>NC_057685.1:275880-613380 GCF_014466175.1 Vespula pensylvanica | reverse complement strand
GAGGGAGTTCTGACTGGCCTGTGCGGTCCTTCCACCACTACGGCACACTGCTACCACTACCACTACTACCGCCACCACCACACCACGACGACGCTACTACCAATAGACTACCACACCACCGGACTACCGTCTATCGGAGACACAAGGATGCGGCACTTCCAGCGGTGGCTGGACACGAGATCGAGAAGAAGAAAAAGAAGAGGAAGAGGAGAAGGTGGAAGAGGAGGAGGAGGATGAAGAGGAGGAGGAGGAGAAGGAGGTGGAGGAGGTGGAGGAGGAGGAGAAGGAGGAGGAGGAGTGTCGACTGTGTCGGCTCCACGAAACGCGACGCGCCGTATCGACTCTTGTAGTAGGGGTAAGAACGTCAGGAAAGGATCGGAGTTTGTGTAAGAGAGAGAGAGAGAGAGAGAGAGAGAGAGAGAGAGAGAGAGAGAGAGAGAGAGAGAGAGAGAGGAATATCGTGTTCGAGAGGAAGGGGAAGGTGCACGCATTGTTGGCGGTAGGAGGTAGCGGGGGCCGACAGAACGGCGCCACTTCTCTTTCTTTCTCTCTTACACTCGCGTGAATGTACACATACAAGCACACATATATACATCCTTAACGCATACATCCTTAAACCACCCACCAGTCCTAGCGCGTTCCATGCTACTCTCTTTCTCTCCTTCTCTTCCGTCCTGTATAGGGAGAATCGCGACTTTATGGGACTCACCGACAACCACCAGAGCGTCTCGCTGGTCAAGGAGCCCATTTACCACTCCTGATCTCCCGGAGATTCGACCTCCGAATTCTTTTCGTTCTCCCTCCCTCTCTCCCTCTCTCTCTCTCTCTCTTTCTCTCTCCCTTTCCATCTCTCCCTCTTTCTCTTTTCGTTCTCCCCCGATACTTTTGCGAGACGCTCCTCTTTTACAGCATCTCGCTTGAACGTCCTTGTCTCCTTTGGAGCCTCTCTCTCGAGCATGGGAACTACCCTCGAGCGTGGCTCTTCGACGGAAATTAGCTTCCAACTACGTCGAGGGAAGAGATCGTTAATTGCGGAGTCCTTTCTTTCTTCCTTTCTTTCTTTCTTTCTTTCTTTCTTTCTTTCTTTCTTTCTTTCTTTCTTTCCTTCTTTCTCTTATGGTTAATCCTACGGCACGCCGTTTTCTAGTGTGCTTCGAAAGAGGAATTTTAGAAATGTTCATCGAGGCGCCTGAGAATTCGCGAGACGAAATACGGGCTCCAGCAGATCGCCTTTTACTTGACACGCCCGACAAAGTTCGGCGTTTCGTCGCATCGACAACAACGACGAACGAACGAGAGTACGCAAGAACCATGTAGTATACGTTTCGCACATTGTTAGAACGTTAATAAGAAGAAATCGCAAAAGAGAATTTTTCGATTTCCAGACGAGCCTCTTCGTCGACTATGTCGTTGGCTTCCTCGTCACGTGTGTTTCACGTAGCACGTGTGGGCCAGAATGTGGTATTGTGTGTCCGAGAAATGGGAACCATCGAAAATACCATTGTCCGATTTACGACAAGAAAAACTTAAGCCGAATTTTTCTCAAATGGTTACCATTCGCACTTCGATTCTTTCAAATAGCAACAACAAGGGGCATAACGTTATTTTCTTTTTTCATCAATATGGTCAACACGTGTGGACATCGACGTTTTCTTCCCTTCGGACTATCGAAGTCGACATCAATGTTTAAAATTTTAATGTACCAACCGATAATAATCGCACCTTCGAGGGACTCAGCTGCTGTGGATTAAGATAATCGTCGGAATCGGTATAAAGTTCTTTTTATAAGAGGACACGAAATCGAAATTTCGATAGTTGTCGAATACTTTTGACGAAAAAGGGCTTGCTCCGAGAACGGGCGAAAGGATTCAGAAAACGTAATGAGTAATAATGACGTCGTAATATAAGTTAATAATTATCGAACGAAAGTTCGAATTTGCGTTACGACAAATATCAAACATTGCCTCGTAATACTTTGTAATGACCTTTGAAATTTGTTCGGATAAAGAGTATAATTATAGTTAGTAGAAGGTATTTCCTTATAGTAGCTGAGCTAATCATTACTTCGACTTCGGCTCGACGAATTTCAACAGTTTGTTAAGCTTTCATTACTTCGTATAAAGTCAGGAAGAAGAAAAAAAGAAGAAGAAAAAAGACGAAACAAATAGAAAAAGATAGAAACAAATGTCAATAAAAGAAGATAAACGCCTCGGACGAATGTAAAAATGAAAAATAGAAACTTCCAGCGTCGGTAAACGGAATTTCGTCCGTGTTTATTTACACTCGAGTACGCGGTCTTGTAGTACAAGAAAACCGATAGTTTAGCTTCTTTCTTCGGGTAATATTGTCCGTTCCTTGTCTCTTCCTAGGAAGGGGAGGATAGACCAGAGACGTGTTGGTCGAGCGACGAACATCTTGTCGGCACGAAGCGTTCCACTCGGTAGGAATGCTCGACACCTGCGTGCGGAAAACAAACCGAGCTTTTCGATTTTAGTCAGCCACATTTTCTTTACGATTCTGTTTGCCCTTGTCCCTCCGCTTCTGCGTGCATATGTTAAACACACTTCGCACATGTGTTCTCGCGAACAAACCATTCTTACGAAAGCTTCGATTGTATTTAGATCGTGATATTTTTCCGGTTCATTTCTGATACATATATCACGCATATGTTTCCTAAATATAGGTAAGTAGATACATAGATAGATAGATATCCAACGATATCGATCGTTCTAATCGAGATTACCGATAAGATAGAAGAGAAACGATGACTACGCTTTTTTCCTCGATAATATCAATTATTGTTTATGCATATATTCTGTATTTAGTTTTTTTCTTTTTTTTTTTGTACGTATCATCGATTTTATCGATATCTTTTAAAATCGATAAGTTTCCGTCGGTGCTCTTGCACTCGATTAGACGACGCGACCAAGTACTCGCGGTTATTTCCCCGTTATCCTCGAAGATAGAAAGCTTTTAAACGATCGAATATTCATTAGGTATATCATGAAAATAGACCATTATTATTTCGCGAATAATTCATGCATTTAAATGTAACGTGAATGACATCGAGCTCTACATTTCCATCTTTTCTCGTTTCTTCCTTTTCTTTCTTTCTTTCTTTTTTTCTTTCTTTCTTTCTTTCCTTTTTTATTCATTTTCCATGTGACGACAACGACTACAACGATGACGACGACGACGGCGACGACGACGACGACGACGATGTAATTCCGTCGATTACGCCTCCTCTCCCAGTGATTCAGGTCGAGCAGAAAACGCGACCTGAAATTAGCCCGCGGGCACGTCGATTCGACGACGACTGACATTTTGCAGTCGACGCGTTAATCAACGAACCTACTTTAATGCCGTCGCCATTGCTGGTTCACCTCGAATCACCGCGAAGGATGTAGGTTAATACCGGATTTATAAAATGATTTGTGTCTACCCTAGTCTCCTCGACGGGTGCTGATCGTCGAATAGAGAATAACATAATATATATAATCCAGATTTATATTGAAAAAACATATATATATATATATATATATATATATATATATACATATATAAATTGTATATGTGTTGAATATGAGTCGGTATATGAATATATATTTATATATACATATAAGTCGAATTTTCGATGAAATCTATTATACATAATGGATATACAGAATAGCAAGATAGAAAATTCTTCTTTGTCATGATTTCACAATGACTTCTTTCTCCTCGTCGTCTTAATGGAAATTTCAAAGATAGCACGGTTCTTTTCCTTAATTTCTATTGGTCTTATTCGTCATCCTCTCTTTCTGCCTCGTCGCAGCACACTCGCGTAGATCGTTCTAATAATATAACACGAAGAAGAGTCGCTCGGAAACGGAAGTCAGCTGACAGCTGGTAGCCGCGTCTCAGGAAGGAAGAATAAGAATAAGAAGAAGAAGAAGCAGAAGATGAAGAAGAAGAAGGAGACGACGACGACGACGACGACGACGACGACGACGACGACGTCGACGACGAAGCAGAAGAAGAAGAAGAAGAAGAAGAAGGCTGCGTTAACAGTGTACCGTACTAACAAGCGGCACGTGATTTACGTTAACGGTCGACACGCGACCACGAGCAAAAGATCCTTCTGCTTCTTCTTCTTCTTCTTCTTCTTCCTCCTCTTCTTCTTCCTCTTTCTCTTTTATCTCCTTTTTTTATTACCTCCTTACCCTCCTTTATCGAGCTTGCTAATTTAAAAACATTGTCATTTTTCCGAAATACCACCCGACAATACCTTCCACCAAAATTCAATTGTTCGATACTTCGTCGAGGAACAATAAAGAAGGAGAAAAATGTAATAAAAAATAAAAAATCAAAAAAAAAAAAGAACAAAAGAAAAAGAAAAAGCGTAGCTTGTTTATCGAGCTTTCCTTCTCTCGTGCGAGTGTCTCGTCTAAGGTGCCTGTCAAGGAACACGTCGAGACTCTTTAGAGAGAGAAGAGCTTTTTCCTTACTCGGACGATCACGAGCAACGAGAGAGAAGAGATAGGGGAAGGAGGAGAAGGAGGAGGAATGTTTCTATCGCTTTCTCTCTCGGGGTTGGATGAAAGGAATCACTGTTAAAAGGACGCAGAACTCGCTTGGCTTCGTGTTACGGCTCCACGCGTTTTTAGGGTTACATGCCTCGCATCCGATAACACCACCCTCTTCTCTCTTTTCTTTCAAGCTTCTTCCTCGTTCTCCATCCCTCCTCTCTCTCTCTCTCTCTCTCTCTCTCTCTCTGTCACTCTCTCGACTTCTTCACGCATCGTGTGCATCGACCTTTCTGCCCTGCAGAAACGTTCTCGTCGCTTCTCTCTCTCTCTCTCTTTTCCTTTTTCTCTCGTCAAACAAAACCGATCCTCAAGACTCTGAGAAAATCCATACGCAACGACCATTTCAGGGGATGCTAATCGTTTTTTCTTTTTTTTTTTTCTTTTTCTTTTTTGTCTTATCCTACGCGAACAGATAAAAGTTGTCGAAGGTTCATGAGAAATTTGTATACGACAAGATCGTCGGTTGTCGCACAATAAACAACGCTCTTTAAATATATCCGATATGCGTTCTCTCTTTCTCTTCGTCGCGAAATCGCTCGAGCGTATCGATGATTACGTATCAATCTAGGTCCAAATCGTAAAAGTCGAAAGTCGTTTCTTTCTTAACGTTCTTTGTAAATATTTGTATTTATAAAGATAGTCAACGCGCACGATGATTAGGCGTGTTTGCACATAAGAAGGGACACGAAATCTTCCACAGTGGAAAACAACCGAGGGTGACATAGGACTCGTTTTAAAGCGATTTTCTCAGCGTAGCTCGTTCGTTAGTATCCCGATGGTCGCTTAAAAAGGATGGAGATTTATATCGAAGTCGTTAAAACAAAAACAACGTATGACAGATTCTTTCTTGGAATTTTCTTGTCATTTCGAGGATCGCGTAGAAACGCGTGAATTATTTTAAACGAGAAGAAAAGGGAAAAAAATAAGGAGAAGACGAGTAAAAATGGTTTCCCATTGGAAACACTCTCCTTTTCCACCTTCTCCTTCTTCGAGCAATCGCTCGAAGTAGGCAGCCTCGACATTAAACACATCCTCCGTCTGCTTAATTTGAACAAAAGAGGAAGGAGGAAAAAAAGGTTGGAAGATGTGGAAAAAAACTTGATATCAGTGTGGAGTCCCTAAAGTGTCGAACGAAACACATACGAGAGATACGGAGAGAGAGAGAGAGAGAGAGAGAGAGAGAGAGAGAGAGAGAGAGAGGAGAAGAGAGAAAGAGAACACACTTAAACGAGTCAGAAGAGCTTCGAGTTCTTATCTACATGTGTATTTGCCTTTTTCCACTCGTTCGTGGCATTATCGTTCGAGTCATTAAATGCCGTTGAATGCTTCCTCGAACAAAGCTGCGATAGATTTATCTTGTTGGACATAGTTAACTAACGATTACGTCTAGCTTTTCTTTGCTCTGGTCAAATCGAATCCTCGTAAAAAATCATTAAAGTCGCCAAGTAGTTGAAGTAAGTACATACATATGTTATGAATTTGAAAAGCAAACCACTAGGCATATTTCTATTCTGGTCGCCTACGCGAAACGATATCGCTACCGGCTGATGACTCGGCGAAGGAGACTTGTCATTTTACATATACACGCGAACACGCACACCCGCGTAGAGGGAGAGAGAGAGAGAGAGAGAGAGAGAGAGAGAGAGAGAGAGAGTCATAAGCGTGTTAGCGGCCTCGTCGCGAATCGCGCTCGCGCTCGAGGGTTTTTCCGAGTCATTAACTCGTTCCGCGAACGAGCCAGAATCGCGATAGCGCGCGCTGCCGGAAGGAGGATCAAAGGAGGTGTTTATAAAAGCCGAACCTGCTCGCGAGACATAACGCTCGACGTTTTAAAGACGCTATTTTCCCCCCTCTCTCATCTCCTTAGGATCGCGATAAAGTAGCGTCGTTAAGGTTTACTTTGCCGCTACTAAAAGCTCTAGCAAACGATCGCGATTACTCCGGGAAACTTTCCAAAAGGACTTTGAACGTTGTAATTTTTATCGTATTACACGAAAGATCCATATACAGATGGATTACAGACGATGAATTTTCTAACGAAATTTCTGTTAGTTCCAAGTCTCGAAAGAAATCCACCTTCAACAAGGATGAAAATTACTTTAGATTATTTCGACGAATAAAATCGCTCGTAAGCTTCTCGATTTTCGGGAGAAATTCAAAGGATTCGTATTTCGGAGTGGAATGAAGATTGGGACAGGACTGTCGCCATTACCGACATTCGTTCAGTCCAGCGAAGGACCTATCTGTAGGAAAGATCGCTTATCTCCTAGTCCCGTATTACCCGTGGATTCGTCCTTCCATTTGGACGCACGGAAGTTTCCTTTTTCGGAAGAAAGACGAAAGCTGCAGGATTTCCGAGGGTAATGAGGTGAAACGGTCGATCGGTCTCAAAGTATTTCGGTGCTGTGTCCGTGTAAACCTTACTACCTTTGTCTTGTTCTCTTTCTTGCACAAATGTTTGGTCGTTAGCTTGTCATCGTGACCGAAGGAGTCGACGTTCCTCTTCTTAGCTACGCTTTTACCCCCGATATAAGTTCGCTAAAGGTTCTTACGTTGCCTTTTCTTAACCGATGCCGTCCGCAGCGGGGAGTCTTTCTATATTTATGGTGGTGGAACGTCAGTCGCTATCTCTCTCGCTCTCTCCTGCAAAGTACATTCACCCCAGCAAGGATCCAACCGATTCTTCCGCTCGTACGTAGCTTCTGTTAGTTTCCTAGCTTTGACTTTGTCCGCCCGTTCGTTCGTTCGCTCCTTTCACGACACGTGCTGAAAACAGGGACCCTCGCGATAGTTCCTGCCATCCCCACCCCTCCGCCTCTTCCTCCTCCTCCTCCTCGTCTTCCTCCTCCTCCCTCCATTCACCACCCGGTGACTTCGCGACGAGCATTACGAACCCCTACGCGCGGTGTCCCTTCCTTTTCTTTCGCCTTTTGGTGAACCCGCTTATGCGCACGTGACGGCACACGTGCGTCGAATTGAACGTGTCCTTCGTATTTCTAGTACATAGGTATATACATATGTACTCGTGAAAAGGTCCGTTGAAATCGATAAGGCTAACGAAGATTTTCTTTTCTTCGTGCAGACGCGTTTCTCCTTCGACGTTCCATTTAAATCACTATTTATTCGAAGGGGAATAACGTTTACGCGTCGATTATAATTTAATCACTTCATTGACATTTTTTATCGCATGCGACAATTTATCGTAACGTTTCGGAAAGAAAACGATGATTGCCCAAAGATCTTTCGGCAATGAAATTTTTCTAATATGTTTACCATGTGTTTTGTTCCTTCCTTACGTGGTAAAATGGAACTTTGGTGTTGGGAATCGTTCTCGCCTTCTTTCTCTCGGCCGACGTAAAAGAAAAAGTAAGCTTGTCGCATAATATGGTATACTTAAGGGGCTATATGATTGTTATATACGTAAAGAGCTTTGAGTGGAGGTGAAGGGAAAGAGGCCATCGTCATGGCACACGTGGTATCTGCGTAGCATATGCGCAGATGGGGGTGTGTTAAAGGCATTAGAAAGAAGAAGAAAGAAGGCGCAGACGACTCGCCATCCGAAGCTTGTCGGCCAGATGTCCTGAAAAAGGGCCAAGGAAATTCCCAAGGGCACCGACCGCCCTCGCAGAATATACCTATATTGGTATGTACGTGTGTGTACGCCGTCACTTGGAATCTGATATTTTTAAATTAGTCTTCCACGCCTTCTAACCGATCTTCTTTATTAGACCTTTTTCTCTAAGATACATATAATTAGGCAACTAATCGCTACCCTTTCACGATAATGTAGCACCTTCGAACATGAAGATGTTTCAGGAGTGATTAGAGTCTATTAGATTTTTTCTTTTTTTTTTCTCTTTCTCTCCCTCTCCCTTTCTTTTTTTTTTTTTTTTTTTTTTAAAGTAGAGAGTGAGGTAGAACGTTGTATTCGTAGATGAAAATCTATATTACGATCGTAACGTCATATCGTAGGGGTAGACCTTTATACGCCCATTTACTAAGTTAACAGCTGAGAATTGATTTAATCGAATTAACGTCTTGAAAAATTCGCAAAAAAAGAAAAAAGGGAAAGAAATGACGAGTTTGCGAGATAGGTAGGTCATTCTCCGGGGAATTTAGCCTACTCCTACATCCAAGTTGTTCGAATCTCTTGGCGTAGGGGAAAGTCGAAATCGGCTTTTAGGAAGGTCGACCCACGGGACTAATAAGTCTGATTGCGTCAGCTGCGCGCGTCTTCATCGTTTCTGGCAGCGCGTAGTCGATATCTCGACGTGCTCTCCTCGTTGTCCTCGTACTCGGCCTCGCCCTCTCGTGATCCTGTCGTCTTTCTGCGGTCGAGTTGTTCGTCCCTGTGGATGGCACGTGAAAGATACGACGCGGTCTAATCCAAGAGGGCTTTGGGAACCAGATGGCCTCGTCGACGCCAATCAACTAATCCCTCCGTTACCCTGCTCTTGACATCCACCCTTGCCTCAATCTCCCTCGATTCTCTTCTTTTCTTTAAAACGTTCGAGCAAAAATCTCGACGTTTCTACCCTTCAAAGATATGCATACGAACGTTTTCTTTTTTCCTTTCTATTTCGAACGATTTAGACGATTAAAACGTGTATCAATCTTATCGCGCGTAATATTTACGAGAAAAGCGATAGCAGGCGATCGTTATAAGCGAAACTCTCTCTCTCTCTCTCTCTCTCTCTCTCTCTCTCTCTCTCTCTCTCTCCATCTCTCTCACGAAGAGACTCTTTCAAGAGCAAACACATCTGTTCCCGCGTTAAACGTAACCTGTCGGCCAACTTTGGCAGCCTCCTCGAACTTGTCTTTCTAACTTGTCGCGATTTGTCGTCCTCTTACCCCACATCGTTTCTCTTCTCACCTGTTACTACTATTCTTCAGCGCGCTTGCACGAGCGTCGATAAATTTCATCTCTCCTACTGGAGCCATACTTCTCTCACCGATCAAATTGCTTCGTCATTCGGTTTATGGTTACCAGCCGCATTCAGCCTACATCTTCCTTCGGAGCAATCTAAAAAGTCTATTTCTGATCTCGCGACTCGTAATAGATACATCTCACGCGTTGCAAGGTGATTTATCTTTCGAGCTGTGGCGATCAGATTAAATTGGCGTCCATGAGTTGGTGTTATTATCCAGAACCCTTTTTTTGCCCTCCTCATCGAGAGAGGTACTCTCCTTCCTGTTAATCCTGGACAATACCAAATAGAAAGAGGGAGCCCGTATAATTTACGATTAACTTCCTTATCTGATACAACCTTTTACGAGCGGCTCTCGATATTCGAATCGCGATTATTATCAGACGTATTGAATCGAAGTCGAACATGGAAGCACCTGGACGAGAAGTCTATCTTCTCGAATCAATCTTCCGAGAGATTTCTCCGTACACTTTACGCTTTTTATTTGCGTAATCAATCGACGCGAAGGAAGAAAAAACGAAGAAGAATCTTCGAAAGGAAAAATGAAAAATTTAACGTTCTCGTTAAATTCTCGGACGTGTGAATAATGTGGAAAGGACGTTGTACCTTGTCCTCGTTGTCGTCGTCGTCGTCGTCGTCGGCGTCGGCGTCGTTCTCCTCCTCCTTCTCCACTCCCTCCTCCTCGCGTAGTTTATAATCTCTAAATATTTGATGGGCGGACCGTGTGGTCGCTCTCGCATCTGCGCCGGTGTCAGCTTCAATTATTAAAGCTTTGCCATATGTCCTCTCTCTCGCTTGGTTATCTCCTTCCTCGCCTCCTCTTCCCCTTTTCTACATTGTCACCGCCTTGGTTTCATCCTTTTCTACTAGCTTAGCAAGCTATTTCTCTAAACAATGTATCTTACGATGTATTTACTTCGTATCGCTAGTTTGAATAATTTCTCGTCTTGAATAATCTCGTCAAATCCTTTTTGTCATTACTCTTTTCGACACGGTTCGTCACGGTAATAAAATCGATAGCCTTTTTAGCAGGTTTACCGTTGTAAGGCTATCGCTGCGAAAGGCGGCCAAATGCTACTCGATATACGAAATACAAACCATCGTTACCTCCCTTTGCTATCGCAACATCGCCGTCGCCACCGCTATCCCCCACCTCCCACCTCCACCCCTTGCAACACCCTTCCCACAAAGAGCAGGCTGTTACCGAGCGACTTATTAAACGAGATTGCCCTTGTAAAACAGTTGGTCGTGGATTCGGACCCCCGACCTCTCTCCCTCTCGATGACAGATGGGTACATGTATGTAAAGATTATATAGAAATATATATGGATGTATGTACGTCTACATGTACCGATTCAAGGGGATTCTGCGAACGATCAAAAAAGAAAAAAAAAAAAAAAGATAACAAACGGAAAAAGAAAATAAAAACAACAAAAAATAGGATGCCTCGTGGAATTTTATATCTTCGATGGAAATAGAAAAAAATGTAACAATTTCATTTCCAATACTTCTTTGTCCTGTTTTTTTCTTGTTCTTCTTTTTCTCTTTTCGCTTTTCTCTTTTTTCCTTTTACTTTCTTTTTTTTTTTCTCTTTTTCATATCCACCGCAGAACGAACAAAATATTTATAGGTATGTCTGGCTCGTGAAGATATCTATGCGTTCATCGGCATCGAATGTCGATCCAGGCCGGTCATTTTTCTTCAACAAGATTGTCTGGAAATGAAAGTGTATCTCGCGATATATATTATCCCGAATTAGATATAGTTTTAGAATAATGATATGCGCTCTTATAGAAAAGAAAACAAAAAAAGGAACGCACGACATTTGTACAAAACGTGTTTAACGTTACAATCGATACGTCGAAAGAATACTTTGCAATCAGTTCGACGTTTGTATGTGAGCTCGATCGTGTTCACTTCGATCCATAGACTGCAAACTATGATTATGATTGAAAAGGACACACAAATAGACGAATTGATTGACAGATGGATATATGAATGGATGGATGGATGGATGGATGGATGGATGGATGGATGGATAGGAAGATAGACAAATCTAGGAAGGAATGGTTAGAGGCAGCACATTTCTGATTGGACAGACACGACAGTAGTGCATACGTTCTATACGCTCTGCACGTTTAATTCGAGTAATGCGATAGTCGTCGGAATAGAATCCGATGTTCGCGAGGTAAATTCTGAATTATGATACGCTCGTGCACTCTCCGTTCTGTAATCTCGTTTGTTTTAGTTCGTAGATTCGTTTTAATTTTTAAATTAAAATTTGCAAGTGAAAAAAGAAAGAAGAAGAAAAAGAAATGGATTCTTTCGCTGTACGATATTTCGTCGTTTTTTTTTTTTTTCTTTTTTCTTTGGCATACGATTGCAATCTGTCTTCTTCGTTAAAAAAAAAAAAAAAAAAAAAAAAAACTACGTTTTATCGTTCGTGGCATAAAAACGATGGACTAACATCCACAGCTTTTTCCTTGTCAGTTATCGCAATGAAAAGCCGTTATTATTGACTCGACCCGCAGGAGGATGCATGTCGTCCGATGGAAATCACATATTCCGTGCGACTTGTCTCTCCCTTGTTCCCCGCCGTTTTGCTTGCCAATAACCCTCTCATAGTTGCCCCTTTCTATTTCTACTGTCGCTAGCCGTATTGGTTACGTGATAGTACCGGTGCACCGGTTTGAACTACGCCCCTGACGTCCGATAACACGATAGCGTCGCGCCATTAGCTCGCCACGTCTGTCAGAAGACACGTGCTGTTTCAATTACGCTGTTATAAGGGTGGCACAGTACGAGAAAAGTGAACGAGAGAGAAGGAGCTGTGTTTCTTTTCCCTCTCTCATTTTTTTCTTCATTTTTTTCTTTTCTTCCTTTTTCTTAAAGTTAAACGATATATATATATATATATATATATATATATTATTAAAATTTAAAATTTTTATTTTTCCTTTCGATAAAAATTATTCATTATTGACAAATGTTTATACTTAGTTAAAAAAAAAAAGAGGAAAAAGAAATAAAAAAAAAAAAAAAATGTATAAAATACCAAACGATCGGAAAGGAAGATCGAGTTGAATTCGTGGAAAGGTCAAAGATCGTTCCAGAGACGAAACAGTGGAGTCTTTATTGTTCGAGCACGTTCTTTATTTGCATTTCGAGTGGGCCGCGCGCATATACATACTATATATCGAGAGATGTGGAATAGCGGGATCGATGACGATACAATCACTCCTTGTTCCCGTCAAGGAGTGCGAAGGGTGTACAACGCGACATTGCTGCGTTGGTTGCAGTGTGACGAGCTTGTAATATCTATGGTACAAAGACGTACGTACATATGTACGATAAACGTGCAAACCATGGACGTGCCGGATCAACCGCTTTGTCTCCTGGAACATTCAAATTTGTTTATCGAATTATCTTGCCCGGTAAACGTTGATCCTTGGATTAGAAGATGAAATTAATAAGCAAGTTGATTAGATAGATTTTTTTGTTAATAAAATTATCACTCGAATACGTCATTATAATATTTATATGTTTTTCTCAAGGGAAAAGTTGCTTCCTTGATCAAATTAATCGTCAGAAGGACTTATTCTCTCGACTACGTGTATACGTATGTACGTACGTATGTACGTACATACATGGAGGAGGAGCCAAACAGAGAAAGAGGACGAGAGAGAGAGAGAGAGAGAGAGAGAGAGAGAGAGAGGGATCGAATGAGAGAGGAGGAATTTAGCTCGAACCCGTGCTTGTTTACAATCACGTACGTCAGAGGCCTCATTGACGATAGGTCGTCTTTGTCAACAGGATGCAATGACATCCCCTTTGTTTACGCTAGCCGTCGCATCACTTCGACAAATCACTTTGAATACCAACGCGACCGTGTTCGTAGTGAATTTGCAAAGAGCAGGTGCTCGTCCGATGACGATCGGAGAAAAAATTCGAGTCCTTCTTGTATAGATGTTCTTAGAATAGGGAGAACAATGGCTCTCGCGAAAGCGGTAGGACAAAACGTCGTTAAGCAGATTACATAGATACTTAGATACACGTGTATACCTATATAGACTTTTCGGAGAGAGAGAGAGAGAGAGAGAGAGAGAGAGAGAGAGAGAGAGAGAGAGAGAGAGAGAGAGAGAGAGAGAGAGAGAGAGAGAGAGAGAGAGAGAGAGAGAGAGAGTAAGAAAGCATCGTAAATATACACAAGAGACTCGTTGTATCTTCGAATCTATGACGGAGTCACCCAGGCCACGGCTGTTCCATCGTCAAGCATACGATACCGTTCTCGAGTGACCGAACAAACGTTTCAGTGTTTTTCACGTTTCGACCGATCCTACGGCGCCAGTCTGGAAAAGCAAAGAAGGAGAGAAAGAGAGAGAGAGAGAGAGAGAGAGAGAGAGAGAGAGAGAGAGAGAGATCTCGGCCAGTGATGCTCGGGTAGTCCTTCCTCCACATCTTTCGTTGCTAAATTCCTGAAAAAGGAACACGTGCTTTGAGAAAGTCGAGTGGACAGATGGCCATTACGAGGAAGGACTCTTTCCGACCCACCCACGAACGTCCTTTTTCAACTCACCAAGTTCCTTTTAATCTCATGTTGAAAACTCGAGCGTCTCTCTTTAGTCAGAGTCATCCGAAAATTTTTCCAAAGTTTAACTAAGCAGGAAATCGTTGAACGATCATCACGCGGGACTACCGAAACGATTAGTCTCCGTCCAAGCGCATCGTCCTGTCCTCGTTAACTCCGATTTCGAGCAGTGAAAGTGGAAACAAATTGAGGATCGATCCCGAGAAACGAGTCTCCTCTCCGATGTTGTAGAACGTAAGTTATCGGAAAGGAAGGACAGGCAGAGAGGCCGGCTTTCCGGCAATGGCACGTTCGTCTTATCGGCAGCTGCATTTCTCGCGATTATACGTAGGTAGATACATTAATTATCACCCGGAAGTTCGAGTTTACTCTTCGAGGTCACACGTACTACGTCATTCGATCGTCGAGAGGAGTTAATCGTCGGGAGTAAGCGAGCGAAAGGAGATCCGTTTAAAAGATTTCAAAGCAAGAGAATATCAATCGTCTTTGACGATTCGATCTTTGCCAAGCGGGTGAAAAGATCGCTCGAATCTCGTTGATTCAAAGACTGGAGAATTTAATAGCCGGTTGAGAAAGAACGTTCGATTCTTCCGTAATTACGGAATGAAAGAGAGGAAGAGGAAGGAGGAAGCATTGTTGCGAGGAGGCAGGTGGTTCTCTCCTCCTCGGGATCTTCGGTGGATATACCTTTTTTATTATTATTTATTTGGAGTCTCTGCGAAAGGTAGTATCATCTAGAGGCGAGAGCGTGCGTGTCATCGTTGGACGAGGGCACTCGAATAATTCGCGTGGCTCGTTGCTCGTCTCTCGAAGCACCTGTCGCCCGTGAAAACGCATACTCGGGAATGTCAGGTGTCGTTGTTGTTCCTCCTCCTTCGGAAGACTCGTCTGGCTGCTTTGCCTGCAGCGACCGATCCGAAAGAGCGAATCGATCGCACACGCACACGCACACGGACACGCGAATAAATACCTATCCGTAAGTGCATGCATACCACGTTCAACGAGATATTACTCTCGTCTTCGATAAATAAGTCCTCTCCAGCGAAATTTCGAAAGGCGATACTTTCCTCCTGAATACTATCCCACGATACCTTGTAAACGATCGAGCAAGCACCTTGACGCGTTTAAGGTTTCCTCGCGAGTACGACTCGTTGATACTTTTGTAGAAAGTCCTGCGGCGGAGAGACGTCTCTCCCGTGGCGGAATTGGGATAATTACCTTACTTTTTTTTCTTCCGCCTTTCGAGTAATTTTATAAGGAAAAGGAGAAATGCGAAGGATCTTAATCATTGCTTACAAGACCAATTGGAAAACGTTTGTCTCTTTTTTCTTTTCTTTGCGTTTCTCAAAGAAAAAGAGAAATCGATAAAATTGGAGCGCCCCTGACGCATCGGACACGTTTTTTCAAAGGGGATGCTTCGGAAGGGTGCGGAGTTCGAAACAACGTCGTTTTTCAGGGTCGAGTGAGAGACAAGAGCTCGAGTTAAATGGAAAGCAAAGAAACAGACCGGCTAGAAGGCTAGGCGAGAGAATCGTATTTTCTCGTCTAATTAGCGCTGGCAGGCGTTGTAACCGCAGGTGCTCGGCTTTTATTCGTCCATGCGCGCCGGAAAGCAACAACAGCTGAAGCCATGCGCCACCTATATATATATGTATATATATATATACACATCTCTTATATCTATATACACACACATCTCTTTTGTGGTTTCTAACGCCAGTTGTAAATTTTCAGAGTTGGCGCGCCTTGCCAATTGCTCGAAACGAAGTGCTCGAAGTAACTGGCCGCGAATCCTCGGTAGCCACGACGAAAGCTGTTCTTCTAGCCCTTTATTCCCTTTCGGTATTTCCGAAATTCTAGTCGCATCTGTGGCCGCGATTTCGTGCCGCGACCACGTCTTTACGATCCATTCACCGGAAATTATTTCTTTCCTTGATTATCCTACGATTCATGGTTTCGCGCTTCAAATTTCAATGCTCCGATCGATACTTTGAGAAAGCATACAATTACCTCGGAGAAGTACCTAACCTTCGTGTAATTTCATTTTATTATGTTTATTTTGCGAGTAAGATCCTTCGTTATATAAAATTGTATGGAATGGTTAAGTATAATAATCATAATATAATCATGCGAAGAGAAACGATTACGGCGCGTTCGTTATCGGCTCGTTCGTACGGTCATCATCCTTTCTTTCTCTCTCTCTCCCCCTCCCCTTCACCCTCTCTCTCTCTCTCTCTCTCTATCTTTCGACTCGGAGAAAAGAAACGAAGAAGAAAACGGTAAGACGGTATTTCACCCGAAGCGGAGAAGACGGTAGCGGGGCATTTTCGTTCGGCATTGGAATTCGAGAACGCACGTGCGTGAGCCCGACGTTTGGCCGGTAGGAGGCTAGCATTAAAAGTTTATAGTAGTAATTTGTATCCCTTCGGGGCCTCTTTCTCTCTTTCTTTCTCTCTCTCTCTCTTTCTCTTTCTCTTTCATCGAAGATCGGCGAACGCTCCCACGCTTGCCGCAGTTATGTGATAATGGACCAACACGGAATCTCTTCTTCTTCTTTTTCTTCTTCTTCTTCTTCTTCTTTCTCTTTTTTTCTTTTTCTTTTTCTTCCTTTTGCTTACGCGTGACGGTTGCCGCCGATCGAACCAATTTATTTATCGACACGATTTTAGTAAGATAGAGAAGAACGGGGATAGAGATTCTCGCCGATGGCATGCATAAATTCTTAAAGATCGATTAAATATACATATATACTCAATCAAAATTAGCTCGACGATCGAGAAGCACCGATTAGAAATTTTTTCTTCGGATAATTGTTTGCTTCATTTAAATGCGATAAAAGATCGATTCGATCGACGATAAGGAGAGGGAGACATCGACTCGTCTTTTTTGGCGAAAAGAGTATGATATATATATATATATATATATATATATATATATATATATATATGGAGAGAGAGAGAAGAGAGAACAGGTGCGTTTAATCGCGGGAACGGCGCGAACGACGACAACGACAACGACGACGACGATATCTTACGAATTTCGAAGGCATTCGCTCTCATAAAACCGTATATGGTGGCATTGCCACCGGGCTCTCGAAGAGTTATCAAGGAGAACTGGATCACGAGGGTCAACGTACGAATGTTTCGTGTTCGCGAATTAAAGAAAAAAAAAAGAGAAGAAAAAAGAAAAAAAAGAAAAAAAAGAAAAAAGATAAAAAAGGAAGAAATCTTTTCCCGGCAGTGATAATTCGTCGGATTAATATCGCGTTCGTTGGATTAATTAAGAAATTAATTTTTCTATTGTTTTCGTAATCGATATCGAGGTTTTTCTGTTCTCTCTTCTTTTAATATTTTTTTCTTTTCTTTCCTCTCGAACGTTATCTCTCATAGCAATCTCCAGAATTACTCTCCTCCGGCTACTGTGATCTCTCATGGACCGAGAAACCGTTCGCGTGGGTGAGTCGTGGGAAAGGTATACTGCGTTAGTTCTGCTTCGACTCCGCGTTCCGCTTCTTCTCTATTGGTGTTTACATAAGCGGAGCCGCCGCTCATAAGCGTATAATATACCGTATAACGTAGGTGAAGAGAGTATCTTTGCTCGTCGAGCATAATGAATAAAACGATACCGTGGAATCCATTATCGCTTCGTGCGGTCCAAGATTTTAAAACTAAAAGACGAAGTAGACAGACTCTTCTTTAACGGCACGCACTTCTCCTTCTACTTATTAATATACTCGACGTCGTCTCGAGACATTGAGTCGTGGGACATTGATTTTTCGACCTTTCCCGGCGAGATCCAAAGAAGACTTGTTTTATCTCGGCAAATGGAACGATTCGTTCGATTGGTACGTACCGTATCGCATTTAGAGATAGAAATATTCATGTAAAAATGGTGACCTCGGTATTACCGTCATACGTCGTAAATCTTGTAGGAATAAAGGAATAATAGAGGTAGCAAGAATTTCCGTTTCTTTTCTTTTTTTTTTTTGTTTTTTCTTTTTCAAAGCATAAAATAGATATTTGCAAGAGAGTCAGCGGTCTGTTCTCACGCTGTCCGGCAGCGTCAAAAACGTCGGCGTAAACGTTCACTTTCGGATAATCCGTGAACGACGATTATGCATCACGTAGAGTTCGCGTGAGCACGAAAATTGTTCGGTCATAGAATGCAAGAAAGGGAGATAAAGAGAGAGAGAGAGAGAGAGAGAGAAGAAAGATGAGCCGTGGGCAGTCGAGGAAAGTGCGGGACCTGCCACGGAATAATTTCATCGAAATTATGCGGCCACGTGCTGCCATTTTGCGAGTTTAACGCAGAAATCGTATAGGAGTTTCTTCTTCCTCTTCTTCCTTCTTCCGCTTAGTATTGCTTAGCTACCTGAAGTATATATTCCGTAGTAAGCCCCAGAGGGCCCTTTTCCTCGAGATGCACCTGAACCACCCGAAGGTAGTCGAATGACAGGTGAGCCTTGCTTTTCAACGCAACCGATCGTCTGCCTATTCGGCACGGTTCGCCTTTTTTCCCCTACCTTCCATTAGACGGTAGATATTACCTTCTATGTGTAGGTATACGTAGTAGAAAGTTTTACGAGCAAAGAAATACCTACCATCGTACACGCTCGTTGAACGTAGAAAAGACTAACATTGGACCCACGGTGAGTCGCGATAATCCCTTGATCCTCCAATGATTTAATTCAATTTCAAACGTTTCCATCGTTCGCTTCCACGAAGATTCCTCCGAGTCACCGATCGGAGATCGAATATTACTTAAGCGACAAGCTTAAATATCTCGCCAGACGATAAGATTTTTTTCTTACTCGGACAGTTCTTTTTTTCTCCTTTTTCTTTTCTTTTTTATGGACGACTGACTCCTTTAGAATAGAAGAAAAGGTGGTTTAATCCGAAAAGAGGGATATGGCGAGAAGAATAGTGCTTTTGAACGGGATTCCGGCTGGATCCACAATCGCGCTGATCCGATCGCCGTCTTCTGCACCCTTGCACGACGGTATGTCGTTGATGTTGCGGGTAAAAAAAAGAAGAAAGAAAAGAAGAAGGGAACGAGAGATAGGGTGTCTATGGTATGGCGGTGGTGGCTACCCGCTGAGAGTTGGCGCCTACACGTTTCCAGACACACCTGTGCCTATTCTCGCGCCTCCCGTCTTTCTTTTCTTCCTTCTTTAATTCTTCCTTCTCGTCTCGAGCGGACAAATAAAAAAAATTTTTTTTATCACCGGACCGCCCTGTCTCTCCGAATAACAATCAGCGCGAAATATTCCAACATCCTTCGATGCTCTCGGTGATCCTTTGACGATGTAATATCGTATCGATGATTTTTCTTCCACAGAAAAAGAGAGAACTAAAATCCTCGAAATATTCGACAATCGGTATTCTTTCTTCCTTTGGAGAAAAAGGTTCGAGAAACGTATTTACGTGTCCCGGAATTGCTCTCGCACGTTTAGCCTTCTTCCGTTTGCTCGATCTCCTCCTGTAGAATAAACAACTGGAACAAGATGCGGACTGGTAACGAAGAAAATAAATATCTACCAGTCATCTTTACAAATCAGAGTTTCTGCTAAAAGTCTCTTCGGAAACCTAAATCCCCGCGACAATATGATCGATCTTTTGGTAGAGTTCTTGGTTGGTCTTATTTCCGAGGAAAATAGCTGACACCTGGGCGAAGCAAATACCAATTTGGTGTACCAATTTGGTGATGGTCTCTCTACGTGACAAGGTTCCTTCTGGAGCAGCTTAAAACGTTGCCGTGCTTCCTCGGACCACGCCAGGTGGCGTGGTACATGTCCACGTTCCTGCGTGCGTCCTCCTTACCCCACTTTCTTTTTCAATGCCAACTTGGTCAGCCACGTTAACACAAACGCTTTTCGTTTCCCTCCTTGGGAAAACCGGAATCCCAGGTATTTCCTGGTTCTCTTCTTCTCGCCAGTAGCTTCGATCTCGAAGCGCTCATCAGACTCGCATCTCGTCTTTGCCTCGCGTCCTTCGCGGCTTCGACGAGCAAAAACTTGACGCTCCGGGAGTCTCACTCCCTCTGCTCAGGCTCAAGGTCGGCACTAAATTGTCTTCTTCGTGCGCGTGCGTATGCCCAATCTTATTGCTCGCATAGCGTCGATTACGTATCGACTTGGTGTTTTCTCTCGCCTCTGGAAAATTATTCAATGGAAGGATACACAAAAACGAGGCCGAGGTGCTCGCTTTTCCGGATAAAGTTTTAGCGAATCGGACTGTTAGGGAATCAACAGGTGGATATCGAAAGTAAGAGGGAGAGACAGGGAAAGAGGGAGAGAGAGAGAAGGAGAGAGAGAGAGTGAGTGATAAAATATAGCGAAAGAAAATGAATAAAAAGAAAGAAAGAGACAAAGAGGACTCGGCATCGTGGAATCTCTTTGAACGGCTTTCTCCGGTACTGCCCGTCGTTCGATCGTATTTCATCGTCGTACATGCGTGGCAGCGCTTATTTCTCACGTTCTTAAAGCCCGGAGGGCTTTGGCTTCCTGACTTACGGACCTTGAAACCCGTGCCACGAATTACGCAGGAACGAACGTTTTCCTTCTTCGCGTATATAGGTGTTGTGTGTGTGTGTGTGTGTGTGTGTATATATATATCATGCGCGTATAAGTTGCCAACGTAGCTCTTCGTGCATATAGTGCATTCGTAAATACTTACACTCATACACCGAGGTAATTGCGTAGGAACATTGAGAGAAATAATCTACGATGGATCGGACGTCTCGATCCTGGCAGCCTCTTCTTTACCGTTCTCGGCAGTTTTCTATTAATAAACGAGGATTCGAGCCGGCCACGACCAAGAGGAGCTTTCTTTGCCGATGATATTGCCGGCGCTCGAGGCTTCTTCGAGCCGTATCGAACGTGCTACTTCGTTTAGCCCGTTCTACGAAACTTCCTGGTGATTCGCATCGATCTCATTCGATTCAATGTCAGATATACCTAACGATCTAAACGATCGATCCTTGACTATATCCTTTATTTAAACGCCCCGTCATTTCATTCTCATTTCATTTTCAATGATTCATATTTAATATATTATATTTAACGTTAATTCGTTCGTTCTCTCTTCATTAGATCGATAATTAATTCGAATATTAGCGCTTTTTCGAGTTGATGATGATTAGCATCTCTTTGATAATACAACTTGTTCTCTTCCTTGCACAATTAATATCAATAATTACATGAATATATTTCAGAATGAAAGAGAAAGAGAGAGAGAGAGAGAGAGAGAGAAAGAATTTATCCTCCATTGGTCGTTTTCTCGATCTTCTCGAAGTCGTAAATTAAGAGGAACGCCAATTATCCGTCGCGTTTGCGTAATTCATTTAAAAGAGCCTTTGGATGTGTATATCCGTAGGTGGGGTAAGAGGAACTGGCTTCTTCTCGAATATCGTCTTCGTCGTCGTGGCGATGATGGAGGGTTGGAGTGGAACGGGTGGGAAAGAGGAGAAGAGAAGGAACGCTCTTTTCGGTCCAAGTGCTACAGGTGCAGTGGAGCCTGAGAGCGAAGCACTCGTTAAATGCGCCACGATGCACCTGCCGCGGCATCATTCATTGCCTCTATTTTCCTCTCTTTCTATTTCTCTCTCTGTCTCTCTCTCTCTCTCTCTCTCTCTCTCTCTCTCTCTCTCTCAAACTCTCAAACTCTTTCCAGTCCCATCGGCAACACGATCCAAACGTGCCATCATCTTCGAGTCCCCTTGACTCTCTTCTCTGTCTTTCCTTCTCATTCTTTCTTTCTTTCTTTCTTTCTTTTTTCCTTCTTATTTTTCATTTTCTCTTCCTCTCTCTCTCTCTCTCTCTCTCTCTCTCCTTCTCATCTTGGTTTCCTTTATTACCACTCGACATCTTCTCCCCTCTCAATCTTTTGCCTTTCCTTCGAGACCATCCGTGTCCCACCTCAGTCCCGATACGAAAGAATCTATATAACGTTACTCTTGACTGGATTCACAGACAAGGTCGGAGTCTTTTGCAATCGAGGCCGACGGAGAAACGAGCGATTGGAATTCCAAATTGATGTAGATACTCGCATTCATCGTCCATCGATTACTAGTTTCTTTTTCTATTTAGCCTAACGATTTAATTCTATAATCGATCGATCGCGTTGCAACATCGTAGCAAAAAAAATACTTTAAGAATATAACGTCCAACGATTTTATCAGGAAGTATTAAGCGTGGACGGGGAAAGAGGGATAGACCGTGTCGGAATGATCAAAAAGAAATCTGACAAATTATTATACGTTCGTTCGATCGATTCTTCACTTTCGTAATCGTCGTTTAACCGACTTTAGAAGTACTCAGTTCCCGGATAGTCCCGTCTCCTGCCGAATCTTCTCTTTTACGCGTTACGATTTACGTGACGAAACGATGGCAGAAGCTCCGCGACCTTCGACCTTTTTCCAGAGAATCACGTCTTCCTCTTGTTTGATCCTATCCCGATATAATCGACTGGAATAAGAAATTTTACATTTTAACATCATCTTGGTGCAAGGAAAATGTATTATATCTAGCAAGCACAGAAATATCGAGTTGCTGTAAATTTTTTGCACTCACCCTTCCGTCCAAGGTACTTACAACAGGTGCTTGAGGATGCACAATGTTTTAACGATGGGTGGGGTACGCCAACCAACGAGATATCGATTTCAAAGCTTACTAACCGACGGACAATCGCGCTGCGGGATGCCCCCCTGGGACTCTTCGTGGGAGTGGTAAGAAATATCTACGAGAGGATCCTCTTATCCCATACGCTTCCTTAGCGTAGAAAATTTACGAATGGACCTGCGACTGTGCGAAGCTCGTTTCTTCGGACTCTTATGATCCTTCTTCGCGTTGGACGCCAACGATAAATTCTAAAAATGTCCTTGTAAAACAATCCCAAAGAAGGAATATCGCGTTTAAACTTTGATCCTTTTTTCGAGATAATAAGAAGGAACTTTTTATTGCAGTCGTCGATATGTCGAGGAAAAAACATGATTCGCCCTTTCTTTTCTTTTTATTACTCAAATTTATATATATATATATATATATATATATATATATATATATATAAAAGAAAAGAAAGAAAGAAAGAAAGAAAGAAAGAAAAATAAAAAAAACATTCTCTCATCTTTCTTCACGAAGAAGATTTTCCGACGCCGACGTCGACGCGTTTTTGTGTCCTTTCGATCCGACGAAGCGGAGCCCTTCTTGAAAGGGCTTCTAACGATGTAACTGCAGGGAGATTAGTCTCGCCTTCGAGAGCGAGCCGTAGGGCAGTTGTGTTTGAAACAGGTGTCTTCGAGAAGGATAGATACCTTGGGTATATCAGTTACAAAGCGCAGCGAGAGCCAACCGCGTCTCATCGTCTGTCGGGGGTTCGTCGCGCATCAGGACGTTATTGTTCGACGAGGAAAATTTACGAATGTCAAACGAGGAGGTCGGACACTTTTCTTGGTTCTGGTAAGACGTATCCTACATCGAAATGCAAGTTCTTCTTTCTGATTTATGCGAGTCTCGCGGACAAGAACATTTCACCTGCGGCTAGGTGGATCCAACATTTTTCGTTTACCCTAGAGTCCTTGTGCTCTTTTAGGGGTAAGAGTTCGCGAGAGGAAGAAAGAAAAAAAAAAGTAATACCGAGAAACTACGAGGAAGGAACAATGTGTTCTTTCGACTGGCTTAGACAACGCGACACCAATGAACAGAAAATTCTGAAATCCTTGGTCTTACTCGGTAAGAAGACTCTTCTTCTTTTAACGTTTCTTTTCTCGTCTTGAGAAACGGCATGTTGGATAAGAGAGACGAGTCATACGATGAGCCAAAGGGAAAAGGAGAGTGAAAGGAAAGAGCTTTGTCCGTTAACTTTGTTCGTTTTTCTTCTTCTTGTTTTTCTTCTTGTTCTTCTTATACTTCTTATTCTTCTTCTTCGTTGCCACGGTGAAATCGACGCCTTCGGTAAACGAACAAAAAGCAGCAGATTCTTGACCGAGGGATCGTTTTCGGTGTCTCTTCATTGTCCCCTCTTAGAGTCGTTTCTCGAATTCCTCGAATCACCTCTATAACGGTGTCACGGCTCGATCGTAAAACTTTACGATTTTTGATTCGAACCCGATAAGACCGGCCACTGATTACAACTGTTCTGCTTGCTTTTCACTCGAAAGAAATTGCTAGGTTTGGTCGATTTAAACTCTGACTCAAAAGACGATGATACCTTTTCGTTCGAAGATCGATAATCGTCGCGTCGACGTTTCTTCGGGATAAACTCTTCCTAATTGTCGTATCGCTGATTGTTATAAAGATCTAGAGAAGATCTAGAAAGCGTTCGTTCGAATCTTGATTGAAATTCATAGAGTCGTCGATCGGTTTGAAAAAAGAAAAAACGAGACGGTTTGGATAGGACAGGTATCTCGAGAACTACTTGGAAAGGAGGCTGCGGAAGATAAATTCGCTGGAGTATCTTTGGGATGTAGCACAGGTGTTAAGACCCTTCGGGGAGAGCAAAACGGTCCGTTGACTATCGTTCACTGACCCAGGTGGTCCTTGCCGTATTGTATACGTTGTCACTGATACTCCAAATATACTTTTGAACGGAATGTAACCGATACGTCTGATCCGAGTAAGAGGAACTTCCTCTACCTGAAGCTTTCCTTAATTACTTGTTTTCCCGAATACCATTTTTCAAAATCTCCACTTTTCAAAAAAGAATTCAAGCAGGTAACTCGAAGGATCCCGCTTGTTAAAACTCTCTTCGAGTACCCTTAACTTGAGAGAACTTTTTGCTGATCATATCGAATAATCTTTAGAAAGTACGGTAATTTAAGCGCTAGTAGTTAGTTTTACGATAATAAAACGTTTGGGCGAATTTTCAACGATTTTTTCGTCCCCTTGTAGTCGACCAAGGATCATCGCAAAATCTCATCGAACGAAAAGCGACATGCGTTTCATCTCGGCAATGGCCAGGTAATCTCTAAGCCAATCTCCATTGTCGGATAGTCAGATTGTACGAGAAGCCAGGAAGATTCCGTTCCATGGTGCATAACTCCCCGACAAAAGCTGGCAACCCGATATGCCTGTGCGAGGCAATGGCACGCGGCTCGTTTTGCTCGCTGAAATAAAGTGACCCGCTTGCACCAGCTGCGGGAATCATTCTGCATACAAAGTGCCGACCATTCTCCCTGCAGTCAGTGCAGACCCATCTACAAATCATAAGTCTCTGGTATACTTCCACGCACGTACTATGCGTTCTCATGTCGCGTTTAAGTAAGCGCATACACGCACAGGGACGGCTCTAGGAACGTACGAGATTTTCTTTCTCATTAGAAACAAAAACGTGATCCCGAGAGACGAACCCGAGAGAAACGAGTATTTAAATCCTATCGATAGATACGTCAGTCATTAAATTCTCGTTAAGTGTACTCTGTTATACGTTAGATTTTTATGAAAAAAAGAAAAGAAAAAGAAGAAAAAAAAAAAACAGAACGGAAATGAAATAACACGGCTCTCCTCTCTCTCTCTTTCTCTCTTTCAACGATATGGAAATACATGTTAGTTACGTTCCTGGTCACGACGCGTACCAGAGTCTGTGGTACACGCGTCGGTCGCCTTTCATGTCCAGCTTACGTCGTCGTTGGGTTTCGTCACCCTTGCATTGCACGGCAGATAACGGCTCGTATCTGCGGACCTCTCTTATGCTCTGTGGTGCTATGCGGTGCTATGTGGTACTGTAGAGGATCTGGCCGTGATCGCGCGGCCTGTGGGAACCACAACACGACGTTTCGGTTTTCATCGTGGCTCCTCTGACGTGTCCCTTTTCACGTTCCTCTTCATTTCTCTCTCTCTCTCCGTTTCTCTTTCTCTCCTTCCTTTCAACGAACTCAACTCGCTGAAGCAAGATTGCGAGCAATCACGCGTTTTCATACGTCCATAAGGCTCCTCTTTCTCTCTAACCATCTCCTCGTGCTTCTGTTACAATCCGAGTATGAGATAAAATGGAATAGTTAAAGAGATTGCGCCGAGGTCTGCCAAAGTTGGAATTAATCAAGATTTCAAACGTGCTGAAAAATCTTTTACGAGTGTTTTATTATACCATTCAAAAAGATGATTTCAGTCGGATTGACTTATTTTTTTTTAGTAAGTATATCCTCAGAAAAGGCCAGTGGCAAGCTTCGTGCTAACAAAAGTGCCTCTCGATGTTCCAGGTGAGTCATTCTCGGAACCGGAGAAACGAGAGAAGTCGAGAGAGAGAGAGAGAGAGAGAGAGAGAGAGAGAGAGAGAGAGAGAGAGAGAGAGAAAGAGAGAGTAAGATAGAGACGGTATGATGCAGAGAGTCTGGTAAGAGAGAAAAAAAGAAAGAAGTAACGTTCGCTCGAGGAAGAGAGAGAGAGAGAGAGAGATGGAGAGAGAGTGAATGCAAAACTCGGAGGTGAGGCTTTGCGGAGGCGTTTATCGTTGTCGTGTCGTGCGTGGACGCATTCAACGATTATCGTCATTGCCGTTGCTGCCGTTGCTGCCGTTACTGCCACCGGCGTTTAACGCAAATATCTTGTACCATTCGAAAAATCTAGGACGCTTTGGAACAACGGGAGTGGAGGATCTTTTATTTATACCTTCGTTCGGATAATTCTTCTTTGCGTAATGAAAAAAAAAAAAAAAAAGAAAAGAAAAGAAAAGAAAAGAGAAAGGAAACGAAGAAAAAATAAAGAATCACAATCCTGACGGTCGATCCCGAAGAATAGATAATTCACGAGATAGGAATCTCGAGATACTCGATCGAAATCGATCGGCGAACGATAAAAGGGTAAACTCGAAGAGCACGCGTGTAGTATTTTGCGTCGTATCGTTTAAAAGGAGGCCACTCGGCGTCGTTTTTCCGACGTCGAACGAGAAGAGGCGATAAATTGTACCCTTTCTATCCTTCCCTCTCTCTCTCTCTCGCTTTCGTGACTACGATGATCACGATCTTCCTCCCTCAATCCTCCCCTCGGGCTCGACGAGTACGACGGATCGATCGATTCTGGGAACGATATCTCGTAAATGCTAATTTACAGAGCTACTCGTCGTCTCTCGAAGAAAACCGCGAGCGTCTTGTCTCTCTCTCTCTCTCTCTCTCTCTCTCTCTCTCTCTCTCTCTCTATCTATCTTCCTTCTCTTTCTCTCTTTCTGTATCTCGGGCTACTCGTAACGTCTCATGGAAAGGGGCCTTCGATTTGATTCATGCGCCATTGAAAAGGAGACGTTTTACGGGGTCATTTACGTGTTTATTCGATGGAACGAGCGAAACGATAGCTACTGTCGCGGTAGCTGCAACGAGAAAGAGAGTGAGAGAGAGAGAGAGAGAGAGAGAGAGAAGAAGAGAGAAAGAGATAGCAATGGCTCGTTACGATCTTTCCTCGAAGTTAGCCGACGACTTTAGCGAGGCTAAAGCGGACGTTTACTCGTTAACTCTTTCCACTCGCGTACGTACAACCGTCGTCGGCCTGTCAATCGACATTGCTTTATACTCCTCGGACATTCGTTAAGACAAACTTAGCCTCTTACACCAGACCAGTAGTTTCGATAGTCTCTACAGGAAGGAACAAAATTATTCCGTAATCATGCTGATGTAATACCTTAACACCAAGTTTCTTTTCTTCTCTCTCTCTGTTTTTTTTTAACCAGAGAGAGAAAAGGAAACTATAATTATTTGTATTCCGTTGAAAATATAATTACCCTTACTTGGAGGTCCTCGAATAAACGTAAACTTGTAATAGGGTCGAACGAGTGCGTATCTTCGAGAGAGAGATAGACGGATAAATAGCTAGAGAGAGACAAGTAGATCGTAAAATTAGACGGGCAAAGATACAGTCGTTCTGGTCGAGAAGTCATGCTCTTCCTATTTCGACGGATTAAAGGGTTAAAGAGCCGCGTCGAAAGGCAGGAACGCACGTCGCATCGATCTCGCTCGACATCCAACGAAGCGAGAGAGGAACGTTTCGTTTAGAGTACTCACCGGTGTCCACCTTGGCCGGCGGATATATTTAGGTCGTTGAGTCACGATATGCCACTTTAACTCTGCGACCGTATTGATTTCGCTTCAGTTTATTCGAGTACCGAGCACGTCCTTTACTGCGGTCGGCAATCACGCTGCGGTCGGATGGTTCGATCCCGCTTGCGGGATTTATCACGATCTATCAAGCGATCTTAACGTTTTTCATTTCATCGGAACATTCAAAATGCTTTTCTGTGTTTTCTTTTTTTTTCTCCCTTTTCTTTTTTACTCGCGTGACATTATCAAAGGAGAAAGAGTAATATCGTGATATAGATAACGTCGTTCATCAAAAGATCGTAAGCTTACGTGCTCGAGACGTCAGGGAAATCTTGTTTCGATTTCGATTCGAGAATCGAGCATAATCGTCCAATAAATTCTTGCCACGCTCGAGGTAGGATAGGAGGAGACGCTCAAACGGGTTATCGAGTAGCACCTTATTTCTCTCTCCCTCTTTCTCTCTCTCGCTCTTTCTTTCTATCTCTTTCGTATAGACGTAGGTCGTACTACTGGGAAACAAACGACGCTACCGTAACTCTAAAGAATCATGTGGAATCTCCCGACGAGCCGTTTCGCGGTTAACTCTACACCTCGATGCAGCACGATAGAGAGAGAGAGAGAGAGAGAGAGAGAGAGAGAGAGAGAGAGAGAGAGAGAGAGCCAGAGAGCCAAACAGAGAGAGAAAGAGGAAGGGAGGGAAAGGGAGAGAGGGAGAAAGAGCAGTCGGTCGCGCCGAGTCGACGACGCAGACGACGACGGGCGGTCGGGCTCCATGGGGCAGCCTCGCATAAACTCGCCGTTATTGTTGCGGCTATGGAAACACGATACGCCGTTCCAATGTCCTAGCGAGAGAGTTCGCGAGAGGAGGACGCCGAGAGAGGGAAGGAGACGGGCGCGATAGACGGTTAGAGGAGGAGAGAAGAGTTCGAGATAAGGGCGAGGGAGTACGAGCGTTCTGTTCGCTCGAAAGATTACGAGGCGCGACATCTGGCGCCACGCATACATCTCCAAACGCATTCGCACACGTGCATATTCCATTTGTAGACTAGTCTGCTCGCCCACGCGGATTCTACTGGACCCGAATCCTAGCGCGTACAGATAGAGAGAGAGAGAGAGAGAGAGAGAGAGGGAGAGAGAGAGAGAGTTTTGTTTCCGTTGTAGATACACTCGGCCAATCGAGAATCGTAAAGGGAATAGCGGAAAATTCGGAATTGAAGTTTTTTAGCGGATTTATTTCATTTGCCGTAGAAAACTAACTAGTCGTTCAGAAAATACGTAGTACTTTAGTAGTGTTCCATGCTCGGGAAAAGTAATCGAGTTGCACGAGGACAGATCCGAGATCATCTTCCGAATGCGGACACGGTCGTTTCGGTGAGTCCACTCGCGGAATACTTAATTTCCAAGCTCGTTCGAGTCGGTTTGAACGAGCAGAGTCAACCCCCTTTCCACTCTCGGTGCCGACTCGCATTTTTACCTTCTCCTCCCTCTCCTCTCGTCGACACTCCTTTCGAAGTTGAGTCAGCCGGTGTTCTCGCTCGCTAAACTTAACTCGCTTCCACAACGCGAATTCTCTTGTTCGCGATGCGACGCGAGCGAATTCCTGCGAACAGGTCGCGCATTCTTTTCTTTTCGACCCTTCCCACTTTATCTCTTTACGTTCTCTTCTTTCAAAGCTACTTTCGGTGTACTCACGTACCTACATACGTACGCAAGTACAACGTACGTAAGTACACTTTCCTTCGCCAACGAGACCCAACGAGATCGGATCGTTGAATTTATAGCGTGCCGTGCGATCGGACGAATTCGTGACTCGTTTAATTAATTAGGATGACGTTGAACGATTCATCGTTTAACACGTGGATGGATATATGTGTAATCGAGTTATGATCCCTGATAAAATCGATATCGCTTTGAAACGTACCGCTTGGTAAATAAAACGTCGCTATACGTCACGAAGCGATGACGCGACGAGAATGACCATTACCAATTGGAGAGAGAAACTACTAGCTACTCTATAATAATAACAATTTTAAATTGGACTCACCGAGTGGATTATTTTGAGTAGATAGTTAAGTTCGAAGCGATCGTCGGCACTCGGTACTCGACGCTCTATATATACATCCACATAGCGAAACTCGGTCCATTTCAGTTCCACCCGCGGAACACCTGCACGTATTTGTCTGGCTGAGAGAGGGAAAGAAAGAGAGAGAGAGAGAGAGAGAGAGAGAGAGAGAGAGAGAGAGAGAGAGGAAGAGAGAGAAATAGAGAGCGTCGGGACGCGTCGTCGGAAAACAAGGACGGCGAAAACGACGCCGCGGCGCCGACGTCCAGCTGGCATCCCTATCACCCCGAACGACGTGCCAGGGCCGTGTCGCGAGTTACGCTCTGTGTCACGTTGAGAAGAACTTTCTGCTCGTCCTTCTACTCCTCGCTTCTCCTCTTCGTCTCCTCGTATTCTCGAACGATTTACGAGCGAGAATTCTTGTCCGGGCGACAAAGACCACCCTCCTTTCATCGTTCTTTCTCTCGTCGAATCAATTTCTAATCAAACTTTATGATCCATTTTGACGAAAGTAAGTAAGTAAATAAGTACTACTTATGTACTACAAATCGGTCCTTCTAAAAAGATTTTTCTTTTTTTCTCTTTTTTCAGAGTTTCCCCTATACGAAAGAACAAGTCAATCCTCGATGTTGTAATATATCGTCGTTTGTTATTTTGACGCCCGTACGAAGGAACGTTTCGGCTGAACGACGATTTCTATGATATTAACGAATTAACGATAATAACGATTAATAATGATAATTACGGGAAGGTTCTTTGGCTCGTTCGCTTTACCTTGGTGCTACCGGAGGTCTACACAAAGGAGAAGAGGAATGAGAAAGGAGAGAGAAAAGATGGAAGGAGAAAAGTCAACGACGAGTCGAGAGAGAGAGAAAGAGAGAGAGAGAGAGAGAGAGAGAGAGAGACAGAGAGTGGTTCAAGACGAGAAGGAGAACGAGGAAGAAGAGCATATACGGAGGCAACTTCTCGCACGCACGCCTTCGGGCGCGAAGACCCTACCGATATACGCCCTCCCCCTTTTTTTCCCGTCATTTCCATAATTTCGAAAGTTTCTTGGAACATTCTTCGCGGGCCTCCAACAACGGAATCTTCGGCATCCTGTACCTATTTTTCTATCATAGCCTTTCGAATTATTTTGTATTTTAACTATGTAAACACAGGAAGGATTCTTACGTCTCTTCTTTTCGTTAAACCATTGCTAAATCGTTTGGTTTATTTCAATCGATGATACATCGCGTTTATCGCGATCGATCTTCGATTCGATGAGCCAACGCCATTGTTATTTTATACGATTGATGGATATTAATAATAAATAAATTATTAAGCGAGTAAATAAAATATAAGACTTGATAAAATGAAACAAACATTTATTACCAAACGTTTATTATTTCAAACAGGACGCATGAAAGTATTAAGATAATATTAATTTTCATAATTTTACACGGGATAATTATTGACATGGCGGAATATACATACACCGAAGGTTCAAATTCGATATCTCGTTCGGAAAGAAAGAAAAAAAGAATACGCGTGGCAGACGAGATAGCAAATGAATAAAGATGCGTACTCATGAAACACGGTTCACGGGAACGTGTTCAAAGATCGTTTGATTCTTCATATCGTCGCAAACTCGAACCAAACGAAGAGACTATCCCAGGCTGGATATCTCAGCACCTCCTCGCTTTGCCGCGTCTCGTCACTTTTTCCGTCTCTCCATTCGAAACGTTCTAATTCCGTAGACACGTGCCCGGATGGAAACAGATGTACTCCCCTAGCGCGTCGTATAAATACATCGGTGGTCTCCACTCTCGTTCACTCGTAACCGGCCATGCCGTTTGTGTGTCTCTCTCTTTTTCTCTCTCTGTTTCTCTCTTTCTCTCTTTCTCTCTCTCGGGTTAAGCAGTGCCGTAGTTAGCCGTGGGCTACGATATAAAGTTACCGGCTGGCGCCATACCGGCCGCTCATTCGAGCTATTTGGATCGCCGTCGACGACGCATCGACCTCTCTCTCTCTTTCTCTCTCTCACTCTTTTTCTCTCTTTTCCACTCTTCGTTCGTATCTATCTAGGAATAAGCGAAGGGAAAAGGTGGATAGTAAAATGTTCGTGAAACACGCACTGTTCGTAGACGAATCACCGGAAATATTCCGCTACGGAACATGTTTGTAGGGTCCAGCCGAATCTGGAGATACCAAAACGGATGGGAAAGAAACAGAGAGAGAGAGAGAGAGAGAGAGAGAGAGAGAGAGAGAGAGAGAGAGAGAAAGAGTGAGTGAGAGAGAGAGATAGAGAAGGAGGGTTGTCTCATCGTAAAGTTCCGTGGCACCTCGTTAACTGGCACCTCTTGTCATTTCGCGCCTCGCCCGTTTTATTTCAGGCCTTTAATCTCGAGTGGAAAGGCACGATAATATTCCATCATAATTCGTCTATCTTCCTTCCTCTTTAATACTCTTTCTCTTCGCTTTCTATGGTTTTCTTCTTCTTCTTCTTATTCTTATTCTTATTCTTCTTTTTTTTCGTTTATCTGAGAAACAAGATTCCGTGAGCTAAAGGCTACTTCATCTTCTTCTTATCGACTCATTAAAACATCATTTGCATCGAATTCGATCTTTGGTATTGATAGAAGGGACGATCAATTTACATTTGAAATGTTGACGTTTCGTGGAATCGTGAGAGTGAAAGAGAGAGAGAGAGAGAGAAGAGAGAGAGAAGGTTTGTGTGTCGGATTTCGTGATTAAAACGAGATGTCGATCGCACGAGCTCGTCGATCCGTCTCTACGAATGCAATGGAGATACGAGTTAGATCGGATTTCGAGCTTTACATTGTTCGAGACCGATGTAACCATCGGTTCGCGGCGTGTTCCACGTTATTATGCATCGCATGCATGCGTCTCCTGCGTTTGTCGGCCGACCAGCATCGCGAGGATGGACGATCGGTCGACGCGGCTCACGATTCGGTTTGAAGATCGTGCATCGGAACTTGATCGGAGAAATGCCTTATGGTGATTATCGATTAAAGCCTTCCCCACAATTTTGTTAGATATATTATAAACGTATTTGCGCTTTGATATATTTGCATATCGATATTGAAAAATTGTTTTATCGTGTCTAGTTCGCCGATTACATTTTATCATTTTATGTATATTTGTTTGTATGTGTGCATAATAATAAAAGAACTTATATAAATCACAAAATGAACATCCAAAGAAAAACGTTGTCTATTTTTTCTGCCATCTCAAGGGATTTATTTTTTTCATAGAATAATTTTAATGGACGATTTCCGTTCATAAACTTGTGTGCAATCCGTCTTTGTATGAAAACGGGAGAGACAATTATTTGTCGCCTATTTTGGTACTGAAAACAAGTATTTTCCAAGAAATTATATGGGTCGATGTTAATCAATTGATATAGGTCAATAGTCTCTGCATATAGTATGGGTAAAAGCCTTCGTCGCCAAGCTCGATATCAGACATTCGTGTGATTGTGTGCAGTGTCTGTGAGGAAGTAAGAAAGAAAGGTTTTTTGTCGTCTATGTTAACATTAAAAACAGGTATTTTCCATATAGGTCAATGGGCTAGTACATTTTTATGGTATTTATATGGGTCCGTTGTAATCGAATATGTTATAGATCAAAATCTTTTTTTTTCTCATCATATTCCAAATTATTTGATACTTTTGAACATTTCCAATGATTTTCAACTACTACCATATCGTAATGCCTTCTTTATATATATATATATATATATATATATATATATAAAGTTTATTATTAAATTTCATAAAATTTACAGGAAAACGTAAAAAACAATTTATTACTCATTGTAGCAATTAAGGAAGCAGATGGTAACACAAGCCCTTTTTTCCACTTTGAAAAATGGATAATAATCGAATAACGAACGAAAATTCTTTTAATGAAAATAAAAATTTTTTATATCCAATTTTGGATTTGCGGTTAATAAATTATTTTCTCATTATTGGATTATCATTTATTTATCAAAGTGGGAGAAGAGCGTATGTTACACCAGATGCTACCTTAATTGCTACAATGAGCAATGAATTGTTTTTACGTCTTCTGTAAATTTTATGAAATTTAACATACGCCGTTCTTATAGGTACCCATTCATATATATATATATATATTAATATATTAATATATATATATCTTTTTTATTAATTATATATTGCTCAATATTTATAAATACAAATTATACAAAATTCTTTTTATTTCATATATTGTTTAGAGTTCCACGAATCGAAACAGTTTACATACAAACAGAATACATCGCAGATAGTACTTTTTCATTATGAATGTATGTATCATACATCTAAACCTATTTCTTTTAAATAAATAACACGTGAGGCTTAATAAAGAGAGATAGATATGTAAACATTACTGGACTGCTAATTTCCGAGAAATTTGTTGGCAGAGAAGGAAATGAAAATAGTCGAACGTTCGTGCTTTCTCAAGGGTAAGAAGACTTTCATTCCTATAGAAGATTTCAGTGAATACGGATCTACGAGAACGTCGATTAGCTTTCTTTGATATATTCATTTTATTATTAGATATTGTAAGTTTAAATTTACTTATATATATATATATATATATATATATATTTCGTCATATATTTACTATTATATTAATATTATAATACACTTATTTAATATATAATATATCGTATATTCGCAATAGTACAGTTATTGTTTTATTTCACATATTTCAAAAATTTTTATTAACAAATGAATCTTCGTACGTTGCAATCTACGAGATTGCTAAATCGGTGTATGGAAATTAGAAGATATAAAATCTTTTTGTTGGAGAAAAGCATCGCAGATCCAAAAGTGAAAATTAGAATGTTTTTTTTTTTTTTTAGGGAATTTTTTGGTCATGATACTTTCGTTAATAATGACGTTTAGATTTTCGGTAAGAACGGAGGTACGTTCGATGAGTCAGCTATCAACCGCGCGAACTTTATTCGAGGATCGCTGACGTTTATACGAGAACGCCGCGTGCCTTCGAAATTCTCATCGTCTCGTTGGAATTCGACGACTGTCACCGGGAGACAACGGCTTGCTCGTGTTTCGAAAAATATCGAATTTGGCACGACGCCTCCCGGCCCTTACTCCGTCATTTAGCTTATTTCGACTTGCGTTTCGTTTTGGCAGTAGTTAGAGTAACAGCAGTCGCTTCGATCATTCGTTCATCTATGACAGATGGCCACTTTGCGTCTCCTTCATTTTCTCTTGGTCCAGTTTACTTAAGAATTACTCAACGTAGCCAGATGCATCGTGTCGGACGTATTTCGTGGAATGAAAAGAAAGGGTCGGTCCGAAGATGATTAATTAAAGGAACGAGAGATCCACTTTAACGAGATGAGCGTGTAAACGTAAATCAGAGACTGGAGTAGAATGGGAGAATACGTAATGTCTGGTAGAATGGTCGAAGAAAAAAGAGAAAAAAAAGAAAGAAAGAAAGAGGCTTGTGTGTCGTCTCTTGGTGCGGGTGCGGCGTGCGAGTCGCGAGTCATGTCTTCGAAAGGGCGACGCGGAGAAATGCGTGTATGGCGCCAATGGCGATCAGAGAGAAAGAAAGAGAGACGGACGAACGGTGAGTCGAGCCGCAACTCCGGAATGCGGCTCTCGGCCAAACTCGCGCGGACGGCTCGAGCATCGTCGTCGAGCAATCGACGCACGGTAGTCAAGTGCTCTTGCCGTTGCCGATGTTGCTACTGTTGCTGTCGTAGCTTCATTTACAACACAAGTCTTACTCCTCGCTTATTTATGGTTACTCTCTTATGGGAAATAATATCCAATTATACTGATCCGTTACGATTTCTTTATCGAAAATATTTAGTCTTCGTATTGCATGGAATAATCGTGACAATATCGTATTAACTCGGATCTTACACACACACACACACACACACACACACACACACACATGTATGCATGTATGTATATATATACATCCTTTATTTCGTTTGGTTTAAAAGGAATGCCGCTGGTGATTCGCTAAACTGATTTCACGGTCCATTTTAATAAGTTGCTAACTGGGGTGGCTATTGTGCTGCCGCATACTATTCACCATTCATTGAAATTTTTCGTACCTACAACGTAGTCTCGTTAATGATCTCAAGCGGAGTAGGAAAAATGTCCAAATTTGGTGAGGCGCGACGGACCCTTTTAAGTTCCGAGGATCGCGAAGCTTCCCAAGAACTCGGCCAACGAGTTCGACGCGATTCGAGACACTTTTTTCAGTACGAGCAAACCGGCCACCGTCTCGTTGACCGAATATATACAATCGGATCCAGGCAAAAGTTTCGAGGAGCAACTTAAAGGGGAGCTCTCCGATAGCCGATCGAAAGGAGGTCGAACGTTCGTTTAACCTCACTTCTCTTCCTTCCTATTTAATCTTTAACATTGACGTAAGAAATATGACGGACGTTGGAAGCTAAACGACCTAGAGAAGAAAACTTCCTCCGTCTTTATTTCTCTTTTTGACTTATTTCCAAAGATATACCGATCCGTCTACGTATATTTTCCCACAAGAGTTCAACTTTTTGTCTTATTCGACGTGTATCGTATCGTTCCTGTCTTTAACGGAGCACGTTCGACATCGAGTCGGAAATATGCAGGAACAGAAGAAGAAGAAGAAGAAGAAGAAGAAGCAGCAGCAGCAGCAGCAGCAGCAGCGAAAGAAAAAGAATATGACTGGAATGAAGCGAAAGGGAATTCAGAAGAGAAGGCAGAACGACCATTAGGGGCACTCGATCGAGTTGTTCGTTACGCCCACGGCTCTCCGCGTGGCGCCTAATTACTTCTTTCGCATGAATCATTAATGACATCATTAACCACCTGATGATTATGAATGAACGTTTATGGATGGGAGACGATCGACCTCGATTCCACGACTCGAAGCACTACGACCGTATCGAGAAAAACATCGAACGGGACGTGAGAAAGAGAAAGAGAGAAATATGTGGGTGTAAAAGAAAGAGAGAGAGAGGAACGTATCATTGCTCTCTCTTTCTCTGTCTCTTTCTCTCTCTCTCTCTCTCTCTCTCTCTCTCTCTCTCTGTCTGTCTCTCTTTCTTTTTCTCTCCCTCTCTCTTTCTCCTTATCTGTCTCCGTCTCCTTCTCTCGACTCCTTTCGCCAGAAGTGACTTACCGTCGTGCTACTCGAGGAGATCATCGATTATCACGCAAATACAGGGACATGCACGCGCACACGCAAGAACACGCGAGATGTAGATATATGTACCTATACGGATCTAGTTGCTCTCCACCAAAGTAGTACCACGCCAACGTACATACGTGCACGTCGCAATATATTACGAACGGAGACTGTCGGCGCCAGTCTTGTGTACATGCGAAACTCCTCTCTTTCTTTCTCTCTCTCTCTCTCTCTCTCTCTCTCTCTCTCTCTCTCTCTCTCTCTCTCTCTCTCCATCTCTCGTTCTCTCGTTCTCTCGCTTTTTCGCGCGTGCACCCAACGTCTGCTTGCTTGTGTATGCGGTTTCATGATTCACGTTACACTCGGGCTCACCTCCTTCTTTTTCTTCCTATTTACCGTTTTGCTTTTATTTCGCTTACGCGAGGAAGGAGTAAGCCACTGTGTAAAATGGCGAGAGAGAAAAAGATGAAGATGTGGGACGGTATAGGACGCACTAAAAACTTTAATATTAACACTTAACGAGCCCGCAATGCGGGCAGGTAAACTCTACCAACGTGTTAGCGATTTATACGTATAGGTATGTGCCCACGCGTGCCTTCCCATCATTTAAAGAAGGAGTACGACTTTTGTTAGATCTCTTTAAATAGATTTTATTTGGCGTGATCTATCAATGATTTTAACAAGTCATCGATCGCGATATCGATCGCGAGAATTTATTACTATCAAGAGTCAAGTGAGTTTCACATAAATAGGTATATACGTTACTATCAAGCGCCACAGTTGTCTCATATGCAGATGTTGGAAGCCAAACGTTTGGAATTTTAATTATGATTATTGAGGTGAATGGAAATCAAATGTCGTAGGTCTCTTTATTTAAAAAACAAGGATATTGGTTAACGTGTCTTGGAATGCGTTACAAAATTTTTTCAATAATAAATATACTTTAAGTAAGACTTATTTGTTTTCACAAGCAGGTGTAAAAATATCCGATGACCAATCGCGCATTGGCACGTTTAAGCTTTTAAATTCATGATAAGTGAATCCACGATAGGAGTACAATAATGTTAGAACCGAATTAAATCGTGTTAAGTTTGTATGATTTGGAATTGGAAAAGGCAGTTTGAAAGTAGGTGAAAGAGAGAAAGAGAGAGAGAGAGAGAGAGAGAGAGAGAGAGAGAGAGAGAGAAAAAATTGTCGTGACCGCGATAATTCGTTTGCGTAATGCCGCGCGACGGGTGATTCGTAAGCTCCGTTAGGTGCCATATGGCGCCAGCCAGGCAGCGAATCGAAACCTTCCTTTTGCGTTCGTTCGCCAGAAACCTCCTTCTCGTCCTCCCCCGCTCTCCTTCGAGCCAGACCTCTTTCTTCCTTCTTCCTCTTTTTCTTCCTTTTATTTTCTTTTATTTTCTTCTCCCGAACGATATCGAGGAAGAAAGAGAGATAAAAAAGAGAAAAAGAATCGAACGAATATACACGTACATACATACGTTTCTCTTTCGAGAACGCTACCAAGTGCTCCTTGTTTCGAGTCCGTGAAGCAAAAGAGAAATAAAAAGAGAAAGAGAGAGAGAGAGAGAGAGAGAGAGAGAGAGAGAGAGAGAGAAAAGGAGAAAAGAGCTTGAAATCACACGATGCAAAGGAGCAGGTGATTTGTACGAGGCGCGTTTGGCTTAGTGGGCTATCAGCAAGAGGCAAAAGTTCTACTCGCATGAGGGTCAGGTGTTCTTGTAGTTTTGAAAGAGCTCGACGAATACGTACGAGCGGCTTGGTGTTGCGTCGCATTATGGCCGTTTTTAATTTCCCGATTGAATCGAGCACAATGATTTATAGTCGCGCTGAAGAATTTACGATATATAGTTTCTTTTTCAAATAAAAAAAAAAAAAAAAGAAAAGATTTCTACGTGATATCGTACAGATCAGACATTAGGAGATTACTGTCGATAAAGAGGTCAGGGTAATTTGAAAATTGATTAGAATGTCGAAATCTAGAAAGGACTACGATTACGCGAGACTCGAAGCGTAATCGTTCAACGACTCGTTAGTGACCTTTATGAGAAAGCTCGGCAATTTCTCTCGCAATTAGTCCGTGAAATATTACGCCTTCTCAACTCCAGTGACGATCGAGGGATATACCTACTCTGTTTCTCTCTTTCTCTCTCGTTCTCTCGCTCTCTCTTTCTGTCTTGATTCTTCGGTGCAGCCTGCTAGAATCCGAATCACGTTCTCGAGCGACGGATGTTTCCGGTGTTTAGGAGAATCATTTTGGCTCGAAGCACCACCTGCCACCACTAATTGCCAGCATTTACGACGCCTCGTTCTCGATTTGCTCGCTGATAATATTCCGCCCAGTGTCAGAAATCGGTCGCTTCCTCGTCTTATTACGTGAAGTTTCTTCTTTGAATCCGAATCTTTCGAGTTACCATAGAGATTGATTTATCCTTTAGCGGTATCTAAATGTTCCTTTCTAATTTCTCTCGTATAATTCCAGCGTTGATTCAATTTCGAGAGTGAATAATCGTCCACGAAAAATGGATATATATATATATATATATATATATATATATATATATATATAGAGGCAGAGAAAGAGAAAGAAATAGAGATAGAGAAGGACAGACGATTCTGTCAGCAGCTGATACACCGAAAGCCAAAGGACTTATAATACATAGTCCATAAGGCCGCCATGTGGCTCGTTTATCGAACATTATGCCGTCGCTTGGTGTGCAGTCTGACGTTGAGCATTTACGTAACATTTTCCACGTCGCGTTATCGCCAGTCCGTAATTCGCATCGCTTGGAACGTATAACTAATCGATCGATTTTATTTTCACGAGTCTCGCCTTGGACTCTCGTTTGACTCTTTCCGAAGAATCATTTTCCTTTGCTCGTGATATATCCAGAAGCTCGCGAGGGAAGGGAATAATAAAAGAAAAATGATTCGCGCGATCGCAGCTGGCAGGTACGAATTAAAAGAATTATTTCGTGGCGGACACAAAAGAGGCAAGACTCGATCCCGAAACAAAGACGTTGCCGGGCTTGGCCGAGGTAATTATTTTCAGCGGGTCATTTGTCGATACGTCCCTGACTCCTCGTCTCAATTCGCGATCATTAACATCTTTATCTGGTGATCTACGAGGAAGGGGCGGCCCTTGAAATTTCACCGGCAACCCCTCGCCATCGTTGAGTTCCTCGTCGCGTCAGGTGCAAAGCTACTACGAAGGTGAAGGAGCTCTTGCCACCCTCTCTCTCTCTCTTTCTCTCTCTCTCTCTATGTGTACTCGGGTATTATGGGATATTATGACGTACGTATATGTTGAGTTTCGTGTCTTGGTGTGTGTGTATAGTAGCACGCGCCGGAACCGGAAGCTGAGCGAGCACGCGAGCAGAGTTGCGCTTCGTGTGCACACAAGCTCGTAATAATAATAATGGCAGTAGTAGTAGTAGTAGTTGTTGTAGTAGTAGTAGTAGTAGTAGTAGTAGTAGTAGTAGTAGTAGTAGTCGTCGTCGTCGTCGTCGTCGTCGTCAGATGCCATCGCGCCAGGAAATTAGGGTGAAAAGATCGAGGGAGAAAAAGAAGGAATTTGCATTTACGTGCTGCATGCCCGAATACGAGCGTCTCGCCAATTTTCGTTGTGCCGAATCGATATCCACGGCTTTCACCTTGATTCAAACTCGCACCTGCGACTCTCCTTGCGAATTGTCGTACGAGAGAGTTCGTTAATTAACGAGAATTGTGTTAATCGATTTTGCTCGTCGAATCGTCGTCGTCGTCGTCGTCGTCCTCGTCGTCATTTCTTTTTTTCTTTTTTTTTTTTCTTTTCGTATTTTCGTTTTCTCGTACGAACGAGGATGTTCTTCTCGCCGTCCATTCGTGTTAACCGTTCTTTCAACATTTTCGAAGATGACCAAGGACGAATATTAGCGAATAGCTCGGCAATTCTATGAATTCCGAGTAAAACCACGAAACAAGCGTGATTTATTTCTTAACGATCTTTACGCAACACGCAGTGAATATATACGTGTTTGTTAGACATGTATAATATGCCAAACGTAACCGGTGTGTTTCTCTTCGAAATCCTATCGCAGATATATCTCATTATGGTGGATAATCGAGGCGAAAAAGGGAGTAACAATAGAAGGAAGACGTCGTTTATTCGTCTCGTCGAATCCCACGGTTCTTCAAATTATTCTCTCTTTCGAAATCAACGAATGTATTCGCACGAAAGCGACCGATCCACCGCGATCCGATCCACGCGAGCAGACATATATATATACGAGTATCATTTCTAAAGAATACCGACTTGATCATACCATATAGTTATCTCGCACCTAAGAGTTATTTTTCGTGATCGTTAAGAATCAAGGTCATCCAAAAATCGGAATACTTAATGAATTCAAGATTTTTCTTTCTAGCTTCTCTCATAATCATTGCATCGAATCGAACGAAAAAAATAAAACGTTTATCGAACGCGTGCCTTCGAAAGAGAGGAAATAAAAAAGGAAAGAAAGAGTGAGAAATTGAGCGAGAGCGAGAGAGAGAGAGAGAGAGAGAGAGAGAGCAGAAAGCAGGGTATTCCCTTGCGCAATGCTCGGTTATCCGATCTTGAAGCGAGCGATGCGATCGTCGGTTCCTCGTGTAAACACCTGTACCGTTAATAATCGGGAATTTCTGGTCGTTATCGAACGTCGGCGTTCGGATACCGTCGGCTTATTTGCCATTATTGCGTTACACCACATCGCGGCCTACCGAGCAGCTACGTACCTACAGGTGTTGCTTTTAATTTCAAGGAGACTCGCGGCTATCGTTTACGCGGAAGGAAGGTGTTTAAGTCGTTTCGTCCGTATCCGCGTTGCATTCGATGAAACTATGTATCCGTAAACTCACTTGCGTTCTCTTTAGGATACCACTTTGCTGTTTCTCGGTTGTTTCTTCGTAGATTCCGATATGGAAAGGAATTTTCTATGGGGAGATTTTATGGGATGTTTAGACGGAGCTATTCTTTTTACACGTACTTATCTACGAACAGGAAGGGAAGGGATATTATTTGAATAGGTTATTTATTGGGAGATTTTCTACTAAAAGCTATTAGATTTTCTTCTTATTTCCATTCGTAATCTTACTTTCTATTTTTAGTATCGTTATTTCTATCGAACGCCTGGCCGTTATTTAATGTTCGAGCAAAACGTTATACGGGCCGGTTTACGATTCATCGGCTACTCATGTATTTCCGTTTTACACCTGACGTTCTTGCTAACGTAAAAGGCAACTCGTAATTCAAACGATGTGTTTTCCTTCGTAATACAGGAAATCTTTCGAGGAAAGAGATCTTTTATTGATAAACACGTTGTAATCGTTTACGGAAGAATCGGCAAATGTGCGAGCACGTTTCGCGACGAGCAATAACGATAAACATTTTTTGGAAAAATTTTTCTCGAATCGCATGAAATATTACAAAATTGGGAATAAAACTTGTGCGGGATGTCTCTTGTTTGAAATCTCGACCGTGACATTACGAGCACGCGTGACGCGATGGACAAACGATAATAAAAATCGGTAGCGGTTGGAGCAATCGAGAATGGTTCGATTAGCCGTAAATCCTTCCTGTAACAGACGCGAACCGAACTATTTCGTTTTAATGGCCGAACGATATTGCTTTCGTGAACGTCGGCCGGATGTGGGTCAGATGTCATGTGGGCGACCCCTATACACGCGAGGCCAACGGTAGTAACGCGACAGACGTACCACACCGCATAGCACGTTGCTCGAATCAAGTTGACCCAACTCTCCCCCCCCCCTCTCTCTCTGGATTACAACGCGCAAAGGCTGCTGCCGCTGTTGGCCGCAGGTGAAGCAGATACACCTGGCGCGCGAACAGACCGTCTTAATTAATAAGAATCGCGTATCGTCTTGCTATCGGGCCCGATGCTCGAGCTTACGCGCGATTTCCGGCTTGGTCTTTCCGACCTTTTCGAAACGACTTTACCGTCCGATCGAATCGGTTACGCCTCGATGTCTTAATCGATATAAATCGATCGTACTGTTCCTTCCTTCCTTCCTTTCTTCCTTCTCCTTCGATCATGGCAAGAATATTCATCGGTTATTCCTGTCTCGATGAACGAGCAATATAGGTATGAATAATTCTGATGATGCAATCGTTTTTCCGACGATGATAATCGTTTTACTTTTACTACGGGCAAATGTAACACGTATACTAACGTACGTATCTATATATTTATCTGTCTACGATTACGAGTCTGTAAAAATAACGTATCGGCGCCAGAACCTTATTATGCAAAGTCTCTCATTTTCTTTTTATTAGTACGATGCGAGTAGGCGTTGAAAAAGTCGAAGATACGGGGAATTAGATTCTTTTTTCCTCGTTTTCATTCTTTTTCTTCCTCTCGTCGTCCCCGTCGACGAGGTGCGCGTTTTTAATAGTGATCTCATACGATCATCGTCCTTCGTCGTAAGTTTTAGAAATCGTTGATAAATTACGGTTAAAGAGGGGAAAAGATCGAAGAGCAAACTTTGAGATCCCACGTCATTAGGAAGACTCAAAGAAGAAGTTGGTTTCGTGGTTCGAATGAAACTCACCGAGTCACGAAGACTCCTCGTGGCCGTGGTCTCGAAATTAAAGCTAATCATATAATAAATAAACGAACGACCGTAGGAGTTGCGTCGCTCGAGGAATTCCGCGTTGGCATGATTTCTAACCGTGTGTTCTCCGTTACATATTCGTTCTCTTTCCGACTCTCGAATAATTTTCTTTAAAGTCTACCGTAATTATGTAGGATTTTTAAGTAAAACGACATTGTAAGAAAAGGATTCGGGTTAAAGAAAAATTTGTTGAATGATTATTATTTAACTCTCTACGTTGTATCAACGTTAGTCGTCTGGATCTATTACATCGAGACACCATATATAGAGAAGAGCCGTATAATTAGCCACGTCACGGTGAAGTTTATTACTCTTTGCATTCTAATCCGCCATTATTGTACTCGTCTCTTTGCTACCTTTCCTTCTTATGATACTCGATCGTGCATCGATTGTCCGACCTCGAGGTAGAAAAGGAAGAATACGAAGAAAATGAAGAGAGTATACCTCCCAGCGATCCCACGCTCCACGTACGTTACAAGTTCATCTCCGCCTCCTCTATCCAATTGCACCCGTACATAATGCACGAAGGATCGATATGCACGACCAAATCGAATCGACCTTAATACCATTCATTTCCATTTCTTTACTGATTCTCCTTTACATACATATGCAACACTAGCTATACATTTAACCGTCATAAAACAACAACCCAAAGAAAAATATTTCGCAATTACAGTACCATTCCTAACGTAAAAATGAGAGATCGAAATAAAAGAATGCAATCTCATGCTCCTTGCGTTAGTCCAGTCGAATACGCGCGTGTCTATCGGGTTGCATTTCAAAAGGCGCATTTTCAACCCTCGACAATTTCTCCAAGTTACGATCATCTATCGGATAATTTAAAAATGTTCCTTCCACCTAATCGGTTCTTAAAAAATAACAACGAACTAGCCTTCGCGAACAAACAAGGACAATGTACGAGTTAATAATTAATCGATATTTTCCGATTAAAAAATCCACTAGGAAGAATCAGTTAAAAATCTTCAAGACAAATGTAGTATAAAAGTCGTACCAAGAACGAATATTCTTTGAACATATTCTCTTCTTCTTCTTCTTCTTCTTCTTCTTCTTCTTCTTCTTCTTCTTCTTCTTCTTCTTCTTGGATCTTCCTCCTTCCTGAAAGCTGGCGCGATGACGGCGTGTGCCCGCGGGGGCGTTCGGTCGTGGATCGCGTGCACGAGCTGTGTTTCTCTCTGCAGGTGGAGGAGACCTGGAAGGAAGAGCTGTTAGGGTCCTGAGACTTTACCACGACTTTCTCTATCTCTCTCTCTCTCTCCCTCTCTCTCTCTCTTTCCTCTTTCATCTACTCATTCTCTCCCTCCCCTTCTCTTTCTCCCTCTTTCCGAAAAAGCCCAAGGGGCAAGTCCTGATGGAAGAGTGCCGGCCAGCAACGCGGGTGTGCGACTTAAACGTGGGCGGATCTGGATGCGCCTCGGGTGTTTCTCACCCGCATACCTGCCCTACGTACCTATTCTCCCTTTCACTGCTTCTCGTTTTCCTTTTCTTCTTTCTCTCCTTGCTTCTCTCGAAGGCAATGTACCCTTCTCGCTGTACTAACGAGCACCAGATCTTCCTACGTATTAAAGAAATTTATTGCGAAAATCGTTATACGAATTTACATCTGCAGTACTTACGAATCGCATTTCTTATTTTCTCTGTTATCTTTACGAGCGTCCATCGCATTTTACGATTCGATCCTGGATTTAATTATTTTCAAAAAGAATGAACGCCGACGTTGGACGAACACTGCTAAAAGATGGAAATAATTGTAGCGGTCGTGTTTACTCCTGGACCATCTTCCATCGATCACAAAAATGGGGTAAAAGGAAGAAGGAGAAAAGAGGTACAAAGGTACACCGTTTTTCGACACGAACGAAGAAGGGCTATCGGCGCATTCCCCGGAAATTACCGTCTAGAAAGAGGCTCCGTTTACATGCTCGTGTCTCGAAATCGAAATCGAAGAAGACGAAGAAGAAGAAAAAGGAGAAGTAGAAAACGATGAAGATGAAGAAGAAGGAGAAAAAGAAAACGATGAAAATGAAGAAGAAGAAGAAGAAGAAGAAGACGATGAAGACGACGACGAAGAAGAAGGAGAAGAAGAGGACCGTTCGGAAGCAAGAACGTTTCGTTCGTTGCCCGGAGGATGTTCCCATGAATCGGGGGCGGCTGCTATAAGTAAACTGCTGCCGAGAGAGATGCTTTTCGATGCGTTAGACCCTCCGACATTTTTCTTCGACCATTCTTTTCGCTCCTCCGCCATCAGCACCTTTCTCTTACTCGAGGATACTTTGAACATGGATGCGTGTCTTCTTCTTTTACTCTCAAACACGTTATTAGGAGAACCCTTTAATAAACCGTCGAGACTTCGTCTTCTTCTTCTCCTCCTACTTCTTCTTCGTCTTCTTCCTCTTCTTCTTCTGCTTCTTCTTCTTCTTCTTCTTCTTCTTCTTCTTCTTCTTCTTCTTCTTCTTCTTCTTCTTCTTCTTTCGATTCTAGTTTCCGACATTTTTTTGCCGATGGTGCGTCGTCATGCTCTCTCGTCCATCCTTCTCGATTCTTTCCTTCCCATTCCATTTCCATTTAAACACGATTCGTTTGAAATCGAGTTACGAACGATGCAATAAAAGCTACTTCGTAAGTCGTAGGCGATAATCACCATCGAATTCACGTTTCAAAGCAAAACTTGTCCGTTTTTTTTCATGCTCGTTCACGTCAGGCCGTCATTATATGCCGTAATTTCCCGATGGCGACAACCGCCCGCAGAGTTAATTACACCTTACTCGTTGCACAATGTCTGTATTCTTATTCCGCACTCGACGTTTTGCACCTTTATGTTCTCAAGATCGTGGAACACAGTATAAATAGAAAAGAAACAAAAGAAAAAATAAATAAATTAAGTCAAGTCGTCGTTATGGCAGTCGTTGTCGCGTCGTCGTTCACGTCGACTACGCCGAGAAAATGGCGTGCCGCGAAAGGTTTTGCGTTTTGTTCGCGCGTTCGCGAACATTGTGCGATCAATTCGCGAACGTAAGAATCAGGGAAGAACAAGAATAAGGAGGTCGCTTGAACCTTCCAGCTTCTGCGAATTTTCCTTTTTTCCTTCTTTTTACACGTTCGTTCTGTACCTCGACCTTATGGTTTTCCATTTATGTTTCGTGTTTCTTGCTCGAATAAAGCGCGTAAGAAGTACGATTTTCCACGACTTTTGTTTTCCTTTTTGCATCTCTTCTTTCTTTTCTTCGAGTGCAACGACGAATAAAACTCTAGATCGTTGCAGTATTATAAAAAAGGAAAAGAAACGCGAGAAATAATCCATACGGTCCGATGCGGTAGAAAGATCAATAAGAAAGAACGTATAACGTTAGACGTCGCTTTCCATATTGCCTCGCTCTTTATCTCTTTTCACCTTCGTTGTCTCATCCGCGAACGAGGAGACTGCGTCTAACATTCTGTGAATTTGAGTATTAGGTTCGCAGAGATATAAGAAAGTTCGTGGTGATACGTCGATCTTCGCGTGAGATCCAAGCTAGAGTCTGATCGGATGGACAGGGAAACAGGACGTTTCTCGATTCATTGTCGATGATATACGTTTTTCGAGACAAGAGCTTGGAACACGGAGTACGTGTGGTATCGACGAAAAGCATTTCCGACAATCATCGAGCCTCGTAGCAAGCCTGGAAAGATAGCATCCGGATTATCATGCACGTGCATGTTGACAAAAGAAGTTTAGCTTGTAAAGCTGATTAAACCTTAGTTAATCACAAGGTAACAGGATAGTATGAGACTCGACGAAGCGGCAGTAGTCGATCGCGAGAGGTAACCGACGCATGCATTCCTTCTTCGCGTGTCTGTTAGCCGGACGAAAGTTTCTTCGAGCGGGCGGTCCCGCGCGGCAAATTCGAGCCAACTCTCGCTCCTTTAACTTCCTGCTATCCGCGTAATCTCGACATAGCAACTGAATTCAGTACTGCAATCCGCAAATTCCAGACATTCCTATGATATCGTCTCGATACCGAACAGAACGGATTTTTCATCTCTCGACTCTCCTCACTCGTCTTTCGCCCGTCTAATGTTTTTCCTTATTTTCCTATTTCTATTTCTCTATTTCTATTTCTCTATTTCTATTTTTCTATTTCTTTCAACTCAAGGAAGATACTACATTGTTTCATTCGAGACATTTTCTTAATACGTCCTCGTGAAATCGTCCGTATTCGTGGGAATAACGATACTACGTGACACGCGTGACGTACGAAATTTATTGTATTTCTCTATGTAAATTTACGCATTTAGAAAATATATATTTTACGAGAAGCTCGTGGACTCTCGATCACGATGAAATAATTAAACGCGGATGTTATGAGAGAGTAGCAATCTAATTACGACGGAGCACCGCTATCCGCGATTCGATAGATCTCTCACTTCTTTCTTTTTCTTTTTATAATTCTCTTATCTTATCGTAATTTCTACGTTAGTAAAACGCTAACGATGATGATTCGTCGTTGGAAAAATACAAATAAATTGGAAATCTTTTCCAAAAATAATTTGTAGGAATGAACGTACAATATGTATATATTATAAATACACGCTAGATACAGATGTAACGTACGTATATAGATGTAAAAATATAAATCCAACGAGCCTAGATAAATAATTGTCATGTTAAAAAATTGATACCACGATGTTTTCCGGTGGAAACGCTAAATGATTCAACAGCGTCGAGTTTCGACGGACGTCTAAGCGTCACCGATAAGTAGTAATAAATTCGTGCGTCTCGCGCGAGAGAGTGAAGTAAGGAACGGGATACAGAGAGGCGGTCGGGGTGGGGGGAACACGTGGGAGGGGCCGTGGTGGGGGAAAGCAGCAGGGTGGGGCGTAACGCGTGATCTCTAAGGCGCGCGATATCAGTGTGTAGACGGCGGGCGAAGAAGTAGGAGGGAGGAGTTATCGGTCGGTCGGTCGGTCGGTCGGTCGGTCGGCCATCGTTTAGCTTCTCGGATTTCTATTCTCCTGGCACATCGGTGGAGCGCCGCAGCGCCACGCGTCACGGCGAGCACCACCGCAACGCAGGGCGCCCCTACGCCGGACACCGCGACGCACTTGCGCCACGTCTTCTTCGTTGTAACCTCCTCTCTCTTCTCCACCTCCTGCTCAGTCGTCTGCGGAAGGATAGACGCTAAACCCAGGAATACGAGAAACGAGGATGCACGAAGCGATTACATAAAAGAGACCTGAATATATTTCAAATTTCAAAGCACGAAGAAACTTCATTGTTTACTATGTTAAATTCCTTCGTTATAGCTAAACTATCGAACGCTTAAATTGATAATACCAGCGCCACTACTCGTTCGCTTTTAGAAATACTATCGTAGTCTTTGTTATCCGTCGATAACGTATCATCCGATGGAATCGTATCTACTTACGAAAGCTAACAGATATCGTCCTTATCGACGCTCTCGTAACCTTCCATAGAATCCTATCTCTTGATCGTAAAAACATTTCTTTTCCTCCTGAATAAATATTTCGTCGAATAATCTTTTTACGTCGAAAATTTGTCTCTGTATTTGTCGTTACTTTGTACATATTTTTACATGGCAATGTGTCATGATAATAATAATCGATAACTATTACGTCTCGCGATATCATATTGTACTTAACAATGTTTCCAACTTTATTTTGATTCGTTGAAAGTCATAACGCGTTTACGTTCGTCATGAAAAACAATACATCGGGTATATGTACAAGGGTATTTTTTGTTTACTTCTCTATTTAGTTGCGACGTGTTTGCTCGTGATAATAGTCAGTCGATAGATTGAGATTCTTTGGAAATGTGTGATTCTATACGATTATAACGATATTACGAAAGTGATTTATTGGTCAACGGTTCTCTGTTTTCTGCGTCAACATCGTTCTCTAAATTTTTCATCTTCTTATCGAAACTATTGACTTCCGGAAAATTCCACTTTTGTAATTTTCCTGTACCAAGGAATGCGAAAGCCAAAGCGCCTATACAGTAAGTAGCCGCGAGAATCCAAAAAATTATTCTCCAACGTTCAAACGTTTGATTTTGATAGGTAATCGAACCAACCATGAAGCTACTCAGAAAGCCACCAAACGAGCTAACCGTATTGGCTATGCCAAATATTGTTCCGGAAAAATTGGGTGCAATGTCAAGACCGTTTCCGAGATAGCCCGCTGTCACTCCACCGTTTATCGTCAAAGCAACGGTAAAAATTGCCACGGACATCGTAGGATCGCGACCAAGGTATGCTTGTACGATCATAAGTAATCCCGGGCTCATCACGGCTGAAACATTATTTCTGAATATTGGCTACGTATATATGTATGCGTGTATTTTGTATATATATATATATTTTTTATATATTTGATAGATTTGTATATTCGATAGATATGTCCATACATACGTATACACACACACACGTATATATGTGTGTATATATGTATATACGTATATATCTGGAACAACGAAAACTTAAATATGAAACAAATAACAAAAAACAAAAAATATATCAATATCGAGTACATACCGAAAGTTGTGAAAATTTTTCGAATAGCAGTAACCGAAAGTTTGTTCGTACGACGAAGATAATCGGCCAACGTTGAAGTCGTTAAAGCAAAAATGTATTTTCCGAGATAAGGCAATGAAGATAACATCCCGTTCTGTAAAAAATATTAGAACGATAAAAACGTTTAAAATTATTTTTCGTTACTTGTAAATACGTTTCGTTGTATTCGTATTGACCGATTTGACTTACCTCTTTGATGTTAAAATTTAGTATATATTTCATATAAGTAGGTAGTTGATTAACAACCGTGAAGTATCCAAATACACTGCATCCGTGTGTTATCAGGATCGCCCAAACGGGAAGCGAGGTGAAAATTGATTTCCATGGTACCGGAAAATGCTAATCGTACAAGGTGAAGTCTAGATATAACGTTACGAAAAATGCAAGGTCTCTTTTTATCGCATAAAAAGAAAAGAGAAAATAAATGTTGAAAAGAATTGATATTGTGTATGACAGTTACATACATTATAATTCCGTTGTAGTTAAAAAGAAAAAAAAAAAAAAGAAAAAAAAATAGATAGAAACAGAAAAAAAAAAAAAGATTTTAAAAGTGTGTCACGCCTGACGTTAAACGTGAAATTAGTCGAATGATCGATTGCTCGTAAATAAGCACGATTAAGAGAAGGAAGCTCTTTTAATTTTGTTAGGATGGACCGAGTCGATTTGATTAAACGCGCAAAGATCTATTTTCTCTTTTTTTTCTATCTCTTTCTTTCTTTCTTTATATACCTTGGTGGACGAGGTAGTTCCTATGGATTCTTCGATGTAGTTTCGTTCCTCGATGGAGATGCGTGGGTGTTGCGAGGGTGAATCGTAGATGAAATAGAACCATGCTATGCTCCACGTCAATCCGACTATTCCCGTTACGTAGAAGACAGATTCCCATCCGAGAGAGGCAATGAGAAAACCGCAAATAGGCAACGTGATCGCCGCACCCAACGAGGATGCTACGGGAAATAAATTGAATTATTTCGTTTTTCGATACTTTTTTTTTTCTTTTCTCAGCATCGATATAAACATAAACTGAAATTTACCCATCATATTGGAAACGAATTTGCTACGTTCGGTCGGTGGAATCCATCGGGCAGTCATCGGTTGAATAGCGGGCCACGTGGCACCCTTAATTATAAAATCAGACGATTAAAAATACATATACATATATATATATATATATATATATATATATATGATTGTCGTAGAAAGTCGTATATCATAAACAATATCTACCAGCATAAAACCAAGAGCAATTCGAAGTACAGCGACTGCGACATATCCGAATTTCGCGAAAAGTGGCGTGAGAAGAGTGATACCACTGGACACCAACATACTATAGCCAAAGACTCTTTTAGTTCCAACAATTTCAGCCAATCTACCTCCAGGTATTTCCGTACAGATGTAACCCCAATAGAAACTTCCAAGAATCAGATTGATCTCATATTCGTTCCACGGATACCTGGTTTGCTCCAACTCCTCCTATGAAAGGAATCGATCGATCATTTTTTTTTGTCCGCTTGTACACTCTCAGATTTCTTTCTTTGAAATAGAAAAATATATCATAGCAGAAGAAATCGAGAAAATAACGTACATGTCGAGTTGTCAACGTCGAAGTAAAAGTCGATCCGTTTATCGGCTCATTCCCAGTTAGCATTGTGGTCTTAGCAGTCTCAATCATCAAACTGCTATTATCAATTGGAATGATTTCGTGGGAATAATTGGAATGTGAATGCTTATTAGACGGCATTACCATTGATACGATGGCAATCGTCAGATTAACACGTAGCATATAGTTCAACATGAAACCAAGTATCACCATAATGTTTAACACCTGCAGGCAAGTTAGTCGATCTGAAAATCCGATAATTAATTGACTGTTATTGATCATCGGAGAAAAATATTTCTCGAAAGTAAACGACTTTACAGAATATTAAATATTCAAAGAATTCGTGCGTAACAAAGTTGTGTGTATAGAGGCATCTGTGGATTTTTTCGATGACGCTTTTTCTAACGCTATCGACCCATCTATCAAGTTTAAATATTTAATTCGATAGCTATTCGATCGAAACGTGATCGTCGGTGGTCTAAATTTGTAAACCGTTTAGAAATTCGACGGAGACGAATGATTTATTTTTTGAAACTCGCGCAAGTCTTAAGATCCAATGATTATTTATGTCTAATGATAAGCCCCAGAAGTTTATGTTTAGCAGTCTTTAACGATTAATAAGGTTATTATTGGTGTCAAGTTATAATCGAATAAAACTTTTATTACAAAAGCGTCAATTTGCACCTTTCGTTAGATCAATCAAATCTAATCTATAGATATTTAAATGCATTACACTTTAGGATATTTATTTAGCGAGAATAGGACGAAGCGAAAAAATCATTTCAATTAATTTATTTTCTGGAAGAACAGGTTGCATCGAGATTACGTATACCTTTAGATTATGCGATAGGAGAAGACAGGAAATCATCGACAACCGATGACAAACGCGCGTTAGTATGGATCAAAGTCTCTAAGAAATTTTTACGTAACGTAATCGCACCTACACGCGTATGCACGTTACGCTCGTTGTGCATACATTTTTTCATTAGCAATTGCATTTTCATTTTCGTTCGAGACCGTGAACGAACAAACCAAAATAGAAGTTTTCTCCGTAAAACGAGAACGAAAGCAACTCGATTTGGTGACCTTTTCATCTTTTCGCGTTGAACTTTGAACTCTCTCGTCGGAGAAACTGATCTTTCGAAATCGAAAAAGGGGAGAATCGAAACGTTCGATATGGCATTTGGAAACGTGAGTAGTTGAAATAAATCTTAACAGGTCGTAGGCAAAGTTATTTTTCTAGTTTCTATCTGACTTTTTGATCGTTAATTATGAAGAATGGAAGATCTATTTCTTTAAATGTCTCTATAAAAATTTGTATATAATAGGAACTTTAAAGATATCAAAACACTAACTCGTCGTATCAAACATCTTTTTTCTTTCGAAAGATAGGTAAACGATGGTTATCAAATCGGTATTACGCAAACGATCGACGTAATACTGCAATTTTCTTCTTTGTTTACGGATACGATTTATAGGATTCATCGATCGCGAGAGATCATTATCGGATCCGTGATTTGCGTCGTTACAACGTAACGGATTGAAAGAGGATTAGAAGAGGATTAGAAGAGAATTAGAAGAAGATATCGGATTCTCTCTAGAATTCAATTAGGATCATTGTTTAAATCTCATCGATCGACTTTAATAACGTTCGTTTCATGAGTCATGAGGAGGAAGAGAAGGAAGAGGGGGCAGGGAAGCTGGATCAACGAAACACGATACGAGTCCTCTTTATCTGTATTACGTCTATTAAGTGTCATGACAAAACGGTGTATTAGACATTGAATAACAGGAGGAGAGGAGAAAAGGGTAGGCCGGATGTCCATGAACGTTAAACGAACTTATCAACCTGCCTATTTCGTTCTCGTTTCGCGTGTTAGTTCACGCAAGGGAATCTATTACTTATCATACCCATGTATGTGTGTGTGTGTGTGTGTGTGTGTGTGTGTGTGCGTGCGTGCGTGCGTGCGTGTACGCGCGCGCGTGTGTGTATCCTTCGTGCGATAATACAGTTAAAAGCGCGTACAATATTAGATCTAGTTGTGATTCGAAGCTTCACCCTTTTCACTTAACATATCACTCGTTATCTACAAACAAGATTGTATTCTTCTTTTCCTTTGTTCTCTTTTTTCTTTATATTTATTTGTTTCTTTGTTTGTTGTGTTTACCACGATTGGTAGTTTCACAACGCGTAACAACGCGTTTTATCAAGACTGTAAATAAGTTTTACGTTTTCGATCGTATTTCGAAATTATTATATATAGAACTCGTTCTCCAATTTAATTGCATACCGAGTTAAAAGATACGAAATGTATATTTCTTTTCTTTACAATTAGTTTATTCCTAATTATTCATATTCTTTTTCTAACGTTTTTCTTGAAGAGATTTTTCGTTAAGCCTTAGAATAATATCGATTAAAAACCAAGGAAAAATTCTTTAAAAGAAAAGATATTGAAACGTTAATTCGTACGTTTCGGGTATTTAGAGAAGAACGAATATAGTAACTACCTATGCAACAACCTTCACCTAGAACTTGGGCTCTTTCGTGTTTTCCAACATCTATTTGCATTTTCTTCGTTGTCGACGAAATACAAAAAGAAGACAACCGAAATAGAAACTGACGTCAGAGATTTGAAAACAAAGTGTCAGCGTATAAACTAATGCGTGGAGACCCCGTCGTCTAACGTCAGACATGCGTTAATTCGGGTCGTGCTATTAAAGATCGTGATAATCTCTCTTTATCTAACGCTCGAGCAACTCGAATGCGTAGAACTACGCCTTCTATTTTTTTCTCTTTTTCTTCTTCTTCTTCTTCTTCTTCTTCTTCATCCTCCTCCTCCTCACGCTCTCGCATTATTCATCGTGATTGTCGGTATTGCACATCTGGCTTCCGTACAATTTTTTCTTTCAATAAGATATTTTGTAAAATTCCACTTGAGGAACGAGTTCGATGAACCATGCTAGAATTTCCAATGGAAAATTCGTGGTTGATTCGTCTCTTACATTAATTTTAAGGCCATACGAAAAAATATGGTATCAACCAACGTCTGTACGTTAAACGCGATAAAATAAATTTCTGGTTGTAATAGAACTTTGTTATGATCGTTTTTTTCGTGCCACGCGCGATGCTTTACTCCAATAGGCCTATAATCATTATACAATTAGACGCGACAGTGAGGTTAAAGTACTGCTTGACAATACAGACGGTATGTTTTACAATTAATGATGTTTACATTTCAAAATAGGTGCGACCATAAATGTAAAATAAAAAGATAAGAATCAAAAAGAAAAAGAAAAAAAAAATGGAGAAAGAAAAAGAAACATAATCGATTACTTACCCATTATACTACGATCGCAAGCCATTGTCCTCTTTTTCCTACGCGTTATCACAGTGTAATCTCTAAAACAAGATCTCCTTTATATCCTTGGAAATTTTAAAATATTGCAGAATCGGTGGGAGAAAAAAAAACGGAATAATTTTCGAACGGGCGCGAGATGCTCGTTAACAAATTCTTGGCTATACGAACTGAAGTCTCGTGTGATGGTCACTTCGATAAGATATAAAAACAAGAAAAAAAAAAGAAAGAAACAGATTCAATCCAAAGAAACTGATCCACACGAAACTTTGGGAGAATCACTGGCAAGAGAATCGGTTTGCTCTACTCGCTTGGTCGTCACTGTTTGCCAAAAGTTCTTTTTCTGCGTCTGAGACCGACCAAATCTTCTCTTTCTCTCTCTCTCTCCCTCTCCCCCGCGCTCTCTCTCTCTCTCTCTCTCTCTCTCTCTCTCTCTCTCTCGCTCTCTTTCTCAGACAAAGACGCCGCACATAGACGTATGCAAGAAAGAACGAACTCTCTCTTTCGAAAAGAAGAAGCTCAGACCGCGACTCGTTGCCGTTTGCCGGCGTTAGTTGCGACCGATACGATTTCGTAAAGGTTTTCCTTCTTTTTCACCTCCTCTTTCCTCGTTTCATCTTTCTCTTTCTCCTCCCCTATTATTCCTCTTCGTCATCGTGTCGTCGCGTTGCATCGTTTATGTCGTAACGAAGTGTATACATACTACGAAATGGAGAGGGGCACGACTCTGGCGTCATCACTAAATGGCTTTTATTTATTTCCATCATATTGGATGCCTGTATAGATATATCTACTTACGTAGCTATACTTGGGAAAGCGTCAGTGATCTTCAAACTCTCGTCATTGGAGTCCACGGGCAAAAGTCTCTTTCGATTTATCATCTTTATTTTCGTATCTAACAGTTTTAGCTATTTATATTATTTTTTATTACGATCAATTCCTCCGACGTAATAACAAGACGAAAAAATTATAACGCGAGAGAAAGATACAGCAAATTATCTGTAAGAAAGTATTTACCCTTTTTTATCTAGGACGATAAAGGATTTTTTTTTTTTTTTATTGCTTCAAAGTGAAAACTGAGAGTAAAGGAAAAAAAAAGGGAAAAGAAAAAAAAACTCGTAGAAAAGATAAAATTACGAGGGCGTTTCAATAAATTTTTCACCACGCTGGCAGTAGTTGTTTTTGTTACAGTGAGAGACGAGAAGCGTTGTAAATATAGTTTTCTTAAAGCGATTTCATTTCCTAAGCACATTTTCATTACGTTTCGTCATGACTTTTTTTTTGTATCTTTCGTTTATCTCGGATTATAATATTATCTTAATAATAAGTATTTTAATAATAATAATAGTAATAATAATAGTGAACGTTCTTGAAACTTCAAAATTCTTTCAAATAATGCAAGAACAGGAATCTTGAGATAAGGCTTAGAATATTTGCACGTAAATCGTTTAAGAGATTAATTTAATGATATAGTTGTGATATTATCATTCAAAAAGTAATAAATAAAAAGTACTGAGAACCACTAGCTTCAAGTTAGAAAATTGGAATTTGATTAATTATTTAATTATTTCAATATTTATTATTTAATTTCTTTCAAGAAAAAAAATTTATCTTTCGAAGAAATATTCTTAAACTTTTTATCAATCTCTGTTTGTAAGTTATATTTATCGACGAGGTTAAATTACCCGAAGAATGGTAAAAGCGAGTTTGTTACGACGCTTTGTTATCGATCGATCGACGTTACCGACGTTTTGATTATCGACCGATGAAAATATTTTTTTAGATGATGCTGTTAATAGAAGAGAAGCAAATTTTTTAGTCTCGCCGTATCGATCTTTCGATATTCTTTCTTATAGCGCGGATGCGTTGTTCTTTTCTTTTTTTTGGAAAATAAATGTTTAATAGAAAAGATACTTTATTACATAGAGATAGCTTTTTTCTTCAAAGTTATTAGAAAGTTATTTAAAATTCTCAGATAGCCGTGCACGTAATATATGTTAAAAGAAATGAGAATTTTATTAGATAAAAGAAGGAAGCACGTCGAATTATTTCTTAATTCTACGCTTCCTGCTTTTTCCTTTTAAAATAAGAAATAAAAAAAGAAAATGTTTTAATGAAATAGTTCTCCGTTTCGAAAATCATTTTTAACCGGGCGTAAGTAAAATGATGATAGACACTAGCCTTCCGAATCCAAATGAATTTTAATTGAAATTCAGAGATTTATTTGTCTCTACTAATTGATCTTCTTCGTCAGATTTAAAAATCCCCAAGTGGACAAACGAATCAACGGATTTAGGAAAGATTGAACGATAAGCCGGAGTTTTTGTTATCCTTCATACTTTTGTTTCAATCGACGACAAAGAAAAAATATAGTAAGCGACTTTATACTATTCATCGAATTCAAAATACTCCTTTTTCTTTTTTGCGAAATTGCAATAACGCGAGAATTGGTTGATATATTTCGTTCCGTTATTCCTGAAAATCTAAAAACCAAAAAAAAAAAAAAAATCCTTTTAACGTGATTTTATGATTAAAACGTATATAACGTGGCGTCGACAACAGGAACTTAGCTTTCCGTTTTATTCTCTTTATCTTGATTTAATGTATCATCTCCTTTAAGTCGTTGAGAAATCTTTTGCAGCAGGATTGAAACGATGACTTGAAAAATACGCAGATAGATCGACAGGATGAAAAAGAATGGGAGAGTTAAATGACCAAAAAAAGTCATTCTTTTTCGTTTTAGAGAGAAAAAATAGTATAAACGTTTTTCTTTTCTCTATTGAATAAGGGAGAAACGAAATACAATGAAATTTAAATTATTAACCGTTTAAATCCTCTAGTTTTGGTTTTTTCTGATTCCATTGATATTCTTTAAGAGCGAAATATATGTCTCTTTTATCATAAGCTATTGTTTTCGAATTTAATATGCAATCATTTTAATTCACTGAAAATTGTAATTTATTCAAAAGGAGAATAAACCAATATCGTCATTTGGTTCAATGTCGAGAGGTATATATGGAGGAACTGTAAAATTTTGCAATGCAAACGTACGCATAGAGATTGCAATTAGACAAAGATCAAATTGGCACAAAGGAACCTATTAACGACTATCGTAGTTCGTAATCAAGAGACCTGCGCCATGGAATAATGATTTCATGACAACTAGAACGTTTGTTTCTACCAAGCCCGAAACATTTCGATACTTTCCTTATCTCAAAGCGAATGTACTATATTCCCATTTATTTTAACCCAAAATAAATTCATTTCATTTACGTAATCGATCTATAACGTTTCTCCGTGAAATAATTGAAATATATAAGAAATGAGCTTTACATCGATTTATAATTATTTATTCAAAATCATTATCGCACTTTTTGCCTTTTACGTATATATTGTCTATCTTAGGGAGCCTGAAAAATTATCGGCGAAATATCATTTACAAGTGACATTATCGACAAAGTACAGAGGGTTGCCAATATTCAGGCGAACAAGGTAATAAACCATTTGAGTGCTCCGTGTCGTCTTGAAAATATTCACTATGCTATGTCTTTTAACAGAAATGAAATATGCTAGTCTTCTAACAGAAATGAAATTCTTCAGTTTCGATTAAAACTTAGAAGACCCATTGTTCTTGCGAAAGAAGTTCTTTTTGCGGTAGTAACACAATCAAATAGTAAAATGAGATGGAATGATTGAAAATAAAACGTGAAGGTCTAATGAAAACTTGTTAAAAATTTTTCAAGTCGTACAAATTGTTCTTTAAGATCTTAAAGATGAACGAGAGCTTACTCGAATGATTTGTAAAAAATTCATAGGAAATATTCAATGCGTTTTCAAAGGAACTACCTCACGAAGAAAATATAAGAACGTTGAGATGAGAAACCTTGTACTTCATGGAAGTACAAGCTGTCATTTTCTAAAGCGTTGCGACGTGAATAAAATTTTTCTTCTCTTCTTATAGAATCCTTTCAATTGTTGACAAGGGGTCAGCGGGATAATTTATAACGAATGAAAGGTAAAAATTCAACGAGTGTCAGTAGCATACGCTAAAGTTTAATGAAGCACAAAACGTAAAATATAAGTAGATTTCTATTTCTTCATTTTTATTTACTTTTTTTTTTTTTTTTAAGCAACCTTGTACTTTAGGATAACTTTGATCATTCATAAAAGCGTACTATTCCAACGATCCCATTTTACTTACAACCAGTTTATACCAGAAGAAAAATCGTTTTCGTAATCTGTATCTTCAATATGAAAGTACGATCATGGTTTGTATCTTTACTGTATTAAGAGCAATTGCATCGTATCAATGCCATAAGACGAATATCGACTTTACGTTCCTATATCGAATTACGTTCTTTATGAAAAGATCCCTTAGAGATTTATGACTATATCAAATACCGTCTTATCTTCCGAGTTCCGCATCGATGTTGGAAAGATTACTCGATAATCTTGCAGTTTGTATTAACTGTACACGCGTTCACTTTTCTTGCTATTTACCTCTCGATTAATCTTTTTTACGACGTAACATTTTAAGAATGATAAAATCATATTGTTGTGTTCCAAAATGAAATAAAATCAAACTTTGAAAGAACTTTTCCGAATCCCAATATAAGTTATAATCGAATATTCTCTCGTTATAAATAAAACTTTTTATCGTAGTTCTTCGTGCAAAAAAAAAACATAGAATTATTCCCAAGCGTGTTCAAAGCCGATGTAAATTCTCCTTTCTGTGATATACACAGGAATACAAGATATATCGAACATCGTGTTCTGTATCGGCGATCTCGAATCTGGCCCAGATAAGTAATTGCGATGCTTCGCATTATATAACGAAAAGGAAAAGATGCGACAACCGGTTGTCGGAGCTGAGGACGCGTTTCTACTCCATCGCGAGTAGACTCTCTCGCTTACTCTCACACGACACATTAGGGATTACATTACGTAGCATATTCGAACGCGAACTCGAATTACCCCTCGAAGGGTGTCAAGGATCGTGCGCGGAGATAAATAGCTCTCTGCGAATTGCACTTTCGTTACTGTAAAATCGATTTTCTTGCTTTCGTTCGCCATTTAATTCTCTTTCGTCTCTTCTCCCTTTCTGAACATCGAAACGATTTTTCTCGCGAACAGAGAATGGATAGTCCAAGATTAGTGTCCCGGAAAATTGAGAAAACCGACCTCGAAATTCATTCAACGGCATAGACCTTTCTCTTTCTTTTTATTTCTCTTTTTTCTGTCTCTCTTTTTTCTCTCTGTTTTTTTCACGAATAAATCGGTGTAAAAGTTTCGCAAATATCAGCAATACAAAAAATTGATTTCAATTGAATTCAAAAATATCGTCTTGTTTTTCGAAAGAAATTGGCGTTTTTGTCTTTTTTTTTCTTCGCTTTCATTTCTACGATAGAAACGTGGAACAGTACGTGTCAAGGAGATTCCCAAGTTGGTAGTCGATACTCTTATGGAAAATTGTTCCTTCGACTCTTTGTACAAACGCCTGACAAACGTTTTACATCGTGTTTTATTACCATTACTATTTAATACTGGATAAAATACGAATGAATTTTATTTCTTTTCTAAGAAAAACAGCATGTTCAAGTTTCCAAAAGTATACGTTCGAGTACGTACTTGTCAATTTTATTTTTATCCAAGAGGGACTCATGAATGCAGAAAAGTAACAAGAAGATTCGCTTTCGCAATTTGCAGAAGTTTAACATTGGCACGTGTTATCTATAGTTTACTTTATAACTTGAAAGGATCCTCGGGCAAAATTATTCCCATAGTTAATTAACATCCATTATCTATAACTATTGTTCTTTCGACAATGAACCAACCCTCGAAAGTGCGTCATGAGAAGAATCATCCACAGTACATTCGAAGTTGCATAAACAAACACATTGAGCAATAGTTCGCTCGATAGTATTTAAAGGCGACGAGGAGGCGTTTTGTTCTTTCGTGACATTAATACTATCCGTCCTTTATTTTACGATCGGCTTGCTTTCGTGCACTTTAAGACGACTCGATATTTATCAACGGTCAGTTTCGTACGATTGATTAAAAGACACGTTGAAAGAGGCGAGTTACGACGCCTCGGAATATTTGCAGGTGCAGATGAGTCAGTATTGCTAAGAGAAACCGGGGAAAAAAAAAACTTGGACGTTTCGATCGATACGATCGTAGATAACGGATTTACAAGTTGTTTCAATGAATTTCGAGTAATGAGATAGTGTGTGTGTGTGTGTGTGTGTGAGAGAGAGAGAGAGAAACGGAAGATTATTTTACAAGATCGTAGTCGTTAAAATCGCTTTAGATTTCTTTAAGAAAATAATTAATTAAGATGTCGGATTGAAATGGTATTTCCAAAGGTAACTTCCTAGGATTGCATCACAGTCACTCTGTTCTTACCTGCCAGAACTTTTAACGAGTAGTTTATTTATAGCATCGTCGCTTTCCTACAGTTCAATTAGAATTGATCTTCGAGTTTTATTCTTACGAAGGAGGTAATTGTTCTGATAATTGATATCCACATGGAGACTTCCATGTTCTTCCCGTATCAACCAATTGAGTATTATTGCAAGAATTTTCGATTGCGAAGGAAAGGGGAAATAGGAAAAACGATATTGCCTCGTTGTTACCGTATAAAAAAAACATGAGTTTGTGCAAGCCAATCAAAATTCGTAACAGCTTCGGCAACCAAGCTCGCTACGGTAGAAAATTGAGCTCAAATTCTCAAACGGAAAGGAATTCAACGAAGGTAATATTAAACTTTACTTTTCGTTCCGCGAGATAAACTTTCGTCTTCTACGTTCTAGGTTGACTTTAGAAGCGTAATTCTATATCTACGAAGGCCTTTGTCGTGTTATTTTAAAGCTTTAAGGATCAACAAAATATCTCGCAGATCGATAAAACGACGATGAAGTGAACGTGAGAAGTTAAAGAAATCGAAAGGAGAGAGAAAAAAGAGAAGAGTGAATTTTCTGTAAATTCAGAAACGAGTTAACTTAGGAAAGCAATTAAAACTCGAGCTTGATTATTACCAGCATGTTCCACGTTTCAAAAGATATTAAATCGAATATATACAAACATATCACTAAAATGGTAACAATCTGTTGCTTCATTTATATATTAATTTTCTTGTCGTTTACACGTAGACAACAGTTACAGTATTTTCTTGAAGCTTTGATATTATTCTCATTTAGAAGCATTCTCATTCTCGTTTCTTCAAACGTTTCAATTATTTTCTATCTCGGAGAAGCATACGTTCGAAGAAGAAAGACTTTTTAAAGCCTGACAAATAGTTTGAAGTTTTTAATATCGGAAATATGCTTTTCTTCGAACGAAAAGAAAAGTATTGCATTTTATAAAGTATAGAACTTATAAAAATCGTATCGTTGTTCGATTTCTTTATTGTTGAATTTTTACGCTCATTAAACTCGAAGAAGTTCTGCAGACTTTTTAAAATCCTATTCTAAAAGCCTAATCCTATTATTATTAGAAAATGTAGTAAACATTGTACAATTGATTCGTACACATTGTTCGACGGTATCTTTCGATCGTACTTGTAATTTGCCAGGTGGCAATACGTAACGATTCTTTCTTTATTTTTTTTTTTTTTTTTTTCGTAGGAACGATCGAAATAAAGAACTCATGATCTTTTGTAATTATATTTTTATCAAGATTCAAACAATCCAGTTTCATAATCGGCATTTCATGTCGATATAATCGTATCGAAATCTTTCTGTCATTTCCTACAAATCTGATTTTCTACAAATCATTAACAACGACCAATCGTTTCTCATCGTGTCTAAAATGACTCGCAAAAAAATATCATCAACGTCGGATCAATTTTTAAACTAGAAGAAACGATTTTAAAACGGAAGCAAGAAAATGGAATTAATAAAAAAAAAGAAAAGAAAGAATACGATAATTTATATTGAATTATTCCATTTATCATTAGTGCTATCATTTGATCTCGAGCGAAGGCATGGAAAAAGAACAAACTTTCGTTCGACCGGAAATAACATGTATATTATATATGTACATGGATATATCCATCTGTGATGAGTAAAAAATATCGATCTTGGTACTCGCGTTATTGTATTTCATTATGGAATAAAAAGTGGAGTGCTCGCATTTGATTGACTTCTCGTGAAAATCCCTTTAACGTTTCCGACAATAGCGAACTTTGCAAAGAGAGCAAAAACTCGATTTCTACTATCGGACATATAGACAAAAAGGTTCAATATCGTAATGCGAAAAGTTTGAATTTATTGTATTCATATTCTCTTTACTTTTTCATTCCTTCTTTTCTTTATTTGTATTAAAATAGAATTTTAATGTGTAACGACTCTCAAAATCTTTACCATGATATAATACACATATGTAAATACGGCGAAAACTTATTTACATATAGCGTTAGAGAAAGAGAACGCGAAAAATTGAATAAACGTGGGTGTGCGTCTACATACTAGTGGTCTAATTCGTATCACGTATTTTCGAACAATTTCGTCATTCATGAAATCGGATAAGCGATCCCGCTCGTGAATAATTTCTCTCGCGTACGTATAATATATATACTATTATATATTTTCGTAGATATAATTCCAAAATAATTATTTCATTCGTATATTTGTTCGATCCATTTCTTCGCGATTTTATGAAAGAAACGATATTGTATAAAATTATAATCGCGAGAATCGTGACTTTTTAACGACGGAGCTTTTAATAAATTGGAATGTTACTTTGTAATCGTTGCCTTTCAAGGGTCATTCGTCAAAGCGTTCGGACGTCGGTCTTTACCACGAGAAAAAGAGAAAAAAGTTAATTGATAGCGGCTAGTGAATAATAATAGGCAACTCTCCACGACTCTCTTGTGGGAATTAATCGATTTTCATTTTCACGCGCGATATTGCAATATATGAAATATTGAAAAATATATGCGATTGTTCCCCGCGGTTTCTAAGAATAATACAAAAGGTATTTACTTATGATTATTAATTACTATTCTTTTTGAATAACAAAGCACGCGATTACGTAAGACGCGTTTCGAAAATTAATTATATTAATATCTTTTGAAAAAACCCATAAAACATAATCTCTTTGAAACTTTGATAAAGAAGAGCATTATATAACATCGAATCAATTTTATACGATCTTTTGAAATGTTATTAGAAAAACGGCCACAAAAGCGACGATATATTTACATGTGACTAATACATATTTGACAACTCGAAATCCGGTTCTTGAAATTTCAAAATTTACATCTTTATTATATGACCGAACCATAACCGTTTAATCAACGAAAATCGGATTAAATGGTCGTTTTCGTTGAAGGACCGATCTAAGAAAGTTACGAAAAAATCGATATGATTAAATTCTCTGTCTTGTTTTCTTAATGGTAAAAACGATAAAAATGACTTTTACATATAGTATCTACTTTTCCTATTGGAATGATCGATTCAACTTTCTTCTTCGCGTTAAACAGAAGATACAGAATATTTTTATTTTCTTTTTTTTTCCTTTTCTTTTTTTAGAGAAATTTCTCTGAAACGAAAGACCAAACAAATTTCTCCGAATTAACATTCGTATTTCTCGAAGTTAAATCTCGACGAGACGGCTTTGTTAAATCCAGGTGCTTCGCTTGTGACACAAATCGAATCATCTCGTGTACTTTGCAAATGCGAGGAAAAAGAATCGAGTGGATAATTACTAAGTAAGGGAATTTCGCAAATACAACAAGAAGATTTATACCCCCTATTACGAATCAATGCGTTCGAATAGCCATCATGACTTTCTCTTCGCTAGTCTTATTCTTCTTCGTCTTCTTCTCCTTCAATATCGAAATGCAGAAAGTCAAACTCAAGGATACTCGCTTCGGTAACGCTCGTTACATCCTGTAACGCGCGAGTACATGGCCCACCTTATTAATAGGAGTAAAAGATGCTCGGTTATTCGTTTTACGAGCTGTCAAATACGTTTATAAAGATTTCTTAATAAGCATTTCTTTCGAACGGCCTTTACAATACTCCTTCGCTATTTCAATCACGTTTTTACGATCGCCTCATCTCGACATTTCATACTAGGCGGATCTATCAATTGAAATAGCGAGATCCATTGAATCTTTATTTATATTATATTTCTTCAGAGTATTTACTTTCGTCATTCTTCATCGTAATTATGAATTTAATTACAAGAATGTCCTACTTCACTACGAACAAGGTACCGTCGAGAAACACAAGAGGGTGGATTCCATATCGCTCGCGACAAAAATGATGAATTCTTAAAAGTAATATTACCGAACGATAATTATACGTTCGAAGAATGATCAAAAAATAATGTTTTGCGTGAATTAAATTACAAATGGGTGCAAGACCGATCGAACTTTTCGATCGCATGTTTATTCTACTTGCAACGATAAAGTATCGATCGATAAAACGAAGAATTATTCCGATGTAACTATAGAATATTCCGAGGAATGACCCTACCGATTTCGTGACTAATTTTGGCAAAGGGTTCACCGGCCGGTCAAAAGGAATAAGAGGATGAGGAAGAAGGAAAGAAAGGAAGGAAAAAGAAAAAGATGGGTTAAGAGGAGAGAAGAACGACGAGGGTCCACGTTCTTTCTTGTCGCTGTTGGCGAATGTCCAGATGAAAAAAGAAAAAAGAAAAAAGAAACGAAGGATCCCGATGTTTTCCTGGTCCAAACTGGTTTGGCTGCGATATATCCTTATGCGGGACGAATCGGAGAGCCGCGACGGAGTCACGTAAAGATTTAGCGTTTGGCCACCGTCTGTTTTTCTTAGAACCGAATCCTTTCTCCACCTCGAAGGGATAATAGAGAAAGAAGGAATGGAATTTATTTTAAGCCTCTTTGGATCATCGCCATTGTGAAATTGACGTATCAAATGATATTTCGTAGAATCGTGAAAATTAGAAAATTTAAGTACTTTTCAAGTATTTTCGATCGATCGATGAATTATATTCATTGAATCGTTAAATGTAGGAAAAATATTCTTCAGCGCGTAAAACGTAGGCTGGTTATTCGGGTCAAGGTTAGATCGTGCTCTCGATTTCCGAACGAAGTAATACTGTGACGTGTGAGAGAGTACTCAACGTCCATAAATTTTCCACCCCCGAGTGCCGACGAGAAACGATAGCCATTAAAGAGACAATTAAGGCAATCCAGATGCATAACGAAGTTTGCCGTAAAACAATGGACAGAGACAGATGTTAAATCATTGAAATATTCTCGGCATGTGAAAACGATGCTCCGATATCGTTTCGTTCTTAACCGGTTCGTTGCATATCGTTTCGAATTAATTACGCAACAAACAAAATGTTCGTTTTCCGAGCAATTTAGCAATTCTGAAGGAACCGGTAGAAGAAAAAGTAGACGTAACACGTTTTCCTTTAACGATCTCTTTCGGAAACAGTTGCGATCCCATTAAATTCGACCAAGTGTAATAATCGCTCGTTTTTAGCAAATTGTTCGCAAACATGAATCTTGAAACTGTGCTCAAGGGATATTAAAGAATAATCGGCTGAACTGGAAGAACCGCCAAGATGCTAATAATATGTATTTCCTCGTTTTCTCTCGTATGGCGTTTATTAATGCCAAAAAGGGAATGGCTTTTCATTAAAACGGAAAAAAGACAACGCCAAGAATGATATATTATTGCACGAGAATTTTCTCGTTTTTGTTTGAACGTAAGATAACTATTAATAATTATTTCTCAACGTTATATGTATTCTATCGTATAAACGTATTTGATCGTACTAAGGAACAAAAATTCATATTCATATGAAAGAAACGGAAAAAGAGAAGATGATTTGCCACAATAGAAACATAAAGGGATTAGCATAGTACTAAAAGATTGGCAATATGGGCGTGACAGTAGACGCCATCGATTCTAAAGGTTGATGACATAGTCGATGCGAGCGCGTCCACAACCGGTAACGTGGCCATAGACATGCCTTGATCTTTACCCGTAAATCTTTCTTTTAATGACGCGTCTGCGTGCTATAGGAATTACAATCAGGATGCTCGCAAAGCTTGTAACAGTTTTCAGTAGGACGATAAAGAGAAGGATGACGAGGACGCCAACAAAATGGTTTGGTACGCTTTCGCAAGCGGATTTCTTGCACATGTACTCGTTCGTTTGTGTACGTTTGCCTCTCTCCTATAACTATGTTCTATCTAATTAATTTCAAAAATATGCAAGAGAGAGAGAGAGAGAGAGAGAGAGAGAGAGAGAGAAGTGAATGAGAAAAGGGAACTTTTCAATCGGGATGCGGTCGAGTATTCCGACCGCACTGTCGTTTTAAATCAGATGAATCTTGTCTGTTAAATTTGTTTATACCTTCGTAGAAACAAACCTATTATATAATAATATCTCTTTATTTTACAGAGAAATGTGTTTTATCTTGGAATGGTTTATTTTTCTCACTCATTTTAACGAGCATCGATCATACAAGTACATGCAAGTTTATGTATTATTTGAAAAAATAAATACAAAGATTATCTGTTGATTCAAAGAGCGTAGATACTTCGAAAATGTGCTAGGTATACTCGTCGATGAATTTAGCAATTGATTTTCATTATATAAAATAAAACGGCACAATTGGATTAATTCGAAAATATTTTGACACATGCACGATATGTTCCAATTCATTTCATTTGGAGTAATGACAATAATTAATGAGTATATAGCTCTCTTTCAATTTCCAATGAATCCTCATTTGCTTTTATCAGACAGAATGGCTCTCCCGATTTTGTTTTTATTTTAATTTCAACAATTTATTAGATTTCCTACGCATATTTTATTCATTAATTGTAGGTAATTGAAAAGAATATTACAAGGTTAATTATAAATTTCATAATGCTCTCTCTGCAATAAGCAATTAATTTAATAAAGTTTCGTGAGGATTAAAGCGGTCGATTTCGTTGCACCATTTGTATGATTCATCGAGTTTTATGAAAATACGTATCTTTTGGTGCAAATATTTGGATTTAAAAAAAGATGAAAGAAAACAAACGCACACGTTCTGTTTTGTGAAAAATATAAATATCTACTTGACGGTCGAAAACTACCTGGTAAATAACTACCTTGGCTGCTGTGTCATGGAACGTGGAGCAATGCTTCACGTTTACGCGATTATGACGACTCATATTTCCATACGAGCGACGACACGTAATTAAGTTTACTTAGTGACGAGACGGTCAATCATAGTCGGTCGGAGGTATCATCGAGAGACATGATATCTGTATAAATAAATTAGAAAATTTTCATCGACGATTAAATGTCGGACTTGTTTCATTTATCTTCATTCTTTTTTTCCTTCTTTCATTTCTTTTTTCTTATGATTAACGTTAACGAAACGATCAACCGACGATATCTCTTATAATATCATTTTTCATGTTCACGAACAAGTCATTAATCCTATTGCAAATAATACAACAGTATTATTTTTAATTAAAGGATCAGCACAGTATAACAATTTCTTTTCCTAAAAACAATTTTCATGTAAAATGTTCATCGTAGAAAATTATTCGAATAACGTAAAATAGGAAATTCATTTCCCTCGCTTGTTTTGAATTTCAATGTTAAAATATAAGTCTCTCCGTGAAATATTTCATATAGGGCTCTCTATCCTTGACATGTATATTATTATGAATATATTGCATAGGTACGAGAAGATTAGTGTTACACGAAATGAAGTTAATTAAGATTTTAGAGAATCGTCCAACGTTCGTGATTATCTCACCGTAGAGGTTCGTTAATAGTTCGTTAGTTCTGTCTCTATAAAAAAAGAAGAAAAAGAAAAACAAATAAGAACCAAAGAAAATAAAAATTATTGCGACTATTTTTTTGGCAATAAAAATATACGATTAATTTATTTTAAGTCGACTACGAAAGATGTTCGCGCGAAGGCGTTGTTCGATATTAATAGTTGGTATTTCCGTACAAATGCTTGCGAAAGTCACGTCATGGAATTTAAAATAAAAAATTGGGACTCGCAGTCTCACGATCATCGACCGGCTTACGTAGGAAAGTCTTTCGAGCTCCTCTCGGATGCTGACGCATCATCCTTCTTTCTCTTTCTTTTACGCTCCAAGAAAACCGGCTTCCTTTAAACGTAAGAAGATTACAGACCTTAATCGTTCGTAGCTCCTGCAATAACTTTTTTAAAATGTTAAAAAATGCTATATAGTTGCAACTTAAAGTTTCCTTTTTTTTCTTTTTCTTCTTAAATATCGATATTTACATATATTTTACTTTTCTACCTTCTAGGCCAACTATCGAAAACCTCAACATTGACATTTTATGAAATTGAATTTTATATCTGTTTTGAAAGAATCCGAAAAAAAATAAAAACCAATCGGAAAACGACGTGATCAAGTTCAGAGAATCTAGAAAGCACGGTTCAATGTACGAAGTTTATAATATTTTTACGTGGAATCAATTCGAGTTTGTTTCAAAATTCGTTCGAGTTCGGAGATGAAACGTGTTCAGAATTTACAGCGATTCTATAACGAGAAGAAGAGAAAAGGGGTTTGAATGGATTACTTATCGAGTTTTATTTACCCGTTTTGTTATAGATATAAATGATATAAATGGAAGACTTTAACTAGCTCAAATGGACTCAATCAATTATAATATTAAACCTGTAAAATTAATTTTATTTAAATTTTGTTGAGAAATTCACATCTTTGATTCTAATTTCACGACAGAACAATGTGAACAGTGTTCACATTGATGTCAGTTTAAATTTTAATTGGAGCAGTAAAAATCAAATTTGAGAATATTTCTCTAGAAGGCATTTTTACTGTTCCAATTAAAATTATATATATATATATATATATATATATATATATATACATACATGTGAATATACTATGCATATTCTATGTACTTACATGTACCTACAAGGATAAGTGCATGGATCTAGATAAGAACACGGTCATAAACTTTGATTCCGAAAGTGCTGATGGTGGTGTAAGGATCGTGCTTGATTCTCCACACTGGGATCTTTGATAGAACGTTGTCTCATCTTTTCTTAACAAGTATCGATTTCAAATACGAGAGCACGCGAATATCTTATTTCTTTCTTTTCGTGTTTTCCTTGCCATTCGTTTGACAAACGATACAACGTCATTGTATCTTCTTCTTATCCTTCTCTTAAAATCTATTTTCTTTGTAGAAAAATAAGAAAATATTGGAAAAAATTTTCATTTCATATCATTTCGCTTTGTCCATATTTATCATTTGGTAAATCGATTGATTTCGATTATGCTAATTTTACGGGAGCAAATGGAGATAATCTGAGAGTTGTGGAATTGAAAAAAGAATATTATTGGAACAGAATATCATAAACATCATCCATTTGACCTTTTGTCCTTAAGCTTCTAACAAAAGAACTATGTTTTAATTACAGCTTCGTATTATATAAAAACCTATAAATACTTCATCGAAAATCGCGTGTTAATCGGTAGGAATAAATATTCACGATAGGAAAATACTGATATTAAATTCCGCCATAATACTAAAATTATACATATGTATGCGTGTAGTTATTATATGCACGTATATATGTATATGCATGTATGTATATTGTAAGAGACTCGATAAGGAAATTAGAAACGCTTGATTTATCGTACAGGCTAATGGATCTGCGAATATCGCCCACCCACATGATGTACGGATCGATATATATATATATATATGCATAGTTATGCGTATACACATATATAATAGTACATCTAGCTCATTTAGAAGCATTTAAAGTGATGGTTCCATTCAAATATGTCGTAATATGATTCCATGCGAAGGAAAGTTTAAATCGAAAGTCTTCTATCAATACGCTTTCTTCCACAATTTCGGCATAGCTTACCAAAAATTAACATTTTACGAATAGATATGCACGGAACGCGGAAGGAGCTTACCCAGATATCGTAATGTTTAATACGTTGGAATGAGAGTTAAATTTTAAAAAGAGAGAGTGATTAATATCAATGAGATAGAAAGAATAGATTATGTAAATAATTGGAAATATTTGTCAAAGCATCTTAAAGATTTTTCAAACTTTTTTTTTATGTTCGTCGAAAAGAATAAAAGTCGAAGAACAGCGAAATCAGAATCCTCTTCGAGGATTAACTCGCATCTAAGATAAAATAACCGCGAAGAAAGACACTTGTCTATTTCTCTTCTCTTCTACCCTTTTCAAAGACACACGTTATCGCACGTCATCGTAAATCTCCTTGAACGCGAAATATCAAGATATCAAAGAACACGCGAGGATTGATCAAGCATCGATTTGGACATTAATATCCTGAAGAAAATTTCTCGCACGTATTCCTTTCATCGTTCTATCTTCGATCGAGATAACGTCCTTAGAAAAATATAATAGAGAATCAAAGATCGCTCGGAATGACGACATTGAATTCGGAGAAAGCGATTTAGATTCTAACAAACCTACGATGATCGAATAGGATCGTTTTTTATACGTCATTTTGACTAGAGATACTTTCTCAATGTTCGGTTAAGAAATTATATTTGTGTATCTGATACGAAGTCAGAGATGTCGGAGATGGAAACGGAGCCCTTGGAGCAATCGATCTTAGATTCTCTTCCTCCACTTTAACTCTTTCTCAAAATAATTTCTCTCGAGAACTATGAACGTAACGATAATCATTCTTTTACTCGTTCATCAAGAGAAGACTGAATACGATAAGAGAAGAAGAAAAGAAAAAAGGATGAGAATAAAAAGACGAATGCTATTAATCAAAACGTAGATTACAAATCGCTAGTTTTCTTAATTTCTAAACAGATCGCAATATCATCTTTAATTCCAATTAGATTCAAAAAAACAATATCTATGACCTTTATATATCTTTAACTTTGACCTTTCGTATACCTTTTGCGGCTTGTTATATCTCGTCCAATTAGAAGACTTTCGTAGCAAATAAAACGCACAAGAGTAACAACGGTGCGCGAGATGAAAAATCCTTCACAAAAATTTCGTTGCAATTACTTCGAACACGCTTGAAACGCGAATCATGCTATGATACTCGACTGAAAGAGATTCTCGTTAAAAACCTATAACTTCATAACAGTAGAATGACATCAACGATAAAGAGGATTTTTGCGATACTTATACTTCCATGGCATGGGAAATAAACAGCCGCACTCGAAATAACAACGGAACTGACGGAGATTTTTGTGAGAAACTTTTTGACGTTTTCGTTCTCGAGTTGCGATAGCATTCGAGTTATCCGATTATCTTCTAGGACTAGTTCTAAAGTCAAGGTTTACGCTTTAAACTTGAGTTATGTAACATGAAGTCGAGTTCATCTTCGAGTCAGCTTTTATACTTTTCATATTTTTTTCTTTCTCCGTTTTGATCCAACGGACAACATTAGCGATTTCCTTTTATAATAATCTCCCCAAGCAATCCTATTAAACAATTTGTAATAAATATGTTTCCTATTTATGGAAGAATAATAATATAATGTTTCCTATTACACAATTTTTTCCATTTAGCAAAGAAAGCAAAAGTTAATTACGTGACATTAACGAACCCATGAATTAACTGGTCGCAAAGATATCGAAGACCTTGATGTTAATACCATCCGTTCGATATACCGTCAAAGAAATTTACCAATAAATGATCATTGCAAAAAATATTGAGAAGACTTTAGACATCATCTCAATTTTTCTATTACAGATCCATATAATTCATGGAAATAAATCGAATGTATGTACCTCCAATACGAGGTCGTAGAAATAAAAGAGATTGTTCGATTCGAACGCAAGTATTTCAATATCTCGATTACCATATATGGTATGATGGTTGATCGACCTTTATCGATCATTATAAACGTTTAGTGCTTAATTGAGACACTACAAAATAGCAACGTTCTAGACGACCTCTTTCAATCAACATTTTTTTCGATCAAAGGTAGTAGCTATCTCCCTCTCTCTCTCTCTTTCTCTCTCTCTCTCTCTCTCTCTCTCTCTAAATGCATTAATTTAAAAAAAGATGCGCTCTCGTTCAAAGGATAAAAGCGGAGCAGAAAGCCGATAGCAATCAATCTCAAATGGCCTTGTACCGAGGAAGGACGAGTCACAAATTTCGATAGATTCTATCGGATGATTCATCTTGCGTTTCTCACGAAACAACAGCGAAACGCATTTATAAATATACCACGTAGCGTCTTCGCGCATTCACCGCGTAATACGAATTAACAAGGATTTCGCTAACAGAATAATATTTCAAGGTACTTTTTTTTACTATCTGTGCATTCTTCTTACTATCCGTGTAGATCGTCGAGTCGCTATGTATTCGCTAATCGATGTACTAACTAGGCTTCGATGCCACTTAAGAAGAAAAAAGAAAAAAGGTACTCGGGATGTATCACGCGAGAACGAAATTGAACTGACTTGAAGACGATCGAAAGGATAAGGACACGACGAGAGAAAAATCAACAGAATTAGAGGACTGAGATTACTCTAGATCATAGTTAGAATCTTTTTAATGTCGTTGAGGAGGGAAGACCACTCGCGAAGATGAAAAAGGCGAAGGAGACGAAAAAGGCACTAAGGAGTGAGGTGAGACGATGGTAGTGGCAAAAGAATGGAGAGAAGAGAGGAGATACAAGGAGGATGGGCATCAAGTTGGTCGGTTGGCCTGGTAGATGACCCCCACCCTGTATAAAAGGCTTCTTCGACTGGCGACGACTTCAGTCTTTCAGTTCGGCTGACACACACACTGTGTACTAATCCGAAGATCATCTTAGGCCGAGGCTGAGAGAGAGAGCCTTTGGTAACGGCGCGACAACGAAGACGAAGGATGCCTTGCCAATAACAGAAGACAACAGCACTGCAGAATTCTCAGCAGGATTCTCGGCAAAATGCCTGCCAAGATGTGCCTTAGCCCTGCGATCTTTGCTTTCTTCACCCTGGTACGTCCCTTACTCTACGAAAACTTCAACGTGGATGAGCCTACTACTACTCGAGGCCAAGTGCAATCTCGTTTCTTATGTGGAAATTAAGATACAACAGTTTCGATAGTGCGCGCGACTTTCAGTGATCACCGATCGATTTCTATTTCTTTTCATCTCTTGATTTTTTCCAAAAAAGTGCAAAACGATCGATATCTCTTTTTTTTTTGTATCGTTATTTTTCTTTCTTTTCCTTTTCATATCTCTAATCAACTTCGATAGCATCGTCATCGAGAATTTATAAATTCCGAACGGGGGAATGGACCTTGAGGAATTCTTGAAAATAGAGTAAAAGTAAAATAATCGATCGAGCACGGTATAAGTACTTAGCGATATACAAACGGTTGAGACTACAAACGCAAATATAGCGATGATACGTGCTTACATCTGCGCTCGTACGTGCGCTGGTTCGCGCGACAAAATTCCAAAGGATTACGAAATCAACGGAGCATGTCGATTCGACTGCAAATAGAAAATCGCAAAAATCGATTCGACGAACAGCTAGTAATAGAGAAGCAGCGAGCTCGATTCCATCGATCGCGAACCTTTTAATTATGATATTCCAATTTAAAAGAAAAAAATCAAGGCTTACGATCTTTCGAAACAAAATGATATAATCTTTTTTTTTTATAATGATATTAATTGATCATAATGCATAAAAATCAAGTGTTTCGTTAAAAGGCAAATGAGAGATCGTAAAAGTGACTAGTCCTGAAAGTGAACGTCACCTTTCATTGATCTTGACTTCCCCATTCATCGGAGCAACAGCTGCACTACATTTCATTCATGATTCTTCGGCGACGCGTATCGGAGCAGTGTTACAAAGGCCAGACATAAACGTCTCGATTATAGGTGTATATGTATATACTAGAAGAAAATACGTGCACTCGTTAAACCTTGAACTTCTACTATCGGTCGACTAACATCTTCTCGCTTTATCGCGACAATTCCTCAAACTCGTAATACTTAGGTAATTCTGTTTCACTTTTTTCTATTTCGATAGATGATATTACCCCTCTGATTAAATTTGTTTTATCGGCATGTAACAATTTGTTTGTAAGCAATTTCATATAAAGTTTCGAATTATAGAAAAAAGAATCTAATTGACTGTTTTGTCAGAAGAATAGATTAAAAATCGAGAGAGATAAACGTATCGTTCTCATTCTTCCAAATATTTCATCGCTTATCTAAACAATCGATTAAAAGGAACACAACTCCATTTATAAGAAAAATATTGGATTTTTCTGTATCGTATAATTTGTTGATATAGTCAACGAATGAATTTCAGTCAATCATTCATCTGCTATCATGGATATCTGTTATATTTTTCTTTTCTCTTTTTTCCCAGTTTCGTTACGTATCGTTTTCGGGTTCCACGTGAAACAACGTCGATGATAAAAGTTTCGCAGAGCTAAATGGATATCGATGAGTTTTATGGCGAAAGAAGAAACTTTTACGTGGAATAGGATAAATTTAGATCGAAATAGGAAAATTCTTTTCAATTCGATGTCATCTGATTATCAAAGTTCTATTTACAACGATAACAAAGTATTTACAACGCGTTACAATGATATCCATTTAAACCAGACGTCTTCCATTGAAAATCCGACGATGATCGACGACTACCGGTCAAACCGTCGGATCTTTTTATCTCAGATCTTCCGAGAGACTATCTCTCGATGCAATCCATTTGTACTGTTTACAAATCCAAGGGAGAAAGAGAGATATAAATAGAAAAAGAGAGAAAAAGAAAGAAATGCAGCGTTTAACGATACGATACGGCCGGTTAAATACGAAGCTCGCTATCAGTTAATTTGTTCCGCATCAAAGCGTCTCCCATAGCTGTCGTTGCTCGTTACGCGCATCTTCAACGGCGTATAAGTGCCAATTTATGGCAATTTGCAAATGACAATTCGTATATAATTTTTTATTGGTAAATCCCTTGGATCTATTAGGGATTACCTTGTAAAAGGCCAGAAATTCAATGTCGATTGTCCGTTATTATCGCGCTTATATAAATGTAATAATTTCGAAATAGTCCCAGATGAAATAGAGTCGTGGGTTGTAAAGTCGTGGATGAGCAATAAACTAAAGGACCTCATGAAGTTGAAATAAATTTATTTAACATGTACCTCATAAAGTGCGAGCGATTATTTTTCGCGTTACATCAACTAGCGAGCATAAAAATTACTTTTACGAAGATCGAATGTACGGCCGACATTCTTCTGGTTACTCTCGCTGTTTAATAAAGAAAACCGCGAAACCACGAGCATGACTTAACGGACTTCTCGCTCGCACGATTCGCAACGAAGTCTGACAATGAATTTTTCTACATTCTACAAAACCAGCTTTCTTTCTGCAATACACCTTCTTGCTGTCGCAACAACGCGACAATAGACTTTTCAGACGTTCTATCGATTCTTAGTGGGTGATTGACTGCATAGTTAACATTACTTTGATGTTTATTCTATTACGCTCGATAAATTATTCGGTAAATTTATCTTATCATACATATATATATATATATATATATATATATATATATATTTATATGTATAAAGTTTAAGTAAATATCGCTGTTTAACGACGCAATGAAAAAATTTATTAAAAGGAGAGACCCAGTAATAAAATTTTGATGCCATTTTTTTCAAAACTGAACATTATCAATACAGGAACGTAAAAAGTATAGTATACTCAAGTATATCGAATAACGTTAACGTAAAACTATTTCATACGAAAAGGCAGAAATATCGATCATTAGAATTCTTCTTTCTACATTTTCTCGCTATCCTTCGTTCGCGATTTATAAAAGTGACTTTATCAGGATTAACAGAAATAATCTAAAGTTCCAAAATGGCATCCGGAATTCGAAAAGAAGCAAGTAACGTCTCGATAGTCTCGTGCAAAGGGCCAGAGCCCGAAAGTAGATGTTGGAAAGAGACAAACGATCATGAAAGAAACGATCTTGGCCTCTACAGCCGTCGGCAATATCGACGGTTGTTCCGTTACACAACTCGTTTAAGACTTTCACTAGAAAATGATGCGTCGATTCGTCTTTTCCGATGCACGAGTCGATACAACTTTGATGATCTGACCGGTAGATTTGCTTGTGAATAATTAAGATGGTATGAAAAGAGAAGAATGAGAGAGATAGAGAGAGAGAGAGAGAGAGAGAGAGAGAGAGAGAGAGAGAGAGAGAGAGAAAAGAAAGATCCGGTTTGAGGCCAACGAAAGATCAACTTCCGTAAAAAAGCATGGAAACTAATTTAATAAACTAAACGCATTCTGCTTCATTACTACAATCGATGATTACGAAACATTGTAGCATTTATCGATATTGTTCTTTCTTGTTTGTACCTTTCCAATGCTCTTATACGGTTCGCGTAATATAATTATATTATCGTTATTAATAACTACGTCGAAAGTAGTCACGTGGAGTAACACGCGACGTAAGGTCCGCCTGTTTTTTTTTTTTTTTATTCTCCTTCTTGGACAAGCGTATAATTTAGCGATCATCGACTTCTCGATAGGATGACGCTCTTCTTAAATGGCATACAAGTGATCTTCGTAATGGAATAAAAAACTTCTAATCGAAGAAAACGATCGTCCTTGATATCGAGCGCAATTAAATTCTAAACATTATCTCATCTTGTCGGACGTGTCGAACATCATCCTCCCACATTATCAATTTCTGGTTTTACGCGTATGGCCCAATGAAGATCTTCGTATCCTCAAGGGGATCTTACTTTCCCTTTTCGTAGGTGGAACAACAGAATCGCTGAGATCATCAGCCTCTCGAAAAACGATCTCGAGCTATACTATTCAACGAGGCGGACACGTGTCAATTTCAATGACCTATAATATCGCTCTATAAATGGATATTAAAATTGATCTCCTCCAAGTAGAAATATATCTTCGTGTAACTTTGTCTAACCGAACGTCGCTTTGTATCATCCACAAAACGAAATCTTACATTTGCATCGCGGAAAGAAAGATCGAAACCTTGTGGAAAGTGTTACGTGAAGTATCGGCGTTACTCTCACTGCTCGCTAAGTGTTGTAACGCCGAAGGAACTGACATTAAACGAAACGAATGAGTCTGAAAAATGAAGGATGCTCGCGTATAAGTACGTATACTCATAAGTTGGACGTATAGGAACCCAAAGACTTTTTTAACAAATTCGCTTTCCCTTCATTGAAGTTCTGTCCTGTACGAGATCGCACGTCACGATAAAAGCTCTATCGTTTCGAAATAAAACATCAAGTGGTATGTTGGCGGTAATACAAAATGAGCATCTTGTAAATTTTCCTATCCCTTTCGATAATATATTGAGGATCGAAAGCTAATATCAGCATTAATATTAGTTGGAGTAAAATACGAAAACACTGGATATTAATGATAAAAATTAAATATAGAAATATCTTTTCCAAAGGTTATTACCACTGTAGTGTCGCAGTTTACACAATTGGAAGAAAACAGAAAAGGCACGGAATTAATTTTAGACATTAGCGATGAACACAAGGCTCAATATTTAAATCAAAATTTTTATTCGAGTAAGTAAAAACATTTAAAAATAAAATTATTACAATAATGATAATATAACAATAACGTCAATTCGTTGAAAAAAATTTAAGTTAGAAACACTTTTTTCCAGATGCGTATAACTACGGTTATGAAGTGAATCCTAATGGACAATTTCATCACGAAGTGCATGGGCCAGACGACATTACATATGGATGTTATGGCTATGTAGATCCTTTTGGAAAATTAAAAACAACATTTTACGTAAGTGATGGATGGGGATACAGAGTAGTCCAGCCAGGGCAAAACGTCGAACTATTTTTTCACGAACATGAACATCATGAGAATAGTCAATCTCAAGAGAATGATAATAACGAGCGTCATGATCATCACGGCATTCTAACAGCTTGGGATAAGTTACATTTTCCACCCATCTGTGCACAATTTGAAGGGACGAATACTAATCCTACTGTGATACCACCATCAGAACCAGAAAGTAAGAAAATGTAAAACAAGCACTATCCGAATATAAGTATAAGTATAATTCATAATTTTCATTTTGAATCTGTAGCACTTGGGGCCCCAGGAATTCCTGGGATACCTAAATATCCTGCCACTCCTGGCACACCAGAAACACCATCTCGATCTGGACACCTCAAAAAATCAGAAACTCCCACAATTCCAAGAAGATCAGAACCTCCTGATATTCCAACGTCATCAAGAACTCCTAATCTTCCAGGAAGACCAGGAACACCGAGAAAACAAGAGATACCATCATATATCGAACGTTTTGAAAAGCCGGGCACACCAAAGACTCCTGAGTCCTCAAACATTCCAGGAAGACCAAAAACTCCTGACATTCCAAGTACCCCATCACATCCTGGATTCCCTAGAAAACCTGCAAGAGTAAGGATTTCTAGTACTACGAGCACACCAGAAAAACAATATTATTCGGAATATCCTAGCACATCTGGAACATCTGTCACCCCAGGAAAACCATTCCAACATTCATATCCTGGCACGTCTAGTATTCTTGTTATTCCAGAAAAACCATCGCAACCAGGCAGTATTTTACGTAGACCAGAAACTCCTAAAACTTCTGTTACTCCTAGCAAGTTAGGAACGTCGTATTATTCGAGCTATCCTGAAAGATCAAGAACTTCTGATATTCCAGCCATAATAGGAACACCATTGCATTTTACGTACCCTGATACATCAAGAACTTTTGTTACACCAGATAAACAAAACACTCTTGGTACTCCAAATTCATCCAGAATACCATTCATAAATCCTGATACACCAGAGACTCCTGGAAGTCCCGGAACACCAGAAACGCCAAGAACACTACCGCAACCTTTATACTTGAACACAAGAACTTTAAACAATACAGATAGAGAAGATACTCCTGCACGTTCTGAAGATACACCACCTTCGAGCCCTGACGTATCAGAAACTTCGGATAACTCAAACGAAGGAAGTAATTCTGGAGTAGAAGCACTATCATCTCCTGCGTATTCAGATACACCAGACACATCATCGCATCCTGTATCCACAGGAATAACGTTCCATCCTGGCATACCAGCGACTTCTGCATATTTGGGTGCAGCAGGAGCTTTTAGTACTCAAGGTATACCAAACCCTCAAAATATACCCAACATTTCTGAACATATTCAACCTTCGTACATTACAAATGAATTAGACTATCGCGAATTAACAACTCCACTGAATCCTGTAACTCCTGACATACCAAACATAATTTACTCTTTCTCGAGAACAACTACCGCAGACTCATTAAATCTATCATCGTCTTCTTCGTACCGTAACACCACAGACAATGTTATAGTAACACCAGCAATCTCACAACCATCAACATCTTCTGGAATTCTTGGCGTTGCTATAACAACAGGAACTTCTGATATTTCTGAATTTCCTGAGATAATAAAAATACCATTTCTTCCTGAAATCCCTGACATATCAGAAAGACCAGATACTCTTAGACAGATAGACACTTTTGCGTGCCCAAGCACTTCTACACATCCAAGCACTTTTACACAGCCAGATATTTCTGAAGACTCTCAAAAACGTAAGTGGCCACACACAGTTGCATTTTCTCAAACATCATCCTATTCTAAAATTCCTAAAAAATGCGATAAAAGTACTCAAACAATGTCTAATCCATTTCAATCTATAATCAATACAAAACAAAAGAGACCAACCAGTCTTGAGCTCAATAAAGGAAAAAAAGCACTTAAGAGACGCTATAATTTCCCTGAAATACTGTCGCTTTCTGGAAACCACTCGCAGCCTACATATTCTGGCATACAATGGACTTCTGGCATTATCGCAGAACATGGCATGCCATCTATTCCTATGACGAATACACCAGAGATTTCTAGTAGTCAAAATATTCTTGAACAGGCTGGAGTTTCGAGTACTTCAGATGGATCAAACAGTCGCGGAGATAAAAGATCACCGCGTCCTTTAACCCCTGACATATCAAACACATCAATAAGTTCACGATTAGCATTATCTTCTAGAATACTTTCCATTGCAAGGTCACGACTAGTTCTTAACATTCCTAAATTTTCTCGCCCAATAAGAACACTATTCCATCCTGAAATACCTAACAGACCAAGAAGACCAGACACCTCTGAACAGTCAAACATTACAGGACAACATAACACATCAGAAATAACACAACCTCCTGGACACTCTGCCACTCTGCCATATTGCATTCATAGTATTACAGGAACTCAGAGAAAAAAATTATCATCTTCTACATCTTCAAGTATACCAGAAACATCAATGCGTTCGGCAAACGCTGACAAACCATCAACTCCACAAATTACAGAACAACTAACAAGAACACTATCTGTTACACATTCGAACACACAAGAAACATCATTATTATCTAACACAGCAGGGTCTTTTAATTTACCAAGTAGCTTAAAAATTACTAAATCATCTAAAAAACCTGTTAGAGAAAAGACTTCTAGTTCTACAGGGCTCTATCGTCCTATAAAGATTGAAATTTATAAAGTAGATACAAAAGCCGATCTTAAAAACATCAATACATCGAAAACAGTACCAGATACTTCTCTTTTTTCATCTACAATAGATTCTCCTGCACAATTTGCCATACGAAATACTTCTCATACGTCACGTAAATTAAACTTTTCTGAATACATTGACAAATCAAAAGAAATATCATATGATGAACACTCTCGCATACCACCATATTGCATTAATGATATTGCAGAAACTCCAGAGAGACTACCATCTTCTGCACAGTCGGGTGCATCAGAAACATTTTTGCAGCCTGGACAGTCTGGCATACCATCGACTTCTGTTACCGCAGAAATTACAACAGGAACACCACATCTTGGATATTCGAATACACCAGAAACACCATCGTATCCTGTACACATTGACACATCATTGATTTCTGCTAATGCAAAAACCTCAGAAAAACTATCACCTCTTGCACATTTGGATGCAGTAATAACGCCAGTATACCCTGACCCATCAAAAACACAACCGCATTTTCAATACTCTGGCACAGCAGGGATTCCTAGTTCTCCAAGTAAATCTACAAGTTCTGAACAATTTGTCATACCAGAGATTATTATTACTCCAAGTACTCCACGTACCCCATATATTAAACAATCTGACATATCAAGAATACAAGCGTATTCTGAGGATGCTAACATCGCAGAGACTTTTAATTCTACAGGAGAACCACGTCATCCTATAGAGCTTGCCGTAAAAGAAGCATATAGTACCTCAGATAGAGAAGCCAATCTTAGAGGCACTTACACATCAGAAACAATGTCAGATACGCCTTCTTCCGATACACCAGGCACTCCAGAATATATTAGCACATCAAAAGTAACTGAACATTCTCGCATACCACCGTATTGCATTCATGATATTGCAAGAACCCCAGAGAGATCACTATCTTCTACACAATCGAGTGCATCGGAAACATTTTCACAGCCAGAACAGTCTGGCATACCATCGAGTCCTGTTATAGCTGAAACTACAGCAAGAATGCCATCTCCTGCACATTTGGGTACACCGAAAACATCATTGTATCCTGGATATCTTGGCATATCGTTAATTCCTGCTATTGGAGAAGCACCAGCAAGAACACCATCTCCAGCACATTTGGGTACACCAAAAACATCATTACGTCCTGGATACCTTGGAATAGCGTCGACTCCTCCGATTGCAGAAACACCAGCAAGAACGCCTCCTCCAGCACATTTGAGTACACCAGAAAAATCATCGCGTTCTGAATACTTTGGCATAGCATCGACTCCTCCTATCGAAGAAGCACCAGCAAGAACACCACCTCCAGCACATTTGGGTACACCAGAAAAACCATCGCGTTCTGGATACTTTGGCATAGCGTCGACTTCTCCTACTGCAGAAACACCAACAAGAACATCACCTCCAGCACATTTGGGTACACCGAGAACACCATCGTATCGTGTAAACTCTGATAATTCAAGAACCGAAGCGCATTTGCCATACGCTAGACCGGCTGGAACTTATAGATTTCCAGGTAGACCAAGACGTCCTAGTCAATACGTTATAGCAGATACTTCTGATACTTCAGATACATCTGGACATCGTGACACATCAGAAACGCAGCCATATTCTGAGACTCCGGAAACTTATGATACTTCGAGTAGACAAGACATTCCTGGATATAGTGATACATCAGAAACACATCCGTCTCCTGAATATCATGATACATCTTATACTTCAAATAGACAAGATACTTCTGGATACCATGACACCTCAGGAACAAAATCGTATTCTGAATATCCTATCACACCTGGAGCTTCTATTTCCCCTGATAAACTAAGACCTTTTGAACATGGCAGAACAAAAACTTCTTCAAGTAGAGTAGGCCATACTGATCATCGTGGAGGATCAGGAGGAATACAACATGCTGAATATCCTGACATGCCAGAAAGATCTAATAGACCTAATAGACCACGCTATCCATCTTATACATCACACTCAAGCTATAATGGATCTCTTAGATATCCGTCAACTTATCCTAGCATTCCGAGAACAAGCGGAAGACCAGGTTTATTTGGATTCCCCGAGAAGCTGGATGGCATGCTTCTTGGAAAATCAAGTATGTATTATTTTTTTTTTTTGTAATAGCAGTTTGATATTATTTATTATTTTAAGACTTAAAAAATTCGCTAAGATTTACATATCAGTAATATAGATCACAGTTAATGTTATGGTATAATACAACTTTATATTTAAAATTGAATACAAATCAGACTCGTGTAAATGTATTTTTTTATAAATTGTAAAATCTTATGGATTTTCTTACCATGTTTTTACTTGTAATGGTTTTTATATACTTTTATAGATTACCCAATTCATATTGGATATCCTTCTTATCTCAATGGTCCTGAGGACCTTGTTGAACCAGAAGGATCTATTGGAGACGTCGGTGGTGATGGTGAACCAGGCCCGGATGGTCCATGGCCAACCGGATCTCCAGGACCTGACGGACCATGGCCTGGTGATCCAGAATATTACTCAGGTGTAATTCATTCCGCGCAATCGCGATCTCGTGGTCCTGTGAAATTTGTACAGCTCAAATCGTATACACAGATAACTAACAGTTCATCGATAAAAACAGGTTTTCCAGAACAAATTAATTTAAAATCACTTATAAAGTCGAATTCTAATTTTGCTAGTACGATAAGTAACGATAAATTGTCAGAGGTTTCATATCCTATCAAAGTAAGCGAAGTCGTTGATTTTGATCGCAATAGATTTAAGACCCAAGAATATGAACAAATTGATGAAGGAAATATTAACCACAATGCGAAAGAAATTAATTCATTGATGCATGATACATTGAAAACGTCAGGTCATCTAAAATACACATTCTCAAAAAATCATACGGACAATTTGGAAAAAGATGAAATTACTGATAAGAATATTAAGGCATACGGCTCGAAAATTGAACATAAGCAAAATAATCAATATGAGGTAATAGATGACATTAGACGAGCAGAAGAACCGAAAGAAGACTTTGAACAATTCTCTGTTCATCGTCAGAAACAATATCGAAAAGAATTTAAATTTCCCGTCAATCATACTTTTGCATCCCAAGACATTATTAAAGATGCACTAGATCAATCTTATAAAATAGGCCATCAAGGAAGCCGCCTTATAATGCATACGAAGTTCGATAGATATGAAGAAAACAAAGGCCGAGAAAATATTGATTCTCCTGAAGAGCAAACTATTGCTGTCATAGAACAGGTAAATACATCGTCCGAGGCAGAACAAATAGATCATAGTATAAACGCAACGGGAGTTCAACCACCACATTCGATCAATGTTAAGCCCTTTTCATTACCCCTAGGACCGAATCCACAAGCTTGTCCTTGTTATTTAGTTGAGTCGTACAAGGAAAATGATAGCACCAGCAGCACGACATCCATTCCTCTCATTGGTCAGCTTGGATTCATCCCTGTCATTTTTGTACCGTACTGTCCCGGTAATAAGGCAGATAGTCACAAAATGAAGCTTATTTATCCCTCCGCAACACCCGTCCCATACGCATGCAATGCATGTGGCACGCCAGATGAAAACGTAGAAACAAAACTTCTTGGCTTACAATTAGATCAGCTTGGCAATATTGAAAATTTAAAGAATATCTTGAGTGTAGCCAATCTTGGATTTTTAAATGTTCCAGTCAGAGCCCTTACTGAGAAGAGAAAGATCAGAAACAGGAAAGTAGTATGAAGAATCTAGTTAACTTATTCATATTAATATACAAAAAATAATATTTTTTGCCGGGGAAGAGAAGTATCCGCTCTTATGAGAATTAAATATGAAATATTGGAACTATCCCTCTACCAGCTGCAGGTCAGCTGATAGATTATTGGTCGATTCGATGATATTGAAACTTAAACATTACTTATTGTGCATGATCGTTAAGAATGCATGTCGACTGACCGAGCTATGTATATACTATATTAAACGACTGACTATAATTATCCGTGCATGAAACATCGATGAGCATATAAGTCGTTCGTAGATTAATGTTTTTATTATACCGACGATATTTTTAAATTACTCTTTATTTTAAATACGGCGACAATGCCACTTAATGAATATTAAGCTTGAATATATACTTTTCCTCCACTATGTACTATTTTGTCGCATTTCCCAGGAAAACGCAAAAACAAAATTATTCCGTATGCCTTATACACAATTTTAATTATATATCAATGCGCTTGACTATTTCTTTAGACGCATGAATATTGTGCGATACAAATATTGATAAATGAACATTAATCGCTACACATATATACGTGCGTGTGTGAACAATTATTTATAATATATTAGAACAAATAAGAGATAGTTAATATAAATTGTATTATATTTTGACAATATTTATATACGAATTTTATCCATTTACTTTTAGATATTTTTATAAAAATTGCATGCAATTAGCTCCAACAAATTTATTATGTCCGAATATATTACATTTGATATAATGAATTAATTACTATGTTCTCGTCGGTAATACTTATATTTTTTTCACTAAATTTTCATATTCGAATGTCATGTTAATATTTACTACGTCTATTCATTATGTATGTTATGTGTTATTCAAATATACGAAACAACCTCCTCTAGTTTGAGAAATAAACGCTTTTGGTATTTTGATATTACATTGTTATAAAGTACATAAAAAAAGTAACTGTCAATTTCACGTATTAGTATTTATACATATATATTAAATTTATGAACTTTTAGGAATAGCCCCGATATCCAGAGGGATAGCCAGCATAACTACCATAACTACTACTACTGCTACTACGGTAGCCATAAGGATCATAATTGTTTTTAATCCCATACGCAGAACCATAAGATCCACCGTAACCACTTGAACCGTAATTTCCATATCCATCGAGCCCTTGACCACCGTAACGGCCATAACCACTATAACTACCATATCCGAGATAAGGATCATCGTAACCTCCAATTCCTAAGGTTCCGTATCCACCAATGCTTCCATATCCATTGTATCCACCGGGACCACCATAGTTATAATAAGGATTATATCCATTGTTACCGTAATACCCATATCTAGGAAAGAACAAATTCTCTGATTCTGTTGTATCGATTAATTAGATACTAATCTCTACGTAAACACATAGGATAGAGTACAGACAATTTTTTAACGAATTTATCCTCACCCAGTATGTCCACCTCCAAGAACACCCCCAAGACTACCGATCGGATAGCCCCTATATCCTGGTGTTAAATTCGTACCACGATATCCTGGTCCGTATATTGATCCTCCGGGATAACCTCCGTACCCTCCGTATCCTCCGTAGCCTGGTTGACCGTACTCTTTACCGATTAAAAATGCTGCAATCAAAGTATCATACTAAAGGTAGGCATTTAAGCCACCTGAACGTCATAGTAGACACTTCATTCGTGAAATATATAAAAGAGTTAAAGGTATCTCGTACGAAGTCTCTTTTTCGATACATCACATGCGATTATTTTAATCTTTGATATTACTTTAACCCCTTGCCTTATGATTTCATTCGTGTGCCATAGTCGACGAGAAAATCGCATCGACCGAAAACAAGACCGAAAATAATCTCGTAAAATTATTACATCGTGAAGGAATCCAAATTTCAATGTCGATTTTTCTTTATCTATTTTCGTCGCTTATAACTTGATCTGCGCAACAATTCGTTTTCCTGATAATGGCTTCCCAAAATATATTATGAAATATTGTAGAAAAAATATCTAACTTACTACAATTTTTATCTAACTGTTCTTTTACTCCACGGATCTGTCTATATTTCCACATTTTCGGATTATTATTTGTCTTCTCCCAAATCCATTGTTCTGATTGATGACACATATCTTCTTCTTCGCTATTATCGTCAATGATTGATTCTTTAAGATGTTTCCTTGCTGGATATAGTTTATATTTATATTCACTGTCATCCTTAAATATATTATTAACCGTATATAAACAATCGTTGGTATTAATTTTTCTTTTTGAAAACATTACGTATAAGAATTTTTTAAAAATATTTCCAGAAAGAGTGGTATTAATTATTACAAATAGAGAAAAAATATAGTTTACATATGCGAATGCAATCAAGTACTAACAACGAATGCAAGAGACAGTGTTCAATGCAAACGCATTTAAATCACAAGTCTAACTCTTATGTTTGGTTCATGTCTGCCATATATTCTTATATCTAGTAAATACGTAAAAACATATCACTAGTTTCACACGATATTATTAGACAAGGGGTTAAGGACGTTCAATCATAGACAGTCGTGTGAACTTGGACGAGTAAAATAAACTTGTACTATTGTTGAAATATATACATACGTAGAAATGTGTTTACAGCGGATATTAACTATCTGTGTCGCTAACATTCCCACGCTCTGAAACGTCGAACGGTTATTATCGTAAAAGAAAAAAGGTGGTACATGTAATTGGATGCTAATGTAACGTATCTGTTGAAGGACTTCTTATAGTATTATGCATAAATCTACCATGCTTCCAGTTCGCTCATTTGTCTAATCTTAGAATTAAATCATCGTGAATGAGTCAAACTATTTCAAAGGATTCCCGGTGCACCTATTTATTTCTTTTATGAACATTTGCATAATCGAACTATAAAATCAATTTATTTGTATTACCGATTTTTCTAATGTAATTCGAAATTTGCAAAAAAGTAATGTGAAAATAAAATGCAAATAATAAATGAGAATTTTGTTTTCAATATACTCAAAAGTATAATGATACGTGCACAAATACGATAAAAACAATTAAAATGAGAGAACGTGATGTATCAGATGGGACATGGATGAAGTGGAATATGTGTTGCTTACTCCGATCACTGGCTGCTGTGTCCAAGTCCTTCGTACCACTCGCGTCATTTACGGGTAAAAGTTTTGTCGATAATTTTGAGTTTGTCAGTTCTATAGCACTACTGCATAGCGCGACCAAACCAACGAGATACGTTACCTGCAAAAGCGAGGACGAGTAATAATATTCTAGAATATCATAAGACAGTCAGATCGTCTACCGTGAATCACAGGTAATCATTATTGCATACTACCACACGTATATATAAGTATCTCTTTTGACAAGCAAAAAATTAAATATGATTATCATGCTCATTATGTATGTATGTACTATCAGTCAAGAACCAACGCAGATATACACAATTTTCAACGGTACGGTACGGTATAAAAAAGGAGAATCGATAATGATTATTAGCACGCGAATAAATCGGAAAGTAAATTCGAAAAGAAGTTAATCGAAGCGAAGACGAATTCTGAAAATCTCCATTTTTTTCTTTTTTCTTTCTAATCGACACATATAAATTCCAAAGAGAAGAGATCAAAACCGATAGAAAGTCTTACAATCGTTCAATAAATACTCTATTTTCAATAAATATTTATCTTTGAACAACTTGTCATAAACTTTCGACAAATATTAGTTCGTTATGACAAATATTAGAGATAAATGAAGAAAAGAAGATTTATTATCTAAAAAAGTGAATATTGTCTATAGTACAGGGTGTTCAAAAAGGTTGGAACCAAACTGATACTATAGCATATATCTTTTCGATAAAGCATTTTTGGCCATGAATTTATATGAATTTTTTTCATCTATTTGACCTCAGTAATACGTGATATAAGTTTGATGTCAACCTTCTTGAATATTCTGTATATATTTATATAAATATATTTTTTCTTGTTTTATTACTATCACACTTTACATACGTTATATAGACCTATGTGACTTTAAAGATAATTTTATCAATGTAATTTAAGACGTAATCATATCGTATCAATATCTTCCTTTCATAATTCTAAGATATTTGTGCACGTACGATTTAAAATATAACAAAAAACGTTGAAATCTTGGAGAATTTTAATTTAACGAACGGAGCAATATCATAGCTCTTAATCGAAAATTAATTGATCGATCGATGGTCACATTATGTTGGCCATTTACAAGTTTTACGAACATAGTACATGCAATAGATCGAAATGCGTAGATTTTCCATCTAGTCAACTTCGTTTCGAATAAATCGTGAAAAATTGAACATAATTAGCACGTTTTGTTCTCCTCTGCAACGAGCATTATTCTTTCAAACGTCAACTGAATCGTTAAAAGTCTTCATTTACATCGGCACGACGCTTCGTCTTTACAGAGCCGTCAACTCGAGAAGGAATACGACGATTCACAAATCGATTCACCTTCGATAGAGTTAGTTTCATTAACATATCGTACAATCTTTCTTAACGACTCACTGAATTTTTCAGTTGAGTTTTATTGAAACCAATATCAAATTGCAATATAGAATCGAAAAAAAATCAATAAAAAACTTGCTAAAAATTTGATCAAATATTTGCTTGAAATTGTTCGTTGACATTTGAAAGTATCGATAAAATGTTAAAACAATTTTTGAGGACAGGCGTCCAATGAAAAAAAAAAAGAAAAAAAGAACGAAAAAATAAATAAATCGACTTACAAGTAGAAAAGACTTCATTTTGCGACAAGAAGAGAGGAAATTTAAAGTTGAGCCGAGATAAAACGTGAGTCGATCCACGAATTCTAAGGCGATCTGCACGAAAGACATCGAGTTGATCCTCTATATACGGGTTTTAGCCATCAACTCCCCTCTCTTACGTTACTTTTTTCCGAACGGAAATACCTGGAGTACATGTTTGAAGTTGGATCCGAAGCAAAGAGTCGCCGTTGACAAGGTCGCGGATTGAGAATCTCTTGGCTTTCCACGCGACACGCCTGCTTAGAGGCGTGGAGCTGCCTCTACCTGTGGGAAATCGCGTTACCCTGACGTTTCCTTCCTCCTGTCTACGCATTTACGCGTTTACGTGCACACACCTGCATAATCTCGTATATATATAAACATAGTGATATCCTTCGGTTTTGACTGCGTCACCAAAGAACGGAGGACGCGAGATTGGTCTCTCGTCATCTTCGCCAAGTCGTGCCAACTCTACAAAGTAGTTCAAGATCTTTCCTAACAAAAGAGGGTTTACGTTTCGATTATCTTTCGATTCATTCTTACTTACACGCGAAACATACTCACATATTATATCCACGCTAAATAAGAGAATATCGTTGCTAATTCATTTTACTTTATAAGGTAGGTACCTTTAATGAATTCCGATACATTCTTTCCTACTATTTTCCAAATGAACTTAACTTTTCTCATTATCTAGCACGCGAAATATAATTCTCGCAGGAAACAGATTTACCGCTTCTATGCTCGCGAATAAGTTTTAGAATACCAACCAAAATGCATTATGTATCGTATAGAAAATAGCTTATTCCAAACTTTGATTTTTTATTACATCGCCGAGTTAATGCTTTGTCGGAACAAGTCGACATTTCTATATAAAAATTCAACAATTTTTTCAACTTCCAAGACAATGTAAAATACTTCGAAAAAATAACTCTAACTTTCCATATTTCGGACAGTTGCAATATCGGTTTAAGTTATGATGACATTTTGAACGAGCTTGTACAAAACTTTATATGCATACAACGAGATATGAATATTGATGAACAAAACCCTTATTTTTATCTGGGATTGAAATTAATGATATCGTAATTAATGTTGATTTTAAATAACTCTAGTCAATCCTTCCGATAAGTACTAATTCGACGTATGCCTGACAAATTACGAAAGGCCGCTTTCTATGTATTTAATAGATAACGAAAAAAGAGAAACACGTCTGTGGGTGTGACTTGTTGATTCTTTTTTCATTCTCTTTTCGCAGTAAGAGATTATTTTTTACCTTAAAATTAAAAATTTAGCTTCGAATTTTTGGTAGAAGACGATGTCGTTGTAAGAATTAGAGAAATCTTGATATGTCACACCTGGATGCATAAACAACATTATTATTCGCACGTGTGCACAAATGTGAATAATCGATAAACGGAATCGATGAACCGAAAATGATAGATTGCATGAATATGGAAGCGAAACTAATTGTTTACCATCGTTGATTAACATGTATTAATTATAAACTCGAACGTCAAAGCCATTTAAAATAAATGATTGTTCGTTCATCATTAACATATTTATTTTAGCACAATCTGGATTACAAACGAAATACGAAAATCATTTTTTGATTTGGAATTTCAGTCGGAAATTACGTTTGGAAAATGTCGGAAATTCATTTTACAGTACCGCTCAGAAAAGACAAAAGCTGGTACATCCGTGCAATCTCAGCGAACAATTTCACTGTGGAATATTGAATTTCGTATATTTTTTTTTTTTTGTTTTTCTTTTTTTTCACGAAAAAATAATCGAACGAAAAGCAAAAGTAAGAAGAGAAAGGGAAAAAGGAGATAGGCAGAAACAATTCTAGAATATTCAATCGTCTATGAAAATCTGTATATGACATATGATTATCATAGCAATTTTGTTTTGTTTTCTTTTTCTCTTCTGCGACTATCATTATTCACAACTGGATACCTTGAACGCCTGTAGAACTGCAATCCGGCATACAGGAAAGTTTGCGTTTTTCCTGCTCTTTCACGACCGAACTTTCTTGTTGATAAGGATTCATAGCATTTTAAAGATTCTATTTTTCTTTTCTTTTTTTTTTTTTTTTTAACTTTTTTCAAACAGAAAATATAGCGTCAATCGGAGATAAAAAACTCTCGAAATAAAAGAGTGATCCTTTTATTAACATATTTCGTCCTTAATGGTAATATTACGAGCACAATGATTGATCGCTATATAAGAGACGGATCCACAAAATGATAATGTCGTTAAAACATGGATCCTGGCGAAAAACAATTCGATCTATCTGCTTGTTTGAAGATTATGTACTGTAAAGCATTATTATATTTGCAATCAATATGTTTTTGGACAAAGAAATTCGTAACTCTCGCAAATAACAAAAAAACATTTTTTATTTTTAATCGAATACAAAATAATTTTATAATATATTTGTATTTCATATAAAATCAAAATTAGATTATTTCCATTATATGATTGTTTTCATGAAAAATTTAATTATTTTTATCCAAGCGAAAATATTTCTGCGCATTTTTCATATTCTGTATATTTAATATATATTCGAAACAAGATCAATATCAAATAAACAGAAACGAAAGTTATTTGCTATAACAGATTACATTTATTTTATTCCACTGAAGAAATAGAAAAACATTTGTCCATATTAATTGAACATATATTTCATTTGTCCTTTCCCTACGTTTCATTTACTCTGAAAAAAAAATTAAAGGATAAAGCATATTCCGAGTATTTAATGAAATCGCATAGTCTATGCAAAATACAAGATACTATTTACAAAAATATCGTCTTACGTGTTTGGTTAGTAATTACTAAAGTAAAGTCACATGCGTTTTCCGGATCTTACGTCACTGGCAACAAAATGTCTAAACTTGTAACGAAATAATTTTTCAGCAATAAGTGCGTATTAACGTTAATACGAAAAAAATATCGTTTCGTAAAGCGTATCGCGAAAATAGCATTGTGACATTAATATAATTTCATTCGAGCTTACACGCACTCGCTTGACTTTTTTCACAAAAAATAAATTTTTCTTTTCTCCTGGAAGAGAAACGCATGTTTCAAATGCTATTTCTGGCTTGTAATACGGGACGACAATTACAAATAAAATCAAGAGAAGCACGCTAAATGACCGCCTGCACTCTGATTTTTCGCATCGCAAAAAAGGCCGTAAAGGTGTGAAATCGGTAGACAATGTCGATACAAATGATTAGCATCGGGAATGTCGAAGTACATGAGTCGTCTTCGTCGTTCCTTTAAACGTGTTTTTAACGATGCATGGACCACATTCGTATCCTATTTGAATTTATAAACGAGCTGATCTAAAAAAACAAGTCAAATCGAACAAAAATTGGGTGACGTTAATTTGAAAGAAGTTAATCAAAATAATTAAATTAATTAATAAAAGAGTTAATGAGATGAGTATGTAGGTGGAAAGCATTTTATTCGATAAAAACATAAATGCATCGAACCGAGCTTGTTCTTCTCCCTACCCTTTGGCACCTCCCACCATGCTTCCCACTACCGTCCTTTCAGTGCCGGAGACGATAGTCCACGCAAAACGAGCCACACTTGCTCGCGACTCCTCGACGAACGCGCACGTGCGTGAAACGTGCACGAGAAATCACGCTCTCCATCTCTCTCTCTCTCTCTCTCTCTCTCTCTCTCTCTCTCTCTCTCTCTCTCTCGTTTTTTTATACATATCTCTCTCTCTCTCTCTCTCTCTCTCTCTCTCTCTCTCCTCTCTCATTGTTATTCTCGAACGTGAGATCATTTTTTTTTCGTTATCAAGAATAATAAAAATAATAAGGAAAATCTAGAGTGAGAAAATAATGCCGAAGGATCTCCTGTGCATAAGTGTTTTACTGTGTATAAAAGAATTCTTTTTATTCTCTACAATAGATGCAAGATAAAAAGATTTCTCAAGACTTTGTCGTATAACTGAGTTTGTGAAGAAGATAGACATAAACAATAAGGACGTAAAAGAACAAAGATCGAGCAACCGTCGTAGAATCAAGAAACGACGAAAATAGACAATATGAACGATGAGTCGAATAAATTGCGTTTTCGGCAATTTCTCGATTCATCCTCGATGGAAAGGCAAAGACATTTTTCTCGAGAATCGTGGAATTAATCGATCTTTTGAAAGGATCGATGAAAATGCGAAGGAAGGTGTTTGTTTTTTCGGAGTGACTTTAAATTGAATTATAAAATGTACCTTAATGTACAGACGACTATCGTTTTCGCTATTGTCTGTCATTAATCAAGAAACTTAATTACTAGTGGGAAATTGAGCCACGGAGAGTGAAGTCAGCGACGAAGTCCATTGATTATCGGAAAGGAAGAACTTGGTGAGTTTTAATGAAATTATTATCCTACATTTTTCTGATCTCGGGCAGGCTTTCGTGATATCCTTATTAGAGAGATATCGATTTAACGTGACGCTCTTCTCTCCTCTGGAAATTAAAGAAAATTTCTTCCAAAATCGAACTCCTTAACTTCATATATATTTTTTTTTTTTTTTTTTTTTTTTTTCATAAATATTAGCTCGTAGATGATTTCAAAGTATTTATCGGAGCTTGATTAAAACTGATTGTTTTCAAAAACAATGAATCTGTTTTGGTTTACAATAGACTTAAGACACAAGAGAAACGTTCTAAGAATATCAAACAAAAGCGATCCATAACTGAAGTTCATTCGAGAACATACAGATAATTAACGAGAGACTTCGAATACGCGAAATGAATTTATGTAAACCGCAAGGCGGTCATCTAAATACGCGACAAACATTCTTGATTTGTAAATTTTTCGGATTCGAATATAATCTTTGTTTAAAATAAATAAAATGTTCGTCGGCGTTTCTTTCATATTTATATAGATATAACAACAACATTAGATAAATATTTATGGAATAGACAAAATCATTTATTTACTTGCAAAGCTGTAAACGCGATTTATTGTCACGACGATCGAGCAATTATTTAACTATCCTATTCTACTACAGGAAATTGAAAACTTTAATCTCATTCTTTATTCCATTTTTATTCTTTTCTGCTTGTACGATGTATATTTTTTTTCTTTTTTTAATCTAGAGCAATTCCTTTTATAATACGTTTTATTTAAAGGTAAAAAATAAAAAACAAAAGTGCTTACTAGTAAGTATAACATTCTCAGACACGAATGATGCATCTCTTTGAAAATTCGAGAAGAGTAACGAGCCTGCTTCTTCCCAAAACAAATGTTACGATAACATTTATATCGACGCCGTCGGATAAAACATTTCTTTTTCAGCGCTACAGGGAAACAAGATACAAATATTAGTCCAACCGAGTTTTCTGCCACTCGCTCGTATCGGCAGATGATCGTTTCGAAATAAACATCGATGAAATTGGCGCGTAAGTAACAACACGATAGTCAAAAACTTTATTTCTAAAATCGCATTTGCTATCTACAATCATGTCGTCATTAAACAAAAAATAATATAATTATTGACATTCCGAAGAAGAGAGAGAATCTCAATGGTAGTACGAATAAATAAATTATACAATAGTTTATCGATAATCATTCATTTCCGAATAACAAATCAATCATATAAACGTAAAATGCATTTTCGAAGCACATAACACACGTGTATACACGATCATTCATCATAAACGGTAATTTCTACGCTAGATTAGAAATTCTATCAAATGACTCGTTACAATTAATTAATTCTACGATCGAGAATAATTTATAGCAATATCTTCCATAGAATAGTATTTGCAGGGATGTATCTACTCGTATTTTCACGTACAAATATTTTATGAAACGACAATCAAATCTTTTATTTTAATCCAATTTACAAATAATCGCGTAAATGATCATCTTTAGTACAATATAGTAGTATTACAATATCCGATACAACGTGTTACATATGTCACAATTACATTACGATGACTTTTTTCTTATAACTGTCATACTAAAATATAATGTTTAATGCCTAGATGTGACAGTTAGATCAATAGTTTGCTACAGATTTAACAGTATTATTCCGTTCACAACGGAATAATATACGCTCGTAAATATTGAGCATTGTACTATAATATCACGCTATATATAATATGTGTGCATGACACACATATCGCTAGTCCACGAAATTTCTTGGCTTCGAAACAAACGGCTGCACTTAATGCATAAACGTACGAAGACTCAATGATGTCTATAACTTATAATAGCGTATCCTGTTCGAAATAGACAAGATAGTGTTGTATATCGATTCTATTAATATACCTAACCTGTCCGTACATAAACAGAAAAGCATAATAAAAGTCTCCGAACGTCGAAAAAGTCTAAATATTTTAATCAAATTTTATCCTACTTTTTTATTTTAGATTGTATCTGTGTATGTGTATATGTCATAAATTTTATTTTAATTTTTTTGAAAAGAAGTTCTATTTAGGAGAGTAGAAATCATAAAAGAAAAGAAATTCTATTTAGGAGAATAGAAATCATAAACTAATAGAAAATAAAGAGAATGTAAACGTGCTGTAAGAAGAAGTTATAATATAAATTATAGAAAATAGTGAAAACGATTTATAATATATATATATATATATATATATTATTTACTATCAAAAGTTTTATGCTAAAATATTACATAATAATGTTAGAACACAGTTTGAATATTAAAAAAAAAAGATATGTATACTTCTGTCATTATTTCCTCCATCGTTATATTTTGTCGTGACAGTCCTTCATACACATACGTTGATCGAATAGCATACATGTGATACGTACATCATGCACTTACGATCCAATCATACACCGTCCTCGACACAGGCCACGAGTTTTATAAACTAAATCGAGCAAAAAAAACGCGTTAAATCAAATGGGATTGTTCGCAACCACTTGAGAATGAATGAAATTCATAGAATTTCTTTAAGCCAGAATATTTTTCTTTTATTCTTTACTTTCTTTATCGTAATCAGAAAAAAAATCATTTTATGCAAGACAAGTAGATAAGATGATTGAAATATTTCGTTAATTTTAATTATGCACACATATTCGTGCGTTAGAAAAAATAGTATAAAAGGAGTATAATTATAAAAAGCATATAAGTACATATGTACGAATACGATCATAAATAATACTTGTCACCGAAACCCACTCGATAATTGATGGTTTGTCGTAAGCAGATATTTTCCAGGGTTCATTTTCCCTGCACCTTCTGTGACTTCAGATTACTAACACGAATTTGTCGTAAAGTGTAATTTTATTTTCGATGATCGATACTATATCCAAATCGATGACCTATATCCAAAATATACACATGTAAGTAAGATTAAAAGCGTATAAGAAAAATACATAAATACATCGAATGCATGTGAAATAAGTGCTTTTTTCTTTTTTTCTTTTCTTCAAAAGATCACTTTATCGTTTTCATAAATAATTAGTTTGCATATTTTTAACGTACTTTTGCTCACAGTACGACGTTCATCCGCATTATTGAAACTTTGCTAAAAAAATTTTTTCTTATCGATCATACATAACATGAAACGCATTCAAAAGGATATTTTCATGGAAATCCGGAGATTATCTTTTCATACACATACACACACATGTATATATGTTACAATTATATAAACCAACGAGTATACACACCGTTAGAATATACAGATATACATATATAGGGGATTTCGTTTAATATTCTATTTTGTCAACTACGATCGTATAAACGAACCATTACATTTTTAGCTCTTTGTACTCTAAAGGTCCTATACAATGAAAAAAGGATAGTCCATGAAATATTCTGTATAAACCGAGCTATGGGTTTAACTTGCGGAATAAAAGAAACGATATTACACTTTATCATAGAGAGAAAGAGAGAAACCACGACATTTTGTTTGTCGTATACAAACGATAATGTCTGTCATATATAATATCCACGGGTTAAATAGAGCTACGCTTAAAGAATATTTATTTAATCGATGTAAGAAACAAGATCTTAGTCAAGTTCAGAACGTGCTTCCAAGTGGATTACGAAGTTATAATTAAGAACAAATTCATTTCGTTAATGATATTATGACGTTTAAACGACGACACCGAAGGGTTCATCAAATATTTGGAAAAGCATATTAAGCTTTAATGATTTTCGCAATTAAATTTTCTATTGTTTCTCTTCAATTTTATTTTTTCTAGATATAAACATTTGCATATCGTATTTTAATAAAAAAAATTGCTACGAAAATCTTTCGAGCGACTTTAAAAGAATCGAGCTTTTGATCAAGCGCGCAATATTGTCCGTGCAAACAGTGACGGAAAGCATTCGTGCATACGCGCTAAATCTACTTTACCTTTTATATATCTATGATTTCGCCGGCTCTACGGGTAGCACCACTAATATCTCGCAAATGTTTACTCGCAGTAGATTCTTCGGTTCGCGTGCTCTTCGTTTGCTTCTTCGAATGAAAAATATTATACAAGAGAGAAGAAATTTACAGACTCTCTTAAAGATATCGACAGTTGAGAAGCACATCAAGACTAAATGCATCAAGTTTATCAATAATGTTACTAACAAGTATCATCAATCAAAAATGCATTTTCAAGACTCCTGATGATAGGCAATACGGGTTAGAAGCATGTAAGAATATGTTGCATATCGTCAGGGACTTAAGAAGTTTTGATAAATGACTCTCGCTATCGCTATTATCAAGAAAATATGGAATGTTACCAAACGTTTGAAGTTTTCATAAGTATGGTAAACCACGTTGTAGCAAGCTGGTTGGTATATCCCGACGTTGTGTCCTTCAAGTGGTGTAATCGAGTTATCGCGCATAAAGTGCATACGCGAGGCCAAGGAAGCATTGCGGTAACGAGACATTGTCGTTGCTCTACCCGTTAACGCTCCAGGCGTTAAAGCGCGTAAAGCCTTCTATTCCCTGCATACATCTTGTTTAATACGGTCTACCGATAACGCTCGTTTTTCATTGCGAATAATAATTTTTATAAGACGAAAGATCTTTTAACAAATGCAACAGGATGTATATTTATCACATGTATATATATATATATGTTAGCTTCTTTTACATTTTGTTATTACGAAAATGCATAAAATGTGGTTAACTTATTCAAATTTATCTTTCCAAAGTAAGAGTAAATTATTATAATTAAAGCATAGTCGAAATTATAATTAACTACCTCAAAGATTGATTACAAGTACATTAATGCATACAAGCAATTTAGTGTCTACGATGTTTTGCGATGTCTACAGGAAACGTGGTATATATTTATATTTACGTATTATAAGTATCTGAAAACATCGGAATATGTAGTTCAAACTGACAAAGATCAAAGGATGTATCCTTTAATAAGAAGATTCGTTGGACTTGAAAAATATATGTTTCGAAAGAAATGTTAACAGTCGTAATATCGAGAGTATCCTGGAAAAACAGATTGTTTGACATCTTATTGAACACAATAGAATCGCAAACGGACGCATCATGAAGACGTAGGACCACGACTAAGCTTTGAACAAGTAACCACCCACAAGGGAATATGCATTGAACGCTTTCAGATTGAATTCCGCGTTAGCTCCAAAGCGGAGGTAGACACATTGATGCTTCCAAGTAAATTGCTATGTATGGCCATTGACGATAGCTCTATTATGCCACTCAATACTCATGGAAACAAGTATAGATATTTCTGAAAATAATACATATATATATATATATATATATATGTATATATATATATGTATATATATATATGTATATATATATATGCGCATATTTATCTATACAATGCAGTTTCATGCATATTAGTAATAACGTTGAAATCAAATAATCCTTCTCTTTTAATTTACGTTAAATAATATAAAACTATAACGCATGTATAGATAGGAATTAACAGAGTAGAAAAGTTGAAAGCTTCGTTTAAATAATCAAATCTACAAAATTACTTCGAAGGTTTAGGCAATTCTAGAAAAAGTTTTCCCAATTTCCCGTCAGAGAAAAAAAAATGAGGGAGAGACATTTTAACAGATCTTCGATTAATCGCATCGGTTTGCTTTCCCTGCCATTTCCTTTCTTTTATTAAAAATAACTCGCTTTTGCTCGACGTTCGAATTATCAAAAACAATTTCCACGAGTACTACCTCCGGTGTTCCTTTTTTTCTTTACAATCGTTTCTGTCGTCGACATGTTAATAGCGAAAATGAGAATATATATTTCTAATTTACTTATAAATAAATTTTATAAAACTTAATGATCATTAAACGAAAGAAAAAAATGTTCCCTATTAAAAATAAACGATAACGAATGTACGATAATTAATTTTCTTTTCTTTCGTAACGGAACAAATTGTAATTAAACTCATTCGTGCTACGCAGTTCCGTCTAAACATTATAAAAGAAACTATAGCACAATATAGGTATTTTATTGCATCGCATTCATAGAGATATGCCAATAGTTATCTTTTAACTACGATCTCTTTCATAACTCGTAAATCAAACCGTATTATAAAATTCGCCAATAAAACAAAAACTAAAAACATATACATGTAGATACATATACATATAGATACTTTTATATCTCTTTTTAATTATTTTCCAAATTTACTTTTATCACGGGACGTAATGAGTTCGATCGCTCAAAACTTAAATACGATTTATTAAATTCGAGAATTAAAATATGTGTTTTAGATTCCGCCTTTGCAGGATGAACGATTCGTGGTCGTCGTATGAGGATCTCGAGGAATGGTCGTCTATGTTAAACGCTACCTTTTGGATCGACAAAAACGAAACCTACAGCGAAAACGATGGTACGAGTTTCAAGCACGATTTTCTTCGTAAAATAAAAGAAAACAAATAACTCGACGGGAGAACAGACGAGAGAACCTTTGCTTATTTAAGGCGTATTCTTTATGGAATGTGATTTTTTATGTTTCCATTTCATCGAATATAAAATTCCATGTAATATATTTCGAGAAATAAGCTCGAAAGCACCGAGAAAAACACAAATGTCGCTTTTCTTCGAGAACAGATGTTTCAATACGATCAATTCGTATCCGATTCTTTGGTAATGGATGAGAGGCTTTGGTGATGGATATATAGATACCGGGTGTAACAAATGAGCGCATTCGAACTCTAGCAAAAGAAAATACGTCAAAAAGATCCAATTTAATGCTATTTGACTAATTAACGGAATTATCGAAGAAATAGTGAACTATCATTTGACTTTATTTTTCAACTTCATTTAATTTTTACTAAGATTGCGAGATAAAAAGATTCCGATCTTCGATATACTTATAACGATCTCCTCTATCATCCTCCGATGTTCCAATGCGTTCATTTAAATAAAATTAAGAAAAACAATTAAAAAATTAAGATCAGACAACTTCAAAGTAGTCATTTAAATTAAAATTTGATATGGGCTCACAAGACTCGGAAGGTACTTAAACAAAAATTCCTTAAGTCGAAGATAGCTGGCACGTATCTTTGATATAAGGGTCCATAAAATGGGACGGAGGAATAAAGCGTGGGTATATGCATATGTATGTATTATATAAGCGTCTTATGAGCAAATGATATTGAATCTTTTAGCATAACAAAAACATAAAAGATATTTCGAGCAAAATACTCTCTTGAAGAGGAAAAGAGTTGAGTAAACTTATCTTATAAGTTATTCAATGGGTATGTATTTAAATGAACTTCTGATAAAAACACGAAACTATTGAGTATTCGAATTGTGTGGGCTCGAATTTGACCTTACACTTGTGCACATTACATTATTCATTTTTAGAAGATCTATACGATGTGCCGACTAGCGTGACGGTTATCCTCAGTATTTGTTACGGAAGTATATCGGTGCTAGCGATCGTCGGAAATTCTCTTGTAATGTGGATCGTCACGACAACAAGGCGAATGCAGAACATGACAAATTTCTTCATCGCCAATCTCGCCTTAGCTGACATTATTATCGGTCTCTTCGTCATTCCATTTCAGGTAGTTAACATATTTTATTTATATATTTTACATACTTGATATCGTTCTTCACATTCTTCTTTCTTCCAAGTTTCAAGCAGCCTTGCTGCAGAGGTGGAACCTTCCGCACTTTATGTGCGCCTTCTGTCCCTTCGTTCGTGTACTTTGCGTGAACGTATCGGTGTTCACGCTCACAGCAATCGCGGTCGATAGACATCGTGCCATTCTCAAACCACTCAGGTGAGATATTGTCAAAACTAATCTTCTGATGTACAAACATCTATTGTCAACAATAGATCATTGTACATCAGAAACGATTAACATCTACGAGTGGGTCATCTTTGAAAAATTCTTTATTTTCTTAACAAATGCCTATATTAATCTTTTATTTTTTATATAAAGTTGATGCTTTAAATAATTTTATATCAAGATTAAAGCGACTTTAAATGTACTTTCAAATATAATACAAAAAAGAGACAGAGACGAATAAAAAATATGTAAAAAGGTAGGTATTACGAGAAAATAGGACACAATATCGTTTTACGCTCAAAGTTTCTTTTCATCTTGAGAAAATGACGTTCGTGGATATCGATTTATAAAAGATTTATATACATAACCAACAGAGTTATTGATAAAACTAAATAAAGTCCAAAGCTATGTTGAGAAATCGACTGTGCAAAACTCGGTTATCTCGTTGTTAAACTCGTTAGGGTGATGCACTCGATCGTGTCGTGAAAATTAAACAAAGTTCGCTAGGAAGGTAATACGTAGGTAATCTCGTTTACATCAATGACTGTCTCAAAAAATATTTTTACGAATATACATAACTTTGACATTTCTTCTCTTCGCTATTTTATTATAAAGAAGAAACGAAAGAAAAGAAGATTTAAATAAACATTACATATGCAACAAAATGAAAAATCTATTTATGTTTGACGTTTTCAAAATGTAAGCCTTTTTTTATCTCAAGATATTAATTATATTTACAGCGCTAGTCCGACGAAGCTGAGAGCAAGAATCATCGTTGCGGGAATTTGGATGCTGGCTACAGCTTTAGCAACACCAATGGCACTTGCGCTCAGGGTGATTATGATACCAGAAAAAATGACTAGTAAGAGAATTCTTCATTTTACTTTTATTTTCTTGATTGCGAATTAACCAGATTAACGCGAACATCGATCTGTGATTCTCAAGTTTTAAAATCGAATGCCTCGAAATGATAACAAACGTTGATGCTCCGACCGGCCTCGATAAAATCGCAGTGCTTCACTCGATTTAGGTTGCAGATGATTTTTCTTTAACGCTCGCTGTAAACTCTTAATCGATCTCGTGGAAATGCACCGAGATATCGCGACATGAAAGGTAACGTAAATGTCCTGAAAAAACAATTCATAAGGAATCCCAACGGTATCATTCGCTGACCACCATTCCGCGCTACATATACGTTCTTGTTTATTTGTATTCCATTCTAATTTTAAATTTATTTTTCCCCATGGGTTAACGAGAGTCCATCTGGCATTGAATACATACGATTCCCTCTTCCTAACAATAACATCCGGACTATCGATCTAGTATACGAGCTAATTTATAGCTAATGAACAATCAGAACGTTATTTTCTATCGATTCGACTACAGTAATACAAAAGGATGATCACGGAAATTGTCATGGAAAAAAAACAAATTGGATATGGAGTACACTCTTCATAATAACTTTCTACTAATCCAACCAATTTACGAGAGGACAATCGATCACTACTCGAGTCCTCGAACAACCTCAAAGAGACTAAGTACATATGTACATTACTATTGCGGTGTTCTCGTTCGATTTATCGACGAATCTCTTGTAGAAAGTGCCGAGAGAGACTTTTCTATGGATATACAAAGGACAAATCGATCTGGAATTACGAATTTATAATGTTTAACTTCGTCAAAGTTCACAAGAGACCAGAATACAGTACATGGCATACTTAGAATTTCTACAATGGATAATGAAGGTTGCAAGCGCATTAGGTTCTTGAACAGAAGAGAATGCGGACGCATTAGGAGAACAGGTCGATTTTCTCTATACGTTGAAATTTGGAATTGTGCTAAATTAGAAGATTGCTAGGAATCGGTAGTATCGAGTACGTCCTTTTCATTTCCCGATAAAAATGAACAAATAAAAAAGAAAACTCAAATATTTGATTTAACTTTTAAAAATGTTCATCTCGTAATTCCCAGATAACCGTCTCATAAAAAAATAGTATTTTTTCCATCCACGTAGCATCTATTAAAAAGAGAAGTGTGTGCCAGAGAATATCGCTCATAAAAATTGACTCCGCCTTTTATGAGTAAAAGACGTCAACGAATCTACATACATACCGCGCCTTTCTTCTCTTTTTTTTTTTTTAGTTATTTTTCTTTCTCTCTCCCTCTTTCTCTCTCTCTCTCTCTATCTATCTATCTGTCTGTCTATCTATCTCTATTTCTGTCTCTATCTGTATCTCTATCTATCTATATATTTATCTCTACTTGATTTATCAAGTACTCTTTTAATTATGAGCAAGACTGTTTAACTGTATTAAGACTGTTTCATATCAATTCATAAATATTTAATAAAAAGAGCAAAAAAGAGAAAGAGAGATAATAAAAGAAAGGAAGAAAAATAACAGGAGGACGAGAGAAATGATAAGAGAGAGATAGACAGAAAATAAATTCGATTGAAATTATGTTTTAGACAGCTCCAACTTACAATGGAATAAATAACATACGCAGGATATAATACAAGTAATGCGTAAAAAAGAATAACGCAAGGAAGAGTTTGACAGGTAGTCTATAATACTGATAAAGTATCGCATTGCGTAACAGGATCGTGACGTCCTTAAAAGCCCATTTAAAGGTATCGAGTTGGCCCTAATATCATTGTAATAGGCACCGCAAAAGATCATGGTCTCCCTGCGTATCACATTGTCACTTCCGCAAGTCCTTTTTTTAAGACAAAATCATATCCGAATAAATCTATCTCGAAAACGCAGTAGGCCTGTACATTTCGTAAGGTTACTATCTATTTTCTAACGGACGGTAGCTGTATTTCGAAAGATAGTCAATCTTAAATCGATCAAAAAAAAAAATATGAATAAGAATGATAAATAATAAATCGATATTTTATTTATTTCAATATTTTTAGGTGGACGCTATCACTTGAAACCGTTCTGCCATAATGAAAACATGTCAGAAAATTCGATGCTAACGTATCGAGCGCTACTGGTTTTCTTACAATACATGACGCCTCTTTCAATAATATCCGTCGTGTACGCTAGAATGGCTAGAACACTTTGGGGCAGTAGAGCACCTGGAAATGCAGAAGATTCGCGTGATGCTGCTTTTATGAAAAATAAAAAAAAGGTATGTTTTTGTACGTATGTTTGTATTACAAACTGAAATTTTTATACAATATGAAATATCGAGTATCTTGAATATTCTCGATGCTATATAATTAATTTGTTCATTCATTGCATTAATTTGTCGAGTATCGCGCCTAAAAATAGATAACGCCCCATACTTTGTCGATAATATCGCTCTTGAGTAACATATGATAAAAACACTTTTTTATATTTCTGATGATAAGAAAGACTTGATACATTATCGATATAACGTGGAACGTTACCGACCGCTAATTTATGCTTAACAAAGGAGAAATAAAAAAATGTAATTTTTTTTCATAAAAAATGTTTTTCTAATAAACGCAGGTTATCAAAATGTTGGTAATTGTCGTCGTATTATTCGCGATATGCTGGTTACCGATACAATCGTACAACGTACTGCAATACACTTATTCCGAAATAAATCAGTGAGTAAATTGTTTATCAAAATCTTTCCAAACACCAACCGTAAATAAAACTTCATTAATTTTTATAACATACGCGGATACATATCTTTTTCATAAAATATAGTTTATTGCAGGTATCAATATATAAATATTATATGGTTCTGTTGCGATTGGCTAGCCATGTCAAATAGTTGCTGCAATCCATTCGTTTATGGTATATACAATGTAAGCCATTAATCCTAATTTTCATTATAGATAATAAATTATGGAAATGGCCGTTATCATTATTTCGAAATTTTTACAGGAAAAATTCAAGCGGGAATTTCAACAGAGATGCCCATTTCGACCTCGAAAATTGTCAATCAGTCCACCAACCGACAGTATAGATCTCGATAAGACGCAAAGTACACGAACATCCATTAGGTACATTCTCAGGTGCTTTTCTCATATTATAAAAACTCGTTACTATTATAAAAAAAATGTTTAGTTGAAAAGGCAGGATTTTTTCAGGAAATATTAATTTAATAATCGTTGAATTATTATCCAGATATGATTGGCGACGGACAGGTTCCAGTGGTTATCCCTCTTTCTATAGAGGTGTACCAATGCGAGAATCATCCAAAATATCTATTAACGGCAACAACGAATCTATTTCTCGACAAAAAAGTACATCAACGCGTTGGACTCGTAACGAACAAAAAAATCAATACTGTTCTGATCAGAGGTCACCGAGCAAAGCAGCGGAACTCTACGTTTTTTCCTCCGGCAGACACAAGCGTACGAAAAGTATCGGCACAGAAGAATTGTGTCTTTAATATAAAATAATCATAGAGATCTTAGCGTCCACGAAATGACTTTAGATCGATCCTATTCAGCATACTATTATAAAACTGATCGAAACTAATCTAAGATGAATTTCATCAAAGATCTATATTCGAAGTTCGCATTATTTTCTTTGTCATAGCTCGTTAAAAATAATATAACGAAGCATTCCTTTTGATTATTCCAAGCGGAAGTTAAACTACTTTTACTATTTAAGGAAATTTTACAAATTTTATTTGAAATTTTAAAATAAGTCATCTTTAAAACAAGTCATATATAAGATAAATTTGCAAATATTTTATACATTAAATATCTTTTTCAAATGTAAACTGAGCCAAATATTTTCTATTAATATAATAACATGAAATGACATAAAATATTGGAACACCGTATTGCAATATAAATTACATTCATAAATAAATACTAGATTATAATTTCTCAAAGCACATGATCTTAATGTAAAATAATAAAAAACAGGGTAATATTGATTTTAATAAATGGTATAAAATGCAAATAAATTTCATGGATATCAATTATGAATATCAACAAGAATCAGATTATACATGTACTAGTACTAATAATGAGCGGATAGAATGTAGACATAAAAATAAATTATATAAGTGGTACGCTACTAAAGTATTTCTAAACTATTTCTAGTCAATAAATGTACAGAAAAATAAAACGAATAAAATCAAACAGATTTTTAAAAGTCCCTTCTACAAACTCAAACGTAGAAACACTATATTATTTTATACTTGTATATATCACCTATTGAAAAGTATAACTATATCATTTATAAATATGTATTAAAAATACAACAAATCATAATTTCATATGGTCATAAAATTTAAATAGAAATATCCATTTTAATCAAAATTTACATTGTTGCGACGCTCTATGTCCCTAATTTCTAACATGTCAGTCTTAAGATGCAGCTTCATAATCTCTCTCCATATATCCATTCTATGTTGCTCATTGTCAATTCCAAGTCTTAGTAAAATATTTTCATTTATTCTTAAAAGTACTCTTCCGGTAATATCATGCTTTGAAAAAAGATAAGAATAAATAAAAAAAAATTACAATATACACATTTTATAATACCATTTTTTTTTCAACAAAAACTATATTATACTTACATAAAGAAATTTTTCATGATATAATTGATAATAGTCACTGCAATGTCTCCGTAACCACTTCTGGACATCTAAAACATTCCATAAATATACTGGTCTTGGTCGAGCTGTTTTAATCTAAAATAAAATATAAATATATATTAGTACATTATAATATAAATTAGTCCAAATTTTGTTGTGTAACATAACTATAAACATTAATTAACTTAAATTTACTTTTGGCTTATTTGTAGAATTAACAGTTTCTTCTACCATTGTAATAATAAAACATTAATTTTTGCTCAACGATTTAATTCATCCATTCCATAAATAAATGAAAGAAATGATTTAAAATATCCACATCTATCATAATTTTATTTTGTTAATTTAAAAAAAAATAAATAATCATCAATTAATCAAAAATATTTTATAGTGATTAATAACCATAGATTAAACTCAATCGAACTTCAAAGATTAGCATCCTTCCATTTGCTTATACTGTTAGATATCTAGTGTAATATAACACTAGATAAATCCTCACAATATAAATCTAGTGTAAAAGCTGATGCTGTTATTAATACGGAAGAAAATGCAAATTGACTTAAGCTTAACTTTATAAGTGGAAAACTTGTAATTTTTTCATATTTATAATATTAAAATTATAGAATGAATATAATTATTGTTCACTCTAATATTAAATATAATAGTGATTTTTTAGTCGTTAAGTTGCTCATTGAATATTTCAATTTATAATTATTTTTATGTTTAATTACATCTTTTCATTTTTATGTAAAAAAAAAGATGACTGCAAAAGTAATTATAAGACCGTATAATATTATTTCATTCAAGAGAACATAGAAAACGTGAATATCGTTTTAAATAATTTGTAAGAAACTAGTTAACCGGAAGTAAACTTTCTCTTGACTCATTCACAGACTACATCAGTTTCATGTGCTATTTCCGATCTTTCCCTCTGTGACTGTTGAAGCAAAATGGTTAGTGTTGTATTTATCATATAAAATTTTATAAAATTGTTATCTCTTTAAGAGATTTTTAAAGATTAAAGTTTCTTCAGCATTCGTAGATGCTAAATAAAATCTGAAAATATTTTTACTTTATCCGACATATCATTTCGTAAAAAAAAAAAAACATAAATCAAACCATGTGGTTTTTACATTAAATCTGTCATAATTTAATAATATATTTCCCATACAACAATCTTCTAGATAAAATTAATTCTAATATAAGATTGAATAAAAATAGATATTTTAATCATAAATATAAGATCGTTGAGCCTGTATTGATGTAAACACCTAACCTTCATTAGAACAAAAACATTAAGAACACTAAACAATAATATATCAAATATTTTATCTTTACAGACTTGCAAACGCAGAAACGGTGGACGTGCCAAGCATGGCCGTGGCCATGTAAATCCTGTACGCTGTACTAATTGTGCACGATGCGTGCCAAAAGATAAAGCAATCAAAAAGTTTGTCATTCGCAATATTGTAGAAGCAGCTGCTGTAAGGGATATAACAGAAGCCAGTCAATATCCATCTTATCAACTTCCCAAACTTTATGCGAAGTTACATTATTGTGTCTCTTGTGCTATTCACTCTAAAGTGGTCCGTAATAGATCTAAGGAAGCTAGACGTATTAGGACACCTCCTGTACGGAATTTCCCAAGGGTAATTATAAGATTATTAGAGATTTTATTTAAATAAAAAATAGAATAGTTACTAGTCATTAATTATTAATATATTATTGATATAATTATCTCAGACAAATAGTTTAAAATCATCTATTGATTATTTGGCAGTTGTTAAAAAGTATCTTTAATTTTTAGGATTTACGCCAAGGACAGCAAAACAGAAAATAAGTTTTCTATGTAGGAATTTAAAATAAAAATAAATATGACAAAATCAATCAAATAAAAATCCACACATTTTATTTGCCCTATACTTTATAAATTACAGAATAAATATATACTTTATTGCTTTTCAAGAATATTTCCATGTTAACACACAATAGAAGAGTAAAGTATAGATAGGCAAAAATACAATCATTTTTTAAAACCATAATCAACTTTGTGATGTGAAGAAGCAAATTAAGCATGTCATTTTATCATTAATTTTTTATACTAATAGATATTTTAGAAATTTTAAATTTGACAACAAATTTAGAAATAAAACGACATAGTTTTACTTTCATTACTTACAGAATAAAACACAAGCTATATATAATTTTAATTTTTAAAGCTAATAAATTTTGTGATTCAGATTAAATTAATGTACAATTAACAACAGTTGAGAAATACATTAAATAAGAAATCATTTATTAGCTTCTTCCATTGCTTTCTTCAATGTTTTTTCAAATATCTTTTTTGAGTCACAAAAACCTTGTTTTGTTTTCCCAAATGAATTTGGTCCTGCAGAGGTAGGTGTTTCTCGTCCAATATTTCGCATTCTCATCCTAGCTTCTGCTGGCATTTCTTCTGGCTCATCCTCTTCATCTGCATTAAATACAGATGCTACTGTAGGTCTCTGTACTACAGTAGTTTTTGTGGCAGAGTTCTAAAAATGTAATCATTTATATATTACATCATATACACCGTACATAAACGATATACTTACAGATACAGAACCCAATTTGATCTGAATTCCCTTTTTCTGATCAGCACCAGTTTGCCTTTTTCCAAACCCAAATGCAAGTTTCTGTTTCTTGACGTCACCGTGGCCAAAGTTGCCAGATTCACAGTGGTCATCTGATCTTAGCGGTGAACGATCCCTTCCTCTGCTATCCCCTCTGGTGTCCTCTGCTCTGTAGACACTTGACCCTGACAACGTCAAACACTGGCAAAGTTCAGATCAAGTTAAACAACTTTGATTATTTAGCCAGAAATCTTTATGCAACATGCTTAGTACAACTTTCTTGTCCTATAAATAATGTAATATAAATTATTCCTATCATCAAAAACAAATTAATCTATACAAATTTATCAAATTCAAAATTATGTTTTTATTATACAACCTATCAAATATGTCAAGAATTGTTTTATTGTCAGCTATAAATTTTATTTATTGATATTACGTTGTTACTTCATCAATATATAGATACAAGGTCTAATTTGTACGATAAATCTACGTAAATGTCGTAAATGTCAAGCATCGATTAAATCAAATCTTTTCATTTTTTGTGTATTACCAAAGTAAAATTTCTTTTATAGAGATGCTAAGTCGATCGAAAATAAGAAAACTCATTTTGGCACGCAAAGCTCACGGTGGTCAATCATCTAATGCTATATTCTAATAACGCAGTTCTGAATATAAAATTCAAGTACTTCTTACCAATAACATGGAATACAACTAGTTATATCCAACTTAAATAGTAGAATTATAAATAAAATGAATAAAACCTTTTCTATATTCGTCCCCAGGATTCCTCTTAGACATTTTTTAGCTTTCCTTGTTTCCGGAACGAGAACGATTGATCCAAAGTAACCTAAAAATCGTTACTGCAGTTACTTCGGTATAGATATAACAGAAACAGTCCTAGCAACATTAGAACAATCTGAAACTAGATTTCGAAATCCTCTAAATTTTATATTCAATAATTTAATTTAATAATGATTATATCTCCGAGATATTCAATAATATAATAATAATTATTTTTCTTTCATTAATTAGAATAGCTATAATGAAAACTGCAATTACTTTTACGAAATATGATAAAATCTTGTAACGAGTCACCGATTGGTTGTTTAAAACGATTTTTCAGGTAATATCGCTAATCCATCTATTTGAATACTAAATGTTGCTATCCTCTCGCAAAATTTATTAAAAATAACACATAGCAATCAATTTCAAAATTACAAATTAGAAATTTATGTAAAATAACACGTCATTTTCTGTTATATTTTAGAAATAATAAATATCTTTTCTTTAATTACCTCTACTAGAAATATAAATGACTACCGAAATTATTATTAGTACAAATATTTTTAAAAATTTGGAAATTTCTACATAGAAACGGAAATCACGATCAAAAAAGGAAATACAAGGAAATCGATATTCTGAAAAAAAATCTGAATTTTATTATTTATATCATTATAAAACTTCTCATAATTTCATAAATATTTCTCAAGAGAAGTATATTTAAATCATAACAGAGATAGTAAATTCATTTTTACTGAAATTATATTTTCCTATTGTGTATTACGACTATCCCATTTATTGCATGGATTTGGAATTGTTAATAACATTTATCATTAGAAGACGATATACATTGGTGACACTTTTATATCAATGTATTTCATCTGAGCACTGAACTTGCTTAGTAAAGAATGTTCATTTAATTGTCTATACTGATACTTAAATGTGTTTAACAATCATTTACGATGAGAATGATGTAAGGAAGTCAGTGACGACCTTCTTTAATTTAGCGTCGGATGCTTCGCTGATAGTATTTTCCTTTGCAATAGTACTTAGGAGATCTTGTTGCGTAGACCTATTGTATAAAATAAGATTAAAATAAATTATTGAATTTATATAATTGTACTTGACATAAATTAATTATTAGAATATTTTAAAAAGCATTATTTACCTAATATGACCAAGGAATTCTTTCTCGAAAACAGTGATTTTCGAAGGTTCCATTTTGTCAAGGTAACCACGGACACCACAGTAAATAACTGCAACCTGCTCTTCAATGGCCATGGGAACTAAAATATATTATAAAAATAATAATATTATAAATGAAGAAACTTGATAAAAAAAAATTGTGTATTTTATGATATAGTTTTACCATATTGGCCTTGCTTCAGAAGCTCCGTTAATCTCACGCCACGATTCAACAATTGTTGAGTTGCAGCGTCCAAATCAGATCCAAACTGTGCAAAAGCAGCTACTTCACGATATTGAGCCAATTCCAATTTCATGGAACCAGCAACCTATAACAATAAAGAATAATGTTAACGGTATAATTATTAATCATTTTACTCTATTTCAAATATTATAAAGCACCTGCTTCATAGCCTTGGTCTGAGCAGCAGATCCGACTCGGGATACAGAGAGACCAACATTAATAGCTGGTCGGATACCTTTGTAGAACAATTCAGTTTCCAAGAAGATTTGACCATCAGTAATAGAAATGACATTGGTTGGAATATAGGCAGATACATCACCAGCTTGAGTTTCAATGACAGGTAATGCAGTTAAAGAACCACCACCTAAACTTTCATTCATTTTGGCAGCTCGCTCTAAAAGACGCGAATGAAGATAAAATACATCACCAGGATACGCTTCACGACCTGGTGGTCTCCTTAGTAGCAAAGACATTTGTCGATAGGCAACAGCTTGTTTCGATAAATCGTCATAAATAATTAAAGCGTGTTTTCCATTATCTCTACAAAAAGAAAGATTAAAATATTATTTAATCATTAAATTACAGTAAACGTATTAAACCTTGTTAACTTTATCTTACCTAAAGAATTCTCCCATGGCACAACCGGAATACGGTGCCAAGTACTGTAAGGGAGCAGCATCGGATGCGGTAGCGGAAACGATAATAGTGTAATTAATAGCTCCACTGTCGGTCAATCGTTTGACAATTTGAGCAACAGTAGATCTCTTTTGACCAATAGCAACATAAATACAATATAATTTCTTTTTTTCTTCACCACCATCATTGAAACGTTTTTGATTGATAATAGTATCAATGGCAAGGGCAGTTTTTCCAGTCTGTCTGTCTCCAATAATCAGCTCACGCTGTCCTCTACCAATAGGTACCAAAGAATCCACGGCCTTAATTCCAGTTTGCATAGGTTCCCTTACGGATACTCTATAAAAATATATATGTGTCAAAAATATATAGTCATTGGGCGTATATATAGCTATTCATTTAAATATATTACCTAGGAATGATACCTGGGGCTTTGGTACCAATACGGAATCTCAGTTTGCTATTTAATGGTCCTTTACCATCAATGGGATTACCCAAAGCATCAACAACACGTCCTAATAATTCCTCCCCGACAGGAACATCCACAATAGCTCCAGTACGTTTTACAACATCTCCTTCCTTGATGTGCCTATCATTACCAAAGACGACAACACCAACATTGTCAGGTTCCAAATTCAATGCCATACCCTTCAGGCCTGAGCTAAATTCCACCATCTCATCTGCCTGAATATTCTTTAAACCATAGACACGAGCAATACCATCACCAATACTCAGTACTCTGCCTGTTTCTTCAAGATTAGCCTAAAAATTTATTATAATTAGAATTTAATAATTAGATATAAATCGAATTTTATAGCAAATTCTCATAAACATTATCATATAATTAAAATAATGTACAATCAGTCAACTGTAAGACAGACACACCTTTGGAGCAGAGCCAAGGATACGTTCTTCCAGAATGGAAGAGATTTCTGCAGAACGGCGACTGCAGGATACATGGTATTTACGAGATGTAACTGTGACAGCAGGCCAATTGACCTAAAAAAAGAAATAGGAATATACTTGAGGTATTCTTCATATATCTACTTCTCAAATGTTTATTACATAACTTAACAGTCCTCTCTTTACATAATACATAATACCCTACAAACGATGCTTATAAAAATACTATTATTTTTAAATGCTTTTATGTGAGGAATATCTTTTTTATAGAATAATATTCGGTAAAAAATATTATTAAATATCCAGAAAATTGTGGAAACGTGTAATGAACAAATATAAAATGTCGGCGCTATCGACAGTTTCTCCCGCTGCTTCGAGATATCTTGACATAGATTATTCTAGCTTTTTAAGAAATTACCTGAATCGTAGCATTTGGCAATTGCCTCGCCAAAGAAGAGGCCAAACGTAGAGATAGAAGAGCCATGTGGATATGTTGAAAGCCCGTCAACCGGACCACGAATTCGACGAGGAAGAATGATAAAGACGGGGACAAGCAGAAGTACGTCCTGTCTAGCCCCACTCTGTCGTTTGAGCACAGGAAATCTACATTCATCGACCTGCGCTGTAACCTCGAATCCAGAAAATTTTTAAATTTTTAATGAACAATGGATTATAAAATAACGTTTAAAGTTTAATACTATTGTTTTATTATATATCACAATTTTTTAAATAAATATTTTTTTATTATTTGTAAGCCAAAAATATGAATAATCTGTAAAACAGTCTGGCTTGGAGGTTAAGAGTAATATCCGTTGCAGTTGTGTAAGCAAAACGCGCTAAATTCAAATAATGTAGAAATTACACAGAAACTATTGATTAATAAATATCTACTGAAGATCCATATTTTTTATAGAAAGTTATACAATTTTAAATTAAATTTATTAAATGATACTGTCTACAATCTACAATACATATGTATACACTATGTATATTTGTTTTCTTAATAACAATCGCGCATGATCGTCATTTTTTAAATTTAATTGGTATAATAATTATATCCTATATTACATATATATGTATACATATTTTTTATTAATCTAAAATTAATTTTCATTAATATACATAAGTAAAAAAAATATTTGATTGTAACTTCGCAATTGAACAATATTATACAAATTGTAGAATAACTCGCCCTTTAAATCTAAAATGGCGATTGGCTAAATGAACTGGGTTTTAAGATGATCTTGAACAACGTTGTAGTTACTTTACTGGTTTCGTGAAAAAAAAAATTAATAATAATGAATATATTACCCATTAGAAAAATTAATAAATTCTTTTGGCCAGAAAATGTAAATGTATTTTTGCCATTATATATCAACGTATTTAGATAAAGTTTGACTAGTGTGGAAGCGTTATTGCATCGGCGTCAAGGTTTGTATTGTGAACTCGTATTGATTGTCATTGATGGACGATTTTTAATCTTATCAAAACTTATAATAAAACAACGTAAATAATTATTAGAGATTAAATGATATTTCAGAAAAAGTTATATCATATATATATAGAGATATAAAAATCTTCTAGTTAATAATTTACGTAAGAAACTTGTCAATTTCTTATTTTCATAATAAATAATATATCTCACAAATTATAACTAATATTTAATGTAAAAATTAAAAAATTTTTTTTTTTACATTAAAAATTTAATGTAAAAAAAAAAATGAAAAAGATTGTTGTAGATGGAGTGCTAATACTTGCAGATATAAGACAGCGTTTGCGAAGAAAGACTATATAGATTGATCTGCAATTGTTCTAAACTAGTCTTCAAGAATCTACTAAATATGGACTCTGTTAATGAATCGGAACAAATTAATAGGCTGGTTAAAGAGGCAGAGAGTTTAAAAATACGTTTAGAGGATGAACGACAAAAGCTAAATGATGTTACTCGTAACTATCTAAAATATATAGTTAAAGATAAATTATTTTCATGTTTATTTCTACATTCTATAACATTATATTATATAAAAATGAGGTATGTTCAGAGAATGATTATGATTTAAAAAAGCATATTAAAGAACAATATATGTTACATTTTCTTATTTCTATATATTATAAGAATTAATATGTATAAATTTTAATATTATATCGTTTAGTTGCCAGTGTAGCTGATCGATTGGAAGGAATAAACTGCATAAATGTAAAACCTCGACGTGTTTTGAAAGGCCATCAGGCAAAAGTTCTTTGTTCTGATTGGTCTCCTGATAAGCGTCACATTGTCTCTTCTTCTCAGGTACACATTCTAATTTTCATTTTGCACATTTTTACATTTTTCACATACCTATGAACCATTTTCAGGATGGCAAAATGATAATATGGGATGCTTTCACAACAAATAAGGAACATGCAGTTACAATGCCTACAATATGGGTAATGGCATGTGCTTATGCTCCTAGTGGTGCTTTAGTAGCATGTGGGTAAGTCTATAATTATAATATTTACATATAATTTAAAGTAAGCTTTCAGAAAGATAGAGATAGAGATAGAGAGAGAGAGAGAGAGAAAGAGAGAGAGAGAATATAAATTATTTCAATTAATTTTTACAGGGGATTAGATAACAAAGTAACAGTTTATCCATTAAGTTTAGAAGATGATGTTACAACTCGTAAAAAAACTGTTGGAACTCACACATCGTATATGTCATGTTGTGCATTTCCCAATAGCGATCAACAAATTTTAACAGGAAGCGGGGATAGTACATGCGCTTTATGGGATGTTGAAAGTGGTCAATTGCTTCAAAGCTTTCACGGACATTCTAGCGATGTTATGTCGATCGACTTAGCACCGAGCGAAACTGGCAACACGTTCGTATCTGGTAGTTGTGACAAAATGGTTCTAATTTGGGATATGCGTAGCGGACAATGTGTTCAAAGCTTCGAAGGACATCAGTCTGATGTTAATTCGGTATAAATATATAATTAATTCATAGTAATACTTCAATTGTTAATATATATTTCGATTAATCGAATTGTTTTGTTTTTTTATAGGTAAGATTTCATCCAAGCGGCGATGCAGTAGCAACAGGTTCCGATGATGCTACCTGCCGACTCTTTGATTTACGCGCTGATAAAGAAGTAGCTATTTATGCGAAAGAGAGTATCATATTCGGAGCGAATACAATTGATCTCAGCGTAAGTGGACGTTTATTGTTTGCTGGCTATAATGATTATACAGTAAACATATGGGATACTCTAAAGTGCCAAAGAGTAGCACTTTTATATGGACACGAAAATCGTGTGTCTTGTTTGAGAGTTTCGCCGGATGGTACTGCCGTTTCAACTGGAAGTTGGGATTCGACACTACGCGTTTGGGCTTAGATTTTATTAGTCTCTCTCTCTCTCTCTCTCTCTCTCTCTCCTAATTCCTACTAACACTTCAAAACATATACTCTTACACACGCCTTGTGTTAATTATGGCCAAATTGAAGGTACTGTTATGAGATCATATATGTATTAGCATGCAATTGAAAATAGTAGTTGCTATTAGTCGTTAGATAGTTACAAATATATTATAGTTGATCATTAAAATTATTATGTTAGGCTGGCCCTAATCTGTAAGAGATAAAAGAGAAAAAAAATATTTCATTGATTGTATGAAGTGTTACACATTATGTGAAATCAAATAAAAATTAAATTAATGAAATCTATGTTACCTTGGTACTGTTCGATCGAAGAATTCTCGAAATACCTATGAATAAAGAAAAGGTGAAATAGTAAAAATCATATTTACCGCGCACCATATAATTTTGTCTCTTATTGACAAATACAATATCTCGTTTGATTCATAATCGGGCGTACACTGTTGTATAATTATTCATTATTCACTACATCGCCGTTGAATTTCAGTCGTAGTGTGAAACGGCGTATCATTCTCACACAGATCAATTCCACAACCGGCTTATTTAAAAAAAAAAAAAAAAAAAAAAAAATTGCTCGAACGAGATTAAATAACGAGCCGGCGAGGTAAAATTTCAACTTAATTTATTAATTCGACAGATATAAATATCATTATTACTAAATCGCCTGTCATCAATAATTTTATATAATCCTTAACTTGCGGTAAAACGAAGTCATGGAACGTAATAGAGTTCCGTGTACATTCTTGTCATTTCGGACAGTATAAAAAAGAACACTCGCGGAATACAAACATGGTGGAGGGAGATCGATGAAAGCAAAAGTAAAAAAATCCTATTATAAAAGGTAATTCATGGAACCAGTATTATTATGCAAACAGCGATTAATCGACACGATTTGTCTAGAATTGCACCGTCCTTAAAGTTAACGGAATCGTTACCCCGTTTTGCTGAGCCGAAGATGCAATTTCGACACATTTATATACAACGTGTCTCGGAGACTAAATGATCTCCCATTAAAATTCATTTACGAAGAAAATGCAAAAGAAAAGAAAATCCTTCGTAGTCTGTGTAGATATTTATAAAATTTTTCTAACAGACTTCCTAGGATAAATTAATTACAAGGAATTAGAACACTATAATGCGTTTGCTACCAAAAGGATAGAAAACAAGTTAAAGCCAAAAAAGCTGTCGAGTATTTACAATTAATAATCGAGCACGACGGATGTTTATATAGGTAAATAACAAAATTGATGTTCAGTCGGTGCAATTCAAAATTGCTCGTGATATAATGCGCCGTATAAATAAACCTCATTAATGTAATGGATGCAAAAAATACTACGCGTATTCGTCACACACGCACGAAGGCTATACATACAAATGGCGCGTGCATTCTAATCGTAATCGTATTGGATGGTGCACATGTATCACGTATGCTTCTACACACGCACGCTTTCGAGTGGGCTCTTCTTACGTTGAAAAATACAATGATAATGTTGACGATGATAAGAGTCAATGAGGATGACATGTTAATGATAATGAAATTATTATTACAATTGAAATTCGTTTAACAAATCACGCTATTAATCAAATATCTTGAAACGAATATCTAAATAATCAATACATTTTCAAAGAGCCACATTTAGTCGTATAATACTATTTTTAAGAAAGAAAAAAGAAATAAACGCAGTACTACCAAAATAACTTCTAATTTTTAACGATATTCTTTCGAGCATATCGGACATGCAATATGATAAATGATATTCTCACACGAAAGTAAAAGTTAGATTAGCGTTCGACCGAATATCATTGTAATATTTTGGAAGCACATTAGTAATTTATAAAAATGGAAAAGTGATAAGTTTTTACAGCATAACAAATTAAAGTTATTTGTTGCAGCTGCCAAAGGAAGAAAGGACATAAAAAGAAAATTTATATCATCTTTTTGTACTATTTTGTACTAAGATTTACTAAAGATCATATTCATATCAACCATCACAGAGGAAGTAGAAACATAATTACATTAGTAATTAGGATGAATTTATATAAGTCAACTATACCATAAAATACTAAATAATTATTATTTTGAACACAATTCTAACCTTTTCCCTTCGTGTATTTATGTACCTACCAGATGATATTTATGAGACAAATAGTATTTATCTCCTCAGAGTATGTCAAATACATTCAAGCTAGTTTCTTGTATATATATAAAAAAAAAAGTAAATATATAAAAACAAAAAAGAAACAATATTTTGTTTTCTTGTAGTTTAAATTATAATATTATATAGAAACAATAGCTTGATGCAACTGTTAATACTATGAACAATGATAAATACTATCTTTATTCCTATTAACCAATGATGTATGGATGTTATAAAACAATGGGTAATATTAATAATGAGCATCTCCATACTTGCATTAGACTTTTTAAATGAATGTATAAATTGCATGTAATTATGAAACAAATCGAAAAAAAAAAAATTGAATGAAAGTATCTACTACTTGCATCGCTTCCTGAGATGTCACATTAACTTTCAGTCATTGTATTGCAATTATATAAAAAGAAAAACTATGCGCACTCACACAAATATACAATGATGACGTTGAAAGCAATACTCAGAAAAGCAACAAAAAGTTTTATAATTTTCTTTTGGTTATCCATATCTTTCAAATATTGCTGTAATCGTTTTCTTACAAAGAAAGAATGGAAGAGAAGCAGGCTTTTATGTTATGTACAACAACAAATCATACAATATTAGAAGCACTTGTGGAATGCCAGATACAAAGTAATATGAGTATTTGATACTTGATGCAATTATAAATTATATATATATACTTTTTTTTTCTTTTTTTTTTTATTATTATGGAAGAACACGCTATAGATAAAAAAAATCTACTACATTTTTTACCATGCTTAAGTTTTGGATACATTACTGTAAATCAGTTCCTCGTGTTTACATGAATTTAAGCACCCTAAATACTGATACAATAAACTATAATGTACATTATATTATTATAAAACATGTACATATACATGTAATAGTAATAGTCTTAAAAAATGCTTTATGCAAAATTAAGTTTCAGAAAGTTTCATCAGACTGTATTCTATAAATATTTAAGAAGAATGGTAACATACAATGTAAGTTGGATAGAATCAAATTTAAAGGTAAGTTTATAAATTATGCACCTATCCATGCAGTTTAGTCTACAAAATACGAATAAAAAAATTGTAAAATGTGTTTACTGTTTAAAAAATAAACAGAACTACAAGAATATGAGGAACGAAATATATAAAAAAAAAATATTTGAATTAATTATATAATAAATTCTGCCACAGAGTGCTTAATATTGTATGCTTATCAGATTATTGCTTTTTGCACTTTGCAAAATGTTAAAAATGTTGTTTTCTATTCTACGAGTTGTGTAAAAGTCATTTGATATTGAAAACCAGTTATGCCAACAACTAATCGATGTACAATCTCCGATATCTTGCTGGTACTAAAACTTTTAAAGTCTTTTAAAGGAAAAGACAAGAAATCACAACACGATTTATGATCGATCTACATTCCTTACAAATTACTGATGTATAGACCATGTCAGGGCTTGGTAAAATAGTAAGGCGTAGAACGCTGCATACGGTAAACTGTATTGTCGTTAAAAAATATTATATCTTCCTGGATATATTTGGCAAGCGTGCACACTTCAATCTGGAAGATCCGATCTTCAAGGGGCGATGAAATAAAAGATGACAGTACAAAATATTGACAGCTACGAGGGGATGGCTCGCAATCTCCTCCAACGTGCCTCCCATTGAGAATTATTTCTTCCAGAACCCCAACCAAATCCAAATACAGAATCAACTGTAGGCTTACTCAAATAAGCGACATTGTTACCGCTATGATCAAAATGTGGTTCAAGACTGGTTAAATCAACTGCATGTAAAATTCGAACGGCAGACGCGAGTCGAAGCTTGCTGGCTGGCGAACTAAACACCAACTTACGACTTTGCTTATTGTTGCCCTTGTCACCAGTGTTGCTAGAATTGCTATGGCGAGGATCATTCTGTAACTGTTTTACTTTGCGAGAATACTCGGTGCAAAATGATTTTGCCATAGATCATTGCCGGTAAGTCTGAGGTGATATGCCGTTTCCAGGTGTCACGTAATCACCAATCATTAAACTTGGATTTACCGGATAATGCGATGTATTTCCAAGGACCAGCGATTGCTGGAAAGTAACACCAAGCTGTAGCGCGAAAGACACGCAGGCAGGTACACGCTTTAGTATCTTTTTATAAATTAGGATAAAGTACCTAGCGAGCCATTTACTTGTTTTAATTAAACGTTTTGCATTATATTTGAAAATTTCTGTTTCAAAAAAGTATTATTATATAATGATAAAAGTATCATAGAGAAAATAGCTCGCTGGAGAAAACAATCAGTAATATGTCACACTCACAGTAGCCGGAGATGTAAACATATTAGGCGTGATTCCACCACCTATCAATTGTGCCGCTTGCGTACTAGTAGCCGTACCTCCTACTCGACCACGTCCGGTACTTGATATCGAACCAGGATGAATGTTCGGCTGGCCACCTAAGCATATGTTTTGATTTTATCATCATCATCATCATCATCATTATTATTGTTAATTGTATAAAATATTCATTATTAAATATCACATTTGCTTTTAACTAAAACAAGTAACCCATTTTTTACTTACACATATCTTGAGTTAATCTAAAATTTCATTAGATCAATATCTATGAAATATTATTAGTAGAATACAGAGGAATGTCTTATATTGCTATAGATGGTAAATATTGATTTTCAATCGAAATTAAATCTTACCAATTGCAAGTAAATTACTGGGATTTACTGCTGCACTTGTATCCATTGAAACCTCACCAAGACCATTGACCGACATGCCATTAACCATATTCACAGCTTGTCGAGCACCTTGTGCATCCAAAGTTGTCCAATAAGATTCACTAGGTGAAGTATTATTTAAGCCAGGTGGTGGTTGTGCTGCTGCTCCTGTATACCTAAAGTAAGGGTTCTTCAAGTCTAAAGTATTACTACTGCTTTCCATGTTTGTTCCTTCAAGTTTCAGTTCTATTGTAACATCATAAGATTGCCTGAAATCAAGTTTGCAATCAATTTTTAATCGAATTACTGAGAGAACAAGTACATTGTTAAATGATACATGTAACATTTATTCGACATTACCTTTTGTTGGCAATAAGAATTACTTTTCCAGAAAGTAACTGGCCACTCTTACAAAACAATGGATTTTCAAGAAGACAACGCACTTGATACCAATGTGTAAGAGGCTCTGTAGGAGCAGTACTTAACCAAACTTGTTGAGTAGAACCAATAAATGCCACGTCAAACCAAAATGCAAGACCATGGCATGTACCACTTTCTAATATGTGAAAGTCAACATCTATATCTGAAAGATTCATAATTTATTACAAATCAATATGATATATTAGATTTCGTAAATCCAAAAAAAAAAAAATAGTAAAATAAAATATAAAAGAAAAATCTAAAAAATATCGTATAACCATACCTATTTTATGTAAATCAGTCTCATCAGCTGTCTGGAAATCTACGATATGCCTGACAGATTTAGCCATACAAATTCTTATATCAAAGGTATCAACAATAGGTTGGCGGAAATATTCTTTAATGGCATTATTTCTCATTGCAGAAAGATCTACACCATGGAAACATGTTTGGTACCAGAAATTGGCTTTATTAAATTGTTCCATATAAAGATTTTCATCAGAAAATGGTGCGATATGCAAGTCTCCTCTAGAAGGAAACATTCTTCCACCTATAAATAAGATATGGTATGTTTCATATGAATTAAAATTATAAAGGGATATATATAATAAGACTAAATAATGTATCTGTGATCACCTGGTACTAGCCATTTTTTGGCATGAAGATAAGTTTCAAGCATTCTTTCATTATATAACATGTAACCCATAGGTTCACTAACTATGCAATCAACATGTTCTGGTAGATCTATTTCTTCAATTTTTCCAGCTATGACTATAATCTTATCTGATAAATTATTAGCAGCTACTAGTAATTCTGCATGATTTGCCATGTTACTTGCTTCTACAGCATATACTTTTTTTGCACCAGCCTGAATTGCAAAAAATGATAAAATGCCAGAACCAGCTCCTACATCTAACACAACTTTATCTTTAAAGTCAGATAAATTGCCAAGAATTGCACGTTGATACGTGCTTGTTCTGATGTAATCCTGCATCATATTTTGTTGCTGTGATAAATAACCATAAAATTGAAAATATTGCATGGCCGATGACTCCTCTGTTCTTTCATTAAATGCTGATACACCCTTTCCATTTTTGAGTTTTAATATTTGTGAATGAAAGTTTCGGAAGTCTATATAATTAAAAAATTATATTTTACGTTAGTATGTGTAGACTAAGAAAGTATATTGTTTATATATATGTATGTGTATGTATATATATATATATATATAATACCAGAAAAAAATTAGTAACAACGGAATAATATTTTTGTTTCTATTCACCTGTTTCATTAGCAAATGTTATTAACAAGCTATCTGAATCCAATGTGAAAACATAACTTCGCGATGAAACCCTAGAGCATTCAGTAGTATGAGTTACAGGAAATTCCAATAATGAAACCTTTTCTCTTGCAGTAGAATCACCTGTAACATATTAAAACATAAAAAATGATATTAAGAAATCAAAGGATAAATCAAAAGATGTATAATGAATTTTTATAAACAAATATACATCCGTGATATATATTAAGTTGAAAATTAATGTTTTAAGAAAAAAAAAAAAGAAAAACTACACATTCGGAAAGAAAGAATGAGGTGAAGAAAAAAAAGCGTGTCAAAACATAATACGGAAAGTAAATTTCAAGAAGAGAAAGAATCGATAATTTGGAAACGTTATGATGAGGATAAAAAAAAAAGAGAAATAGAAAATATAAAAATATCAATAAAAACGGGAAGAAGAATAAGAGAATTAAATATTCCGGTCGAGCGAGTGTGGTTATGTCGCCGCGAATAACGCGTCAGCGTTGAGATCGTCGATCGAACGTTTTGGCGTTATTTTCAAAAGAGATAAATACCTAAGACGAGTTCGACGCTGAGGCCTTGCGGGTCATAATTAACGTTGAGCGTGACCGGTTTATTATACTTTGGTATTGACTGTCCATTGTTTGACAAAGTCAATACTGTCACCGCGCGAAAGGTTTTCGCCATTTTTCGACAACCGCGTGTCGTTTTTGTGCGCCCCTACGAAAGACTCGGCCACCCGTTCGCTTCGCGGTGGCAGCTCGCGAGCCGCACGTTTTCCTTTTAAAGATAAAATAAATAATGAATCACCGTTCACGTTCAGCCCAAGACCGAGCAAAAAACATGGAAAATTTCACCCGAATTCGCAATTTTCGAGTTCGCACATCGGACCATCGACCAACCACCCCTCGGCGCGGTTCGCACACGCGCACTAACCGCCTTCGATGCCCGAAGCCGAAAGGGAGATTTTACCGCCGATCTACCATTACTTCTATTTTTTTTATGATCGTTCGTTTTTCTTTTTACATTAGTTAACATTTAAAGATCGACAAAGAGAATGGCATCCTCTAGAAATTTTTATTCCTTTTATTGTAAATCTATACGAGTCATTTGATCTATGCAAATGAATTTGACAAATTATGTTAAAACATCGGTTGTCGAAAGGAGGAAAAATGGCGGCTAAGTTGTTGCGTGAAACGCAGTTCGTCGTGCCGGGTCTATAATAGTATGTATAGTCTCCGAGTATATTGAAAGTTAGGGTAGTGTACAACGCTTGTCGTACCGAAGGAAAGAATCCATATCCTAGATCGAATCCACCAGTTGGCGCGATCGGTTATCTTATAATTTGGTCGATGATTAGTACTGGTAAGCACCAATCATCAATAGTGTGGTATAGAATGCGTTCGCTAATTGGTACAAACACTTTAATTCTTCGGGAAATGGGAAAGGCTCGTACCTTCATATAAATATAGCTTCATGTATCATAGATATCTTATGAGAGAAAAGAAATAATAAAAGGGAATTTGAATATAAAGTATTATCGTGATTAATTAGTGCCTAAGACAATAAATTTAAAAATCGATATATAATTACGATGCAATCAAATCTCGAAAGTGGATTGCAATTAATTACACGGTTAAGAAAAAATTTATGCGTTTCAGACTTTGACGATACTCTCTTTTTTAACGGATTAAGAAATACGGACATTATAGAAATAACTGGAAATGCATCCAGTGGAAAATCACTTCTTTTAGCAAACATTCTTGCTAAGTGCATACTTCCTGATACGTACGATGGTATCCGTGTTAAAGGACTAGCAGCTTCAGCGGTATTAATAAATACTGATTGTCATTTTCAAATATCAAAATTAATTAAAGTAATGTCGACGATTGTAACCGATGTATATAAATCCGTTGGTATAAAGAGAGTGAACAATGAAACGATAAGTAAAATTGTTAATGACGTGCTCGATAATTTAATTATAATTAATTGTTATGGAAATGATCAATTTTTACTAACATTGCAAACGTTAGAAAGTATATTATTTCGCAATAACAAGATTGTAATTTTAGCAATTGATAGTATATCAGCATATTATTGGCAAACTAGAGAAAATAGTAATATTAAGTCTATAGATTCCTATGTGATAAATTTAATAAAACTTGTTCAAGCAACCACATCTCAGTACAATGTTATAACAATTTATACAAGGCCAAGTACAGTGACTACAAATGATATTGAATCCATGAAATTTATTACTACAAATATCCCAAAAGAATTAAATTATATTATTCACTTATTTAAAAATATTGATTCAGAAAAACATTTATGTTTAATAAAATCAAAAAAAGGAACAAGAATTATTAGCTTCATGATTGATACTGGTATTATTAAATGGATAACAGAAAGAGATTAATCAGATATTTATATTTATAAATTCAATTTTTTATTCCCATTAAAAGGATTTCATTTACTATGTCTGATGGATTTAATAGTCTAGATCCTGCAAGTGTTATGGAACAATTTGTTTTATATGTGGATATTATTTCTTGAACTTTTCTACTTTCTTCTGGTGTAATACCTCCAACAACATATATTAATATCCATGGGTTATTTGCAGGATGATGTTCTATCTTGCTTTTTGAAAAAAGGCTATAACATAATAGTTTAAATATTATTTGATCATAGATGAAATGTATTATGCATACTTACTTGAAGCTAATACTGGAATGCATTGATTTTGCATGTAGATCATGAATTTTAGGTCTTTTTGGATTTATTATATCTTTCACTAATTGTTCTAATATACTAATATATTGAACCATTTCACTAGGGTGAGGATCAGATACCAAAGATCTGTAATATAACAGAATTTAATTTATCCAGTGGAATCTTTTATCATAATTAAGAAATAATGTAATTTTAATGAAATTACACATAATTGCGCAATCCCTCTCGTTTTTTTGCTATATCATGCAGCATGGTGATAAAATGTTTTGCTGTCTTTATTGAAATCTCTTTTGCAGATTCATCATCTGTGACTCCTAAATTAAACAATATGTTTTAAATTATCTTAAAACACTAGAATATACTTATTATTATTTTAACAAAAATTTGTTATTGATATAAACCTAATAACAATAAAATTTGTTGGTAAACCCCATTTGTAATATCTGTACTTTCATTAAAAACTTTTATGTCTTCATACACAGCCATAGAAAGGGATTCTTCTAAAAGCTGTTCTTGAGCAGGTGAAAAATGTATTTCTGTACCAGCAAGGGCATAAACATATATTAACAGAGCAAGAAGATTTTCAGTATCTAATTTTCTATCATGTCGTGTTTTTATGATGTTGCTTAGCTAAAATGGATTTCATTTTATTTTTCATATGTTCTAATAATTTTTTGAATTAATCTCCTTAAAGATAAATTAATAATTACTTGTGTTAATACACTTGAAGAATCTCTACTAACTGCTACATTTTGTGATACCAATTTTTCAATACTAAGAAGCAACTCTATCTGCGTATTTTTATCTGATTTCAGTGATTGCACAATTGCCCAAATTATCTGAAAATTCGTAATAAAAATTATTTATTAAGTTTGTAAACATATTCTGAAGACTATTAATATTAAAAATTACATCACTTGTAATTGTTTGCTGGATTCTAATGTAGAATATATCTCATTCTTATCTTGAAATTTGTACATTTGCTTTTCTAAACTATGGACAGAAACTCTTGTACTTATTTTGGATTTAGGACTTCCTTTTGATGTTAAAATATTTTGAAGTAAATGATTTGCAGTTACAAGGACAGCTTGCTGTTTCTTTGAGATCAAGATGTCAATCAAACTTTTATCAGTAGTTGCTAAACATCCTGGTATTTCAGTAAATGGTGCATCTATCTTAAGTGATAATATCATTAATATGTGATATAATAACACAATAAGCAAATATTTATATATTTACCATGGATCCACAAACTATTGGATTCATATTTACTGCAATGTCATTAGTGTGGTTAGGTAAATGTGGTAAAATACATAACATCCTTGACAGAACTGAACTTGTATCATGACTAGTAGCTGCACATAAATCTAATGTTCTATCAATTAAAATTAAAGATATTCTGGACCCAGATGCTCCATTTAGTTTCTAATATAAAATTTAATAACTCACATATATAAATATAGAATTATAATCTTTTATATTTGATAAATTATATACTCACAGATCTACGTTTGATTGCTGCAGGTAAATTTTTTAATGTTTCTGCTATATAATCACTACATTTACCAATTGAATATATGTCTTCTGTAATATCCAAGTGATGAAACAAGCTTTCCAAAGAACTTACAAAATGATTTATATACAATTCTGTTTCTTTAATTTTATTAGGTTCAGGTATATGAATTGGTGGCATTAAATTTGCAAATGGTGGAGTAGTAAATAAACTTCTGGTTAGAAGACTTATGAAAATAGGGATATAAATGATATCTATAGAAACATTCTATAAAATAACATGTAATTAATATATTTTTATAAAGTTCAGAAGTAATTTATACTTATGATGAATTTATGAATATAAATAACTCAAACAAATTACCTGCATAGGATTTTTAGAATTTATGGAACTTTGTAAATCCTCTTTCATTTTTGTATAATTCTTTATTTCTTTATTTGATATACTATTATCGTAATTCATTGTTCTATAGTGTACAGTAGTAATAATTGTATAACTTTTAAATGTATTTTGTTCCATTATCATTTTAATAATATATTCATAGAAATCTGCATAAGCAGAAGTGGATATAATCACAGCTTTTCCATCATTTATATCCTTTACATTCTATATAAAAATATTTCAACAAATATATTTATGTCAATCTTATTTTCATTGTTTTACACAAATATATACGTACACGTAAATTATAGGTAGCTAATTCATGTACAGAAAGTGCTCCTGCAGTTTTTAATACAAGATATCCTTGATCACCTGTATGCCAGTGAAGACATTCTGTTGCTGCAGAATCTATAAAAACAACAGCTTCGTGTATTTCCATAAAAATACTTTTCCAACATTTATGTGTAAACTTCTCTACTTCATCAATGAAGTTCATCTTATATTCCTTTATTTAAATATTTGTGTCACTGCCTTTTTTATATTTTCAAAAATCTGTCAAATAGTTTAAATTGCACGAAATTACTTTTATTTTATCATATATTTATTTATATATGTATATAATTAAAGAAATAAAAAAATTTAGATCATCAGATCATTGATTGTATTATTATTGACAATAATTTTCACAATAAAAAAAGTTTTTCGCAATATTGTTCTTAATTCTCATGTTTGTTGAATATTTGTTACTTGCTGTCGATAATTTGACTGATAATTTTGAATGAAATAATAAACACTAGAGGCGCTTTCAACAGGTCTATAAGACTTACAATACTTGAAGTTGGTCGATTATAATGTAAGCACCAATCACATACTTTGTTTGACCAGTTGAAGTTTAAAAGTTATTATTTATATTATTACATATCATTTTTTAAGCAAATATAATATTTAAAATAAAAATGTTGACTACACCAAAAAATAAAGGAGATCTATTTTTGGCTTCTTCACTTTGCGACGGTTTGGAAGATACAAATATAAAGTGAAGTACAATATTTTGAATATAAATATTTCATGTACAAATTTATAATTAACATAAATAAATACAATTATTTTTTTCATTTAATATTTATATATTTAATTTATTACAGACAAGTGACAACTCTTATATTGAATAAAGAGGCAGATCCCAATGTTTTAATTCCCACACATGGTATTACTCCCTTTCATTTAGTGATTGGCAATGATTCAGAAATATTTGCAGAAGAAGTAACGAAATTATTTTTACGACATGGTGGAAATCCTAATGTTAAGTAAGAATCGATCAATTTATATAACATAGTTTAAATAAAATAAGTTTGGAATTTTCATATTTAATTCTATAGATCTGGTGATGGATTAACACCTGTTCATGTTGCCGCTGCCTGGGGTAGAATACGTATTTTAGAGTTACTGTTATCAAATGGTGGTGATCCTTTACAGTTAGATGACGAAGGTCAAAGTCCATTTCATTATGCATTTGATGGAAAGTATTATAAAGTTATTACACTTCTTGGAAAATATTGTGGTTATAATATAGGTGAAGATGAAAAACCAAAATACAAAATATCATTAGGTAAGCAAGGATATATTATTACATATAATTTTTACGTACAGTTTTTGCTTATTGAAAAAATTAAAAAATTTTATTATTAACTTTATTATTTTATGTTATAGATAAAATTGTCTTAAATGATGGTAATACCATAGCTGAATATATCATACCAAAAGATACTTCGTTAAATGTAAATTATAATGACTCGAGTAAAATGATTTTGAAATATTCTAATGATCACATATCTAGTGGTATAGGTGACTCCTATATGACTTCCACCATATCATCTTTTGTATCAAAACAAGATTTAAAGAAAGATGAATTAGATTTCAAGTTTGAAAAACTTCGCATTAATGAAAATGTTAAAAAGGAGAAATTTCTCATTAGTGAAATTATTAATTCTCTTTCTACATCACTTACAAGTGATGCAACTATTAATGAAACATTCTTAGATCATGTAAAACATGAAAAGCAAAGTATGCCTACAAGAAGTTCACCTAAAAGTTGTATTTTACCATTATTATCTTCAAGTCAAAAAATAAGTTCTAAACTTAATTCTATAAAACCAAAAAAAAAGTATGTCACATCAAAATTCGAGCAAAAAGATTTATTACCAGATGATTTTAATGAACCACTGATTGAGTCTCCTAAATCTAAATCTACAAGGAAATGCAAGACAGATTTTCATAAATTACCTTTTGTTTCGTCAAATATTTTAGACAATTCAATCATAAGTACTTCACCAAATTTTTATACTCCAATAAACACAAGAAAAAGACAAAATACAGTAAAAACTTCGAATGTCGAAAGCTATTCTGCATCAAACAATCCTAAAAACAAATACATGAAATCTACTTTTACACCATATTCAAAGAAACATTATAAATCACCGATTTCTTGTGAATACAATGAGCAAAAAAAAGAAATGATTCAATCTACACCAAGAAGAAAGCAAAAGCATATCCAGACTTCTTGTACAGATATGAAAAAATATTATTATCCATATAGGAGAAATGGAGTTATAGAAAAGAATTCTACATCAGAATATTCAGACAAGACATTTAATCTTATTTCAAGTGATACTTCTATATTATCGTTATCACCAGACGATTCATATTTTCCTAAACAGAAAAATAATGAAAAATATATGGATAAACGATTAGCTGTGAAATTACATGAAGGCAAATATGATGAAAACATAAATATTTTATCTTATGATGATACTTCTGTTGTTTTAAACGATTCTGAGGATTTAACAATATCTTTAAATACTTCACAATCTTTAATAAATTTAGAAAGCACAAACATCATTAACAATAATAATCAACATGTAAATAATAATGATCCATATGAAATATGTAATCATATACAATCATCAGTTACATTCACGAAATTGAAAAAGATGAAGACATATCACTGTGTTTCTAAAATTGAAAAATACATGACAACAACAGAAGATACTAAAAAACAAGTTTTATCAAATAATACAGAAATAAATGATCTACAGAATAGAAAATTAGATGAATATAATGTATCAGAACAAAATATTTCAATATCAGGGTCAGTGTCTTGTAATTATAATAAATAATGTCAAAGTTTACAAAAAAATTTTAATAGAAATTATATTAATAGGATAATAGTTAAATACGATTTATGTAAATATGATAACTAAAAAAAAAATTAATCAATGATATATAACAATATAATTACATTTTTAGATCTTCTATTTCATACATAAGTGTGCAGGAAGAATATAAGTATGAAGATCCAGAAAAAGGAGTCATTTTACTAGAACGACGAAAGTGTATCACTCCTGCCAGGTAAGTAAACATAATAATTTTTTATGCCTTATATTTTCATTATAATGTTTATGACTATAATTTCAGCATTCAAGAAGATAACAAGGAAAACGAGTTTAGTTTTAGCAAGAATAAAACAAGTATGTTACAGTATTTATTAGAAGTTCTTAAGATGATTCTTAAGATGTATGTTTTTGGAAAGTCGCTATTTAATATCTTTTTTTAGATTTCTCAAGACTATCGTCTAATTTTCCACCTGAATTGCTTTTAATTGATGATCATATTCTTAGACAAAAGCTAACTGAATTAGGTGATATGCCTGGACCAATTACTACTACCACAAGACATTTATATTTAAAACGTCTTGTTAATATACAAAATAAACAAATGTGTACAACTTTGTCTTCTTTAAAAAATGTATCAAATGTAAATCAAATGAAACCATGGTTAGCATTTGGAGATTGGATAAATGATTTGAATTTATATGGGACAATTGAAAATAATGTATTTAAGGAATTCATTTCACCAGATCCATCTCGTAGATGGCGTGAAGGAACATCTAAAACTTCTTTTAATTATCTTTTATTGGATCCACGCATAACTGAAGATTTACCGCATCGTGTTTCACAACTCACCGAATCAGAGATTTGGACGACGTTTCTTTCTTCTATATTTTACATTGGAAAAGGTAAACGATCTAGACCTTATTCTCATCTTTATGACGCTTTTAACATATGGGTTTCAAAAGAAAAAAATGTATTGAACAAAAAAATTAAACATATATTAGATATATGGAATGATGGCTATGGTGTTATATGTTTACATGTATTCCAAAACACAATTCCAGTAGAAGCATATACGCGAGAAGCAGTAATGATAGATGCATTAGGTATTGAGCATTTATCAAATTGTAAAAATGGTGAATATTATGGTATTATAGCTACATGGAATTCGAGAGATAAATGTAGATTTGGAAGATATTTGTTACATAAAGCATTACAAATTTTATTGCACGAAGGTGAAAGACAACTCTTTCCTGAACATTTATAAAAATGTAAAAAATTTTAAAGAATTATTTTTATTAGATGTATATAAAGAAATTATAATAATTGTAAATAATCTGTCCACTTATAAGATTATATTATCAAGTAACTCAAAGACTGCATAAAAGTGAATGTAAATGAAAATTGTATTGTCAACTTATATGTATGTATGTATTTTTTACAGTTTTAATATATTTATTAACTTATAAAAGATAATGTGCAATAATCAAAATAAAAAAATTTATATGAAGATAATAGTATATACCTTTATTAAAGTAAATTAAAAAATATACACACAACAAAGAGAGATCTACTTTTTATATTTTACAAGTATGGTCTATCAGGTTCAGTTTTTTTAGCTTTTTTATCTCTGCTTCGAGGATACCATTTATGCTTGGTAGTAAAGGTTAATTTGGCTAATTCTGCAATGACATCGTCTTCTTTCTTTTTTCTGAAGACATCTTGAATATCTTTTTCACCGATTTTAAGTACTGTATTTGATGTAAGAACTTGTTCTTCTAATATAGGCTTTGAGCATTCATAAGGAAACCCTTGATCTGGATGCCAACAAATAATCATATCTTTATCAGTGAATACAACAACTTCTGGGGGTAATGTACTATAGCTAGGATATTTTCCACGCCACATACGAATACCAATTCGCGCAATTGTGTTCATCTGTTAAATAAAAATATATTATTGTATAATTTTAATATAAATATATAAAACGTATGTTACTATATAAAATAATATAATTAAAAATATTTTACATTGCTTAACCTTGACAAAATTACGCTAAAATACGTGATTTTCTTTTCCTATTATTTAAATAAAAACAAAAAACCTTTTAAAAGATTTTACGTTACAAAGGGAAAAATTTGTTGCATTCGGGACAGCTGATTATTGACTATGATTGAGAACATAACCTAAGATTACGACAATGGCGCCAATATTTGAATATCCTAAAAGAATATTTAGGATTTATATATAAGAAAATTATGATGCTTACATTTAGAATATTTATTAATGCTTATATTTTTATATCTACATAAGTACATTAAAGCATGAATTTGTAAGTTTATTATGATGATAGTAAAGATATATTTTTAATTAATATCAAAGATTCGTTTATTTAGAATAGTAATCGCATCTTCAAATCAAAGACATAAATAAGACGCTAAATTTAATAGTTTCTTCTATAGATAAGGCACATACTATTTTTCTTAATATTGGAAATTGTATAAGTTGAAAATGCTTATGAATAATAATTTATGCTACTAATTATTCATGAAAATAATATGTAGGTATAGAAATATTGCATTATTGCCACATTATAAATTTTTAAGATTATTATTGATCAGGATAAGAGCTTAAATCAGGAGGAAAAAAATTTACTTCTAAAATCTATGTTCTTTGGATAAAATCTGTTACTTGACTTAGAGTTGTGTGTGTGTGTGTGTGTGTGTGTGTGTGTGTGTGTGTGTGTGTGTGTGTGTGTGTGTGTGTGTGTGTGTGTGTGTGAATATATATATATGTATGTATATATAGAACATCTTTCAAATAGTTATCTTAGTATTATTTACTCGCAATATAATAATACAAATATGTATTACTTAAATATGAAGAACATAAAAATAAAATATTACATCAATAAATAAGAATACTAAGAAGAAACTAATTCTGATATAGCATTTGGTATAAAACACTCTCTATATAAATCTCTAAAATTCATAACATATAATACAAAGTAACTATTTCACGTAATATTAGTGATAATATTTGATGTACACAAAAATGTGTTTTCATTAAATACACCTTTTCGTTGTTACTAATATAAAGTAATTTATATCTTAACTTTTACAAAAATCAATTTTTTCTACTATTTCAAAACTGTAATGCTTCTTTTTACTGCAGGATCAAATATGACAAAATTATATGTTCATATCTTATTATAGAGGTAGTTAGCCCAACACAATTCAATAAATATTTTTTTTTAAATCCAGTTATTCTTAATGATTTTCTGTAGTTGGATTCACATCAATCATCTCAGTTACGCTAAAAAAAAGAATTCTACAATAAATATTTGTATTATTTATACACTTACATAAAAAAAATTAGTCTAAAATATAATTACAACAAATGCATACAATACACATAAAAAAAAATAAAAAACCATATTAGAATTAATTATAAAAAAATATGCTTAAAGTAATATAATATCTCTGATATTTTATACATATACAATAAAAAATAAAAATTAATTTTAATCTTTGTTCTAATTTCTAAATAATAAAGATTATATGTTTTTATCAACATGTTATAATACTTTACCTAAGTTCTTAAAAAACTTTGCAATAAATACAAATAATGATATGATCATATTTTAGAAATGATTGACATGCTTCTACTAATATAAATATGCTACAACTATATTTAAATATAATATGAATGTTTGAAATGAAATGTATACATAAATAATAATAAACTGAAATATTAAATAACATTCAACAATCACATGCATTTTTATTATCTACTAAATTGCATGCTACTAAATCTGGTACATAAAAAAAATAGTTTTGTTTTATAAGACATTCCAAATTATAAAGACAGTATACAATACATTCAATAACACATTTTTATAAAAAGAAAAGACATAAAATGCACACTCTGATTGATTAAATTACACTGGACAAACATAACACAACTTTACAAACACTTACAAGAACAATTATGGTGCCTTAAACATATTTTCTTGTTGTCATCTTTACATTAGTTTGCTGTATAACATTATATAATAATTCATTGTCAATCACAATTGTATATTTTTTTTATATTCTAAAAATGTTTACTCTTCAATAGAATACTACTATTACTTTCATATTAGAAAAATTGATTCCTTAATATTTACTTATTTACATAATTTTGATTTTATGACAATTAAAAGCAGTTTTCAAATTGATTTATATTACAATGATTCTTACCTCTTGGAATATTTTATATGTATGATTGATAAAGCTATTCCAAGTACTAAGCAAATACATCCAACCACTATGTATGCAATACCAAGAAATGGATTTTTTCCACCCAAAAGTGATGTTGTACTTAGAATCATTCTTTTGGTACCATCAAAAGAAGACACTGAATATGCTAAAATAAAACATGTATATAAGTATGTATATGAAATAAGAATATGTTTCTTTTCTAAAGAAAAATTTTCATACAATATTTAACATTAAGTGTATAATTTCCTGCAAGTAAGCCTTCAGTAAAACCTTTTACAGAATGATCAACCCTACGGTATAATTTTCTAAATGTTGGTAAAGCAGCAGTTCTCATCCATACAATGAGATCTTCATTTTGAAATCCATTATTACTTGCATTATATGGGTCTAAATCATAGATATGTTTTTCCCAATTTTTTGGTTTAGCAAATCTTTCTGGAGAAAATACTACTCTTAAATCACCTTCTGGATTTTTAAATTTAATATTTTTATCTGAAGGCCATGCTATGCCAGTTTTCAATAATGGTACATCTCGTCCATTTCTGTTCGAATATAATGTTAATTCATCACTAAAGAGAGAATTGGCTATAGCTCCACATGGGACTATTGCTTTTGTGATATTACTGTCATTAACTTCATACGCAAATGGTTTACAATCACCAGATACTTCATCCGATAATATTCCTAATAATTGATTATCATCTCTAGATTTTACATATCGACGATGGTTCTGATAAAAGTTTGTTAAGCCATAATACATATAAACTTCTCCATCAAAGTCCGTAGGTAATGTAAAATTTATTTTACAATAACAAGGCTCTGTTCGATTTTGTGCAATTATATCCATACATCTTTTACCACTAGTAGTGTTAGAATTACAATAGGTATAATCTATTGTTTGTTCTTTAACTTTATCAGAAAAGTATAATAATCCAATTCCAACTGGTATAAATGCAACTCCTATTACAAAAAATGTTGGTAACACAGTTCCAGCAGTAAGAATAGGTTGCCAAGCAGGTAAACGTTGCTGTTTGAATGCGCTATCTGTTAAAAGTAGACATATATCAAACGATGCCATAATGAAACAAATATTTTTCATCAATATTAATGTAACATAATTTTTTTAAACATTAATACAAAATTACAATTACCTGATGGCTTTTTTGTTTTAGGTAATGAACTACTATCACTCATCGGTGTCATAATGCCTCAATAAACGTAAAACGATAAAGTTCTATATTTCGATATCTTCGTCTTCTTTCTTCAAATAATTATATGTAATATTAGTTTGACAAATCTGCACACTTAATTATCATCATTTGTAAACTAAACAATCACGAAGTTCAGAGTTTCTAGAATCGACAAATACTTTCGTCAGTAAATAAAAAAGTTTAGACGAATGTTAACTATAGGGAATTTTTTTATTAATAATTGGTAATAATTGCAATAAATTTTTTATTAATTTGTAACATACGATGAATATAAAAAAAAGATAGTGTGCATATAAGTGATAAATATTAATAAGTAATATTTGTAATTTTTATGAAATATAAAAAACTATAACCTTAAGGCAGTTCTCCCTCGTAAAAAGAAATGTATATATAATAAGAAATATATATATATATATAAAATGTGAATATAAAGATATGTACATAAATGATACCTTTCGAAGAATATTACTATGTAAACCCTATATAAAATAATTTCGATAGTTCACCAATATTTCCGATAAAAATGAATGTACTTTATCTTGGATGATAAACAAAATCTTAGTAATTTATCTCTGTTACACTGCGCATGTCATTTAATAGAATCCCTGACTTGTTGTAACATCGTCATTGTGATTTTTTAGAAATCTATTTAAATATTTCTTTATAATTTAATATACATATATAAAATGGCTTTAAGTGAGAATGATCCAAATTCATTTTCTAGGCCAGGTATTTCATATTCGCGTCTTATCATTAATTATATAGTATATTATAATAAATATGTTCGATGCATATTATATGTTTAATGCATATCATTATCAAAATTGTATAAAATATAAAAACCGATATATACACATTTATAACGTTTTTATTAGCAATTATTTTAAATAAATATTTACAGATCTGGCAGTTGTAACTCATGTTCATCTAGAGTTAAATGTTGATTTTAATAGAAAAGTTTTGTCAGGTAAAGCAATTCTAGACATAGAAAAAAAAGGTGCTACAAATACAGTGGTAAGAAATCAATCGAATTACACCTTTCTATTATTTTTCTATCTTTTATGTCACACACACATATATATATATACATGATGTATATATATATACACACACACAGACACACACACATATAATATTAACTGTTATATTAAATATTTAGATTTTAGATAATCGTGATCTTATCATATTATCAGTTATAAATGTTGATAATGGATCCACTCTAAACTATAAAATAGAAAATGATATTGGATATGGCTCTAAGTTTATTATAGAATTACCAACACCTATAGATGCATCTAATGAAAATGATACAAGGTAATAATTGAATTATTTGTTTATAGTTTTATTAATAATTAAAAAATTTTATCTTCAGATACAAATTTGAAATTAACTATGAGACATCATCAGATGCAACTGGTTTACAATGGTTGACACCTGAACAAACAGCTGGAGGAAAATATCCTTATTTATTTTCTCAATGTGAGGTAAATATTTTATTTATATTTTAATTATTGGAGAAAAAAAAATTATTTTTATTATACATGAATTAATCATATTGAATTATGTTGTGAAGGCTATACATGCTAGATCTGTGCTACCTTGTCAAGATACACCATCTGTCAAATTCACTTATTCTGCTAAGGTAAACAAATATTTAATATAGTATAACAAAAAAATATGAATCTATTTAACAAATGCAGTAAATTATTTAGATATCAGCACCACAAGAGATGACAGTATTAATGTCTGCTTTATTAGATGATGTTACAAATTCTGAAACAACAAAAATATATAGATTTCACCAACCTATTCCAATACCATCATACTTAATAGCTATTGCAGTAGGTGTATTAGCATCTAAAAAGATTGGTCCTAGAAGTACTGTCTGGGCTGAGCAAGAGTATATAGATCGTAGTGCATATGAATTTGCAGAAACTGAGACTATGTTACAAATTGCTGAACAAATATGTGGACCCTATGTGTGGGGTATGATATTATTTTATAAAAAAATGTATATTTTCAGTAATTAATTATTTTTATATAATATTATCTTTAATAGGTGTATATGACTTGTTAGTGCTCCCACCAAGCTTTCCATTTGGAGGAATGGAAAATCCATGTCTAACATTTGTCACACCAACTCTTCTTGCTGGAGATCGTTCTCTAGCTAATGTAGTAGCTCATGAAATTGCACATAGCTGGACTGGGAATTTAGTAACAAATGCAAATTTTGAACATTTTTGGTTGAATGAAGGTTTCACAATGTTTGTTGAGAGAAAAATAAATGGAAGGATGTTTGGTGAAAAATATCGCCAATTTAGTGCATTAAATGGACTTAAATCTTTGGAAGAATGTGTCAGTAAAAAAAATATTGACATATTATTTTATATGTTTACTCAGAAAACATTAAATATAAGATATGAGTAGCATTTATTATGCAGAGATTTTTTTTTACAGATTGAAACACTTGGAAAATCAAATCAGATAACAAATTTAGTTCCAAACTTAATAGGGATCAATCCTGATGATTCATTTTCAGTTGTACCTTATGAAAAAGGTCATACACTTTTATTTTATTTAGAACAATTATTGGGTGGTTCAGATGTATTTGAACCTTTCTTAAAATCATATTTAAATACATATGAATATAAAAGTATAGTTACTAATAACTGGAAGGAATATCTATACAAGTATTTTCCAAATAAGATTGAGGTAATAATATTATGGCACTAAAAATAAAAAAATTTTAAATACACGAAATTTTTATTTCAGCTATTAGATTCAGTGGATTGGAATGCATGGTTTAATACACCTGGCATGCCACCGGTTATTCCAAATTATGATAAAAGTTTAGCTATTGCCTGCACTGAATTAGCACAAAAATGGATTTCATGGGAAGAAACTACTACATCACCTTTTGACAAAAATGACATACAAAATTTAACTGCAATTCAAAAGATAACATTTTTAGCTGAGTTACGTGCATCGTCCACTATTTTGTCATTAAAAAAACTTGAAACTATGCAAGATACATATGATTTTAATTCTATAAAAAATGCTGAAATAAGGTAAATTAAGTATAAAATTTCGTGCGTAATAACATATCTACATTTTTTATTAATATTTCCGTACATCTAGATTTTTATGGTTACGCTTATGTATAAAAAGTCGTTGGGCATCGAAAGTATCAGATGCTTTAGATTTTGCAACAGAACAAGGACGATTGAAATTTGTTCGCCCGATATTTCGTGACCTTTACAAATGGGAGGAAATGCGTCAGACTGCGGTGGATACATATTTAAAAAATAAAAATAAAATGATGTATGTTACTGCACATATGGTAGCTAAAGATCTTCATCTTAATGACTGAAAAATTATGTAATTTTGTCAATAATGTATTTTTGTAATAAATAATTGGCTTTTCATATTCTGAAAATACGAATCTTTAAAAATCATAGTTTTTTTTTTTTTTTTTAATCTAAATTAATTTCAATGTATACAATCATTAATTTATTCAATATATATATATGTATATATATATATCATACAGATTGTTTATTAACGCATATTAATATTTATTAACTATTATTATTTCATAAAAGTTAATAATTTAGAGCGGATTTTATGCGCATGCGTATTAGTATGACGTTTTCGATCGCATGCGCATGAATTACAAAATGTTATGGATGTGAGGAAGTAGAATATTCGGTTTCCGATTAATGTTAATTTGTGTAAAGTACGTTTTATAAACATATACGTAATTTATAAGTCAAAATTTATTAATAAATAAATAAATAATTATGGCCGGAGGAAAAACAGAACAAGGTGGATTTCAACCAGTAAGTGAATCGCTACAGGTGTCTTATTACAATATTAGAAAGGTTAATTTATTCTTTACGTTTATAGGATTCCGATGTTCATATTACTTACGACGATCAACAAAAAATCAACAGATTTGCAAGACAAAATGCTAAATTGGAAGATTATAAAGAAGAACTTAAACTTAAACAAGTAATTAGAAAAGATAATCTATTTTTATATCGTTTTGCTAATTCATAGCCTTATTTGGTCATACGTCGTTTAATTTTATGTAAAATTGACGAAACTGAATCACTTTTTTATATTCACAGAATGAATTGAAAAATTTAGAAGATGCTTGTGATGAGTTGACTCTCGCAGATGATGATGTTAAGATACCATATTATATTGGAGAAGTTTTTGTTTATCAAGATATTGAAAAAACACAGGTATTTATAATCCATAAATGGAAATGGAATTATAGTTCTAAAATATGTATTTTAACACTATATGTTAAATGTATTTATGATTTCAGAATTGTTTAGAAAATGCTAAAGAAAAAAAGAAAGCAGAGATAGCAAGTTTAGAAAGTAAATGCGATGAACTAAAATCATTGATGAGTGAATTGAAAACTCAGTTATATGCAAAGTTTGGCAATCATATAAATTTAGAAAGGGAAGAAGACTGAATTATTTAAAATAGTTTCTAATAAAGAAAAAGTTTGTATCAACAATTTGACATATAAAACTATTTCTATTCTGGCTATAACAATTGACTGCTGATTTCCAAAGTTATTGTCATTCAATACATGAAAAAAAATAATACATGAGTATATCTTTAATATGTATTTTTCCTTATTACATATACACACACAAACATATATATATATATATTTTAATATAATTGTATTAGTTTTTATTTCGGTTGAAGAAATTTAATCCCACTGGGAAAAAATAAGTTGAAAGAAAATCATTTTCAACATTGATTATTTTTTTATTATTTAAGTATTAATCAGTTATCTTTAAATATATAACATGTTATTCAAAAATAACAGGGGAATATAAAAGATAAAAAATGATTGTGTGCTAAATACTGCTACAAATTTTGGATTATAGCCAAGTTATTTGTACTTAGTACATTCACATTCATATTACAATATAAGTATTAGATCTTCTATTTCCTACATAAAATTTTCCATAAGTACTTCTAATATCTTTATAAATTTATTTTTCAAGAATAAAATAAATTTACATTATATTAATCACTTATTTTTGTTTTGTTTTAATAAATTAATAAAAATATTGAATCTTTATATATTTGTATCTATTATATTTCAAGCAAATTTTAAATGACTTGAATACTAGAAATGATTTCTTCCTATTTTCAGCACTTAAATGTGTACAATATCACAAAAATATAATAATATAATATTTTTACATTTGTTTTTTATTACTTGTAGATCATATATGGTATTATTTAAAAATGCAAAATTATATTTTTAATTATACAAACAAAATATGTAGTGTAGTATTGACATAATAAATTTCTAATAGATTAAATTACACTAAGAGCGTAGTTGCTTTGATTGTGTAGTTAACAGTCTTTAGTTCCCTCTTTCATTTTCCTAGAGGTAATTTTAGTCTCACCTCATAGTCTTAATCTTAGTACATGTACTACTTTGGCCAATGCAATAGCCAGTAATTCTTTGAGTAAGCAACTTCTAATAAAGTACATATTTATTACAAGTATAGAAATTTGTTGAATAAAAAAGTGATGTTAATATAAATAAAAAAATTAAATAGTAATGTGAATATTAATATATAATTTTATTAATTTATTCTTTAAATGTATGATTTTATATATTTTTTACTTATTGTAATTCCAATACTGTTTACAGCTTTGTAGAAGTCATATCTAATTTTATTTCAAAGTAAATTGTTGTTACTTTTATAACATCTTATGATTATAATATGGATCTAGCAAAAGAGTTAATATTGAATCTTAAACAAAAGAATGTATCACATGTGGGATATGGCTTACAAAAGGAATGTGAAGCTCTTATTGGACATATTTTACAAAATATGGTAAAATCTCAATTACCACCATTAAATGTTGAAAGAAAAAATGCAGATGATGCAATTAGATATAGGGAAGAAGGTAAATAAAAATTTTCTTAATATACTTTTATTTTATACGAGTAAAAATTTCTTTTTTTTAATTTAGGAAATCAACATTTTGTTGTGGGTGATGACATTGATGCTATAGAGAGTTATACTAAAAGTTTAGCATATGCTAATAATAAAGAGTTAATGGCATATGCACATGCAAATAGATCTGCAGCTTTGTTCAGAAAAGAAATGTACAAAGAATGTTTGATAGATATTGATGCTGCTTTATTATGTGGATATCCAGATAATAAAAGAAAAAGACTTAAGGAAAGAGGAGCCAAAGCGATCGATGAACTTAAGAAAATTTTACAAATATCCGAGGATAAATGCACTAACATTGAAAAAATTATAGATCAAATTTGTTTAAATCAAGATACAAAAGAAGATATTACAAAAACAGATACTAATGATATTATACATGCTAATGACAAGAATAAAGAAAAAAATTTATTGCCTGATAATCAATATCATGAAAAACGATTTTTTAATATCAATCATTTACCAATCAAATGTACAACACAAAAGCCAAGGTATTTAGAGAAAGAAGGTTCTTTATTTCTCGCTTATGGTCCAAATAAAGAGTGCCCTGCTGCCAGCGATGGTATCAAAATTGTTTTTTCTAAAGAATTTGGACGTCATTTTATAGCTACAAAAAATTTTAATCCAGGAGATATAATTACCATCGAAAATCCGTATGCACACGTCATCTATGAGGAAAGGTATAGTGACATTTTAATAAAATTAATTTTTAAATTATTTAATAATTAAATTAATTTTTAAATGATTTTAATATTATAGGTTTTATACACATTGTCATCAATGTCTTTCAAGATGTTATAATTTAATACCATGCTCAAATTGTCCAATTGCACAATATTGTTCAGAAGAATGTAAGAAGATAGCTTGGGATATGGCTCATATGACAGAATGTCCAATTTTGGTACTATTAAAAAATTTATTGAATGTTGATAAAGACAAGATAAGAATGCTTACTAAAATTATTAGACTTTTAATTGTAGTAACAGAAAATGGTTCCAAGATAAAGGAATTACAAGAAGATATGAAAATTGCTGAATCCAATCCTGGTATTTTTATATTTTTAATATTTGATATATTACACAATTAGTATAACATATTTAAATGTAATTGTTTATCTTTAGATAGCAGAACAGCAGGTTTTACAGATGAGGGTGTATTCTATAATTTTAGTGCTCGATCTGCTTTAAGTCTTGCAACAAATATGATTACTAGACCATTGATCGGTATCAGTGCATTTGCATGTATTTCAGCTCTTGCTACTATTCTTCTAGCTACACAAACTAATTTCTTTGGCAAAAAATATGAAATAGATTATTTGGAAGATATAAGTGAATTTTCTGATTTAAGATTTTGTGGTAGTATTATGTTTCGAGCTTGTGTTATTATGTCTTCTAATTGTTTTTCAGTAAGTTTTATAAATACGTAAAATGTATGTGATACTTTCTTGTCATTTCACTTTTTGTTTTACTTTTGTTAGGTACAACAAGAGCCAGGAATAAAATCTGGGTCAGGGTTATATGTAACACACAGTTTGTACAATCATTCATGTAGTCCAAATACGTTTAGACATTTTGAAGGACTGACTATGATTACTCGTGCGTTACATCCAATTTTATCAGGAGATCAAGTTTTTACAAGTTATGGCCCTGAATATGCATATATGCCACGTTTAGAAAGGAAAGAAAAAATAATGCAAGATTATTTTTTTGACTGTCAATGTCCTGCATGTGTATTTAATTGGCCCATATATACCGAAATACTTCGTAATCACATTGGTTCGATTACCAAAAATAAGCAACTTGTAGAAGAATTAAAACCCTTTAAACAAAGATTGCTTAAGAACATTTACGATATTGATGCAGTAAAAAACGTTCTTAATATTTTATTTAAAGAAGTATCTCAACCATGTGAGGAGATAGTTCATGCAGAACAATATCTAAAAAGTTATTATTTAGGTAAATTTAAGTGATTTTAATTATTGCAAACAAAATAATAATCGCTTGGCTTGCTTACATATAATGGCTTATTTATATGCTTTAAACAAAAACTGCTTTATTTTCCTTAATACCCATGCAGCTTCTTATAAACTAGCTCCAATAAAGTTGCTTTTCTTGCATTAACAAATATTGTTTTTTTAAGTATTTTGCTATTGCTTTATTTATAAACATATGGAAAGAGTTAATGCTATTAATGACATAAACAATGAACTTGTGTATTATATATTATATATTTTGTTTTTTAGATCCGTAATACATGGGTTTAAATATTGAACAGTACATTTAATAAAAGACACGAAATCTTTTTAGAAATTTTTTATTTAAGTTATATGTATATTTTGCTAGATGACACTAAATACATGCACATCATTTTTACATCAACTTGAAGAAATGTAATGTGATATATATATATATACATATATATTGATATATATATATATATGTATACAGACACACATTTATTTATTTATCAATCAATGTCAATATGAAGAAATTACAGTAAACTAATGTGTACATGTAACTATATATGAACATTGTAAGTTTGTAACAATACTTTACCTTTTAAAAAAGTAAGTATATTTTATTCCTATTAATAGTAAGAAAGAAATCTATATAATTAATGAAAAGAAATATTTGTTAATGGAAAGAAATGCATTATATTGTCACATTTAAAAGATGAAATTATTTTTACGAGATGCAAATATTTTTACCAGGATTTGAGAAATTCATATTTAATAATTCATTATGATAGTGTAAAGTTTATAAATTATATAAAAAAATCATTAAAGATATATATACATAAAAATTGATTTAGTTGCATATGGTATTCTATATATTATTTTAAAAATGTAATTGTCTTCTTATTAATGAAAAATATTTTTACATTACTTATATCAAGTAAAAGAAATAATCTTTAATATTACTGCTACTCCTAGAAAACAATGAAAGGCCGATTAAGTTTATAATATCATTATATTGCATATAAGACATTATGTGTAACTGAACAAATTAATATCGCGTTCATGTTAAATTAAAATCATATCATATCATACCATAATAACTTTTATACTGAGTTTATAATGAAATCATATAGTAGCAGTACACACACGTACACGTATGTGTGTGAATGAGTGTATATGTAGAGATATACACACACACTATCATTTCTGATTACTTATATCAAAGAATGAGACATTTACAATTAAAAAATTTGTATACTGCTATTATACCGAGTCCCTATTAAATGTAACTTCAAATATAAAGATTCAATAAGATATTCAATTTTTTTTACATTATTTAACAAAATTTTTCAATAGTGTACAGAAATTATATAGATGTGATTAAAAGTAATATGATCATGAATAATTTAGGTAAACTTTGAGGATTCTGTTAATTATAAAAGAATATTCTAGTATGTAAAGCATTGTGGTTTTAATATGATTGGATGCAAAGAAGAAAGCATTTTATAAATAATTAAAATATAGGGATACAGTATGCAGTATTGAGTATAAGAAAATGATTTATGTCATTTTCCTACAATTTTTATAAAGTGTGCAATATATTTGTCATTGAATAAGGTAGCAAAAAATGAGTGATTAAGAACAAAATGGTTCGAGTAGTTAACAAAGTTTTATGAATTACTGTGAAGCTAGTTAAAAACGACCAATATTAGGAAAAGCTGCAAAAAGAGGTGTTGTTGTTGCTGCTGCTGCTGGTTGTTGGTCACCAATGCTTTTGAGCAAATTGCCTTGTAACAAACTGTCAAGGGCCTTTTGAACCGTTGGATCATTTAATAATGGCGATGGTGAAACTCCCGTTGTAGTTGTAGAAGTCGTTGATGCTGATGTGGCATTTGTTGATGCTGCTGGCATAACATGATGTGTTCATGAAGTCGGTGGGTACAAGCCCAGACAAAGTATGATTTGAAGTTCGTTCGCTTTGACCACACTGTGCCGCAATTTCACAAAACACCACTTTGCACTCAATTAATTTCAAAGCGTACGAAGTTCGTTCTGATTAAGAACAATCGTAATTGCACGTAAGAACGCGCACGTAATAACTTCTTCAAGAGAAGTTTTATTCACGGATAAAAAACGGAAATTGCATAGCAAAAGTCCGTATACGCGGTATTAAAATAAAGAGAAGATAAATTTTGACGTGTGTCACGCAGGAATTATCTTCCCTAATGTATAAAAAATTTCATAAAGTATTGTGTGTAAGATATGATTTGTACCACGGTACAATAAAGGAAATAGAATCCTTTATAATCATTAGAAAAAACTCAGCATAACTGCAGTTTTACTATAAAACAATAACACTAAGCTTATGCTTCAGTGTACTATACTAAATACATAAATTGTCAGTATAAATTTTTTACATGAAATAACTAAATATTAAAATGAAGAAAATGATAATAAAAAAATAATATAATTTTAATATTTGTTGCTAGCAAAAATTAATGATGGGATACCTATTAGATATTTGATTTAACATTCAATGTTGAACTGTCCTGATTTATTGATACTATCACACCAATAATATCTATATTACAAAAATTATTGGAGTACCAAATAGTGTATATATAGAATTTAAAGTTTATCAGTGTAATTCTATATCTTTTACCTGTTCCCCAATTAGCTGGAGGGACAGGAGCCGGTGCTGGTGTTGGTGCTGGAACTGGACTGGGTGCTGGAGCTGATGAGTTGCTTTTATTGCTATTCAAAATATTAAGTATTCTCGATTGTAGCTCAGCTTGTTTCGGATCATTAACTGTCAATGTTGTAGCTGGTAAGTCTTTTGCATCACCCAATTCTACTTGTACTTGTTCTTCTCTTTTAACTTCGAGATATTTTATAACTCTGTCATATTGTAGTACAGTCAATTGACGATTGTCTGCTAACATATTTAGGAGGACTTGGATGGCGTCAGGATGACGCTCGATTGCAAGAGGTGTATTAAGAGGAACTGAACGACCCCCTGCTTTGTAATTAGCAAAATCCCTTGATATTAAATTAATAGCATCTTCAACGGGCATATTTCTGTGTTCTATAAATCAATTAAAATTATACACGTGCAAATATGTATATGCATATGGTTTAAGTAACTGAATAATTAAAATTAATTACCTTGAGGTAAACCATGTAAAATGTTAAGTGTGAGAGAGTGATGTTCCTGATTAATAGGAGTCACTACTACAGCATATAAACAACCACGACTTGCTATATTACCAAGAACACGGCTCAAGAGAACATCTTCATTTGGAAATAATAGATCTACAGTTAAACCTACTTTCTTCAAACGCATTTCAATGGCTTCTGCATATTCTCTATAATTACATATAATTCGTTATAATACATGTAAAGAATATTTATTAGTAAAAAATATCAACTTACGTTAATGCTTTATTAACTACTATAATTTCACAGTCATTTTTTTCAGCTGCAATTGTTGAATAATCTGTATTTGCAGAGTTTCTAAAAAAACATATATTTCTGTAAAATGCTATTCCATTTTTAATATCAATACTTTTATAAAAAAATTTTACCCAAAGCTTATATTCATATCTCGTGGACCAGAACTTTTGAAATCGTCATAACGAGAGCTACTATCATTAAAAGAATCTCTTCCTCCAAAAGTGTTGCTACGTAGTCTGTCATTCGGTTTATGATCCCAATCACGACCACTTTTATCATCTATACGAGTGCTTCTATTAATGGGACTACGATCTCTAAAATTGTTCCCAGAAGAATTATCTCTATTTTTATTTCTATTTTTTCCACCTCTAGTGCCTCGTAATCTACCACCTCCACCAGGAGTAGTACCTCCTCCACCTCCACTGCCTGAATTTTGATTACCACCAGGTATATTTTGATTACGATTTTGGTTGCCACCTGGCCTATTTTGATTCGTAGAGAGGCCAAACTGATTATTTCCACCTCTATTCTGATTACCTGGACCGCTACCAAATGATTCATTTCCACTTCTGTTTTGATTACCAGTACCAAACTGATTGCTGTTTCTATTCTGATTATTATTATTAAATTGATCATTATTTCCACGATGTTGGTTCATATTGCCAAATTGATCATTTGTACTATCTCTGCTCTGATTTCCATCAATGAATTGACTTGTCATGGAAGTGTTTCCTTTTAAATTGCTACCAAATTGATTATCATTACCAAGATTTTGGCTTGTATTATTAAAGCCTTGACCTCCACTACTAAAGGAGTCATTTGCATTGTTAAAATGATTGTTTGTGCTACCAAATTGATTATTAGAGCTACCCTGTGGTTTTCCTAGTCCACTGTTAGCACTACCGATACCAGAACCACCTATACTTCCAGAATTATTTATACCTCCGCTACTATTTCCTCCACCTGTATTATTACTACCAGATTGAGAATCTTTTTTTGCAGGTCTAACATCTATGAAAAAAAATTTGTTGATTCAACGGTACTCATAAGGTTTAAATAATGTATTAAAATTTGGAAGAGAACAAATAAAAAGATTTTCTACCTATTCTTCTGCCTTTGAACATTGCTCCATTTTCATTCTGAATAGCTTTCTGAGCAGATTGTTCTTCTTCAAATTGAACAAAACCAAATCCTCGATTTATCAGTGATCCCACAATAGTTCCATATTTTGAAAAGTGTTCTTCTAGTTCATGTTTTGTCATATCATCTGTTTGTAAATGTCCTACGAATATGCGACTACTAACGGTAGCAGGATCTTTTAAAAGACGCGCACTCATTTTGAATTAATTTTTTATCTTATACACAAACACTGTAAATAATTTTAATATATTATGATGTACTATATCATTTCGATGTCCAATGTTGTAATGGATAATTCGTTAGATGTTGCAAACAATTTGTGAGTGTGAGGTTATATCTTAATACGAAAATACTTACGTTATTACAGTTCAGTTATTTATTCCAAATATGAATATGACAAAAATATGATTAAATAAGAAATCTATGGAATTCGTATTAATTTTTCGATTTTGACAATAGTACACACCCATTGAAATCTTATTTTCTCCCAAATATAAACCGCCACTAAACAAATGAGCGCTGTACTTCAACACATCAACGCTACACATAATAAATTTGATTCATAAAAACGACACGGTCAGCTGATGGCGCTGAATGTTATGTCCGACTTTAAGATATGCAACAAACAATATCTGATGATGAGATTTCTCATTATTGTTGTTTCTAAAAAAATTTAATATATTTTCGTATATTATTAATACGTTTTAATTAACATATAAAATAAGCATTTTTAAGGATAAAAATTACGAAATTTAATAAAAATTAAAATTGCCAGGTCCCACCGAGATTTGAACTCGGATCGCTGGATTCAGAGTCCAGAGTGCTAACCATTACACCATGGGACCTTGATATTTTTCGTTCTATAAATTGTAAATAGATTACATTTATTTCCATTTTTTTATATAGAATGCTTCGATATAATATTAATATATAAAATATATTAATGATTTAATTGGTATACTGAAATAATAATATTTTACTTTTATAAAAAAAAAAATAATCGTGGGTATTATATGAATGCTAAAAAATAATTGTTGAAAATGAAATAAAATTAAAAAAAAATTTTTAGTAATATATGACTATTAAACAATATGATAAATTAACGTTAAAGTATTTGTAAAATACTACTCACGTTTTGTAAGAATAATATATAATATTTTGAAAGAACAAGTAAGACATACATACAGTACAATACATATATTAACAAGTTAGTAATAATAGCATACAAATATAAATATGCTATTCATATATTATATTGAATTTTGATAATTAAACAAACTTTATATAGAGAAAAATGAAATTTTTACAAGAACTCACTTTTGATTACAATTTACTAAATATTATCTTTTCCTCTTTTAAATAATAAGCAAACATACTGTCACTTTCCATGCTGTTATTCATTTGATTATATTTGATGTTTCAGACTTTGTTGCATTATCATCTTCACTGTCTTGTATTAATAAATTTTCTGTATTAGTAATAGACTTATTTGATATTTCAATCTCTTTCTTGTCTGTATCTGAATTCTTTATTGTACAATCCTATGTATAAAAATAATTAAACATTATTTATTTGTAAATCACCAGTATTATTCATGCATAATCATTAATATGTAATATACCTTGGCACATGTCATATTTTGTTTTACAGCACAAATTTCAAGTAAGTTGTATTTCCTATATTTATAATAATCAGGTGCAACTGATATCAAACATGTACCCCTTATCACTTCTACCACAACAGCAAGTTCTGGATTTTTTAAATTTGCTCTATTTCCAGGATTTTTTTTCTTTATTATTTCTGCTAGGTCATTAATAATTTCTTCTCTATTTATACTGTCATTACTGTGACGACTGAAGAAAAGATTTTTTATTATATTTATAACAATACTATCAATAACTAAATAAATCTTGATTATCTTTGAATAATACTTACTTAAATACAATACTATATGTTTTTGGTTCTTGAGAAAAATATTTTTCAAATATCACGCTTGCTGTTGATTTGATATCATTCATATATGCTTTACATACAACTTCTATTGGTAAAAGTCTTAATAAGAATCTACTGCGTTGCTGTTTTGTTCTGTCTAATTCTTTGATTATATGACTAACTAATTCTAAAGGATTCGATAATGTACTTTTAATAAAAACCACATTTTTTACACCAGTATATACCACCTGATAAAAGTTATACAGTTATACAGTTAGTATACTAAACAATACAAAATTTGATAAAAAATCTACCTGAAATCTTCTTGAAGCAATTGGTTTTTCAGATTCTGCTTTTAATTGATTAATTTCTTTGCTTAAAGCAGTTGATATATCTTCTTCATCGCTATTATTTTGCTGATCATTCTCAGGAGACTGTAGTTCATTTACTACAGAGTCTTCTTTCGCACAGATCGTTGATATCTCAAAAAAAATTATATACTTTATAGATAACAATTTTCGTAAAAATTTAAATTACTTTATTCAATCGACTGGTATACCTTATCGTTGTTTAATCCATAAATTTCGTCTGCAAATTCGTTAAGTAATTTATATGCATCTCGTACACAGTCCTTTTCACGAAAATTACACGTGCATAGAAATCCTGTCATGCCTGTTTCTAAAGTAAGGTGTCTACGTTTCTTTTGATTACTATCCTTATTCGGAAAATAATATTTTTTTCTTTTTTGCTCCATCTATATAAACAAAATAATTATAACAATTATAATGATAAAATAATTTTATAAATGGAAAAGTTCACTTTTATCAATTATGACAACCCGCGTAGTTTTAAGGCTACTTGTTACCTTCTGCTCGTAGCGCGTGCGACTTCAGCGGCAGATATGGATAGAATGTGAACTATGAACATGGTGGGGGAAACACTATCCACAATGTAAGCCTATTATACCGACGTATAAGTTTGTTGTGTTGTACCTTTTTGCGTGTAAACTGATTCGAGTCAACGTGTAACAGAATATAATATTTACGAAATACATAAACAGCAAAGCTCTTTCAAAAGGTTTTTGCTCCAAGTATCAACAAAGATTTAAGGTAAATATATTTTTATATCGATCATTTCTTCTAATATTTTTGACTCTATTACGATACTTATCTTGTTATTTCTCTGTTTCAGAATTTCATTTGCATGCGTATCAATGAAATAATCGAGTGTTCGTATCGCTAAAATAAAAGCCAATCGTATATGATTATTTTATATTTAATACATTTTTCTTTTCCATAATTCAATTAAAATCATAATTTTATTTTAATAAATTAAATTCTATATTAAAGTCAAATAACAAATTTTTTAGTTCGTCCCTTCCTAAAGTTTAATTAAATTCATAATTTTATTCTTAGAAATCAAGTTCTATATTAAAATCATAGCTATGAGACGTATGAAATATGGTAATTGTTGAAAGTTTTGAAACTATACTCGATAAAGGTGCATACGGAACTGAAACACAATGAGATATGTATCAAGTTTTTCCTTCGTCACGCGTTACGCAAAAAGAATATTTGTTTATATCAGGATCGAGAATTTATCATTTTATTTAATTAATTAATTTATTTATATTTAATGTATTTAAATTTAATGTTAAATTAAATCCAAAATGTTATCTTCCATAAATAATATATATAAATATATTTCTTTTTTTCTTATCTCTATTATTTTCTATAAAATCAAGTGATATTAGAGTCACTAGATTAAGGCTTTTTGAAATAACGAAACAAATAAGAAATGGCAATTATGAAGAACACTGCAAGTACACATGGAGGTGAATTAAGCACACTTCGATATATGACGTCTTCTTTACTTTCACAATGTTTAAAAGAAGAAATTAAGGATTAAGAATTTTTTTATTTTTGATAGAAGTAATCCGATATATATGTTAAGGAATATATCCAGTTACGAGTGTTTCAAAATAACATTAATAGAAATACAGAAATATTCGTGATCACGTGGGATAATGAAATTTATATAAGAAATAGATCTCGCGATACTATCGATTAAAAATCGATCGAGTTTAATATATACTGGTTTAAAATTTTGTGCGGGAGAATATGAAACTTTTCAATTAGATGAGATGCAAAAAGATTTTTTTTTTATTTTTCGATTAGATAAATAAATTTAGTGATAGTATCGCAAACGATATGCATATTCAATGATATGCAAAACGCTATATTCAAAATTATGTTTTAATATAAAAATACATAAAAGTTATAAAAAATAATTTTATATTAGTTACAATTATCTTAAAATAATGGTTATCATATTATGTCTATATCTGTTTATCATATTATATATATATATATATTGACTATTACTGACAAAAGTTATAACAGATCTTTCATTAAAACTTGTCGTCGTACTGCAGTAGTTAAACCTTCCTTATATTTGTACCAGAAACCATATTTTTTCACGATGTCTCGGATTTGTTTTATTTCGTGTGATTTTGGAGATAATTTTGCGTTCGTTTTGATATTGTTATCATCAGGTACCACTATTTTACCAAAGTAATTTTTATATTTCTACATGAGGATAAATATAAAGAAAAAAAAAAATATATATATATATAAATTTAACATTATTATCACAGAATATTCTTAGAAGTTTTTAAAAAAACTCACTGAAATTTGTATTGAAGTTTTATCAGCTTGTTTTGAACAATTTGATACAACAGATGTATCATTATTTGTTATCATAGATTTGTTTGACTGTATTGAATTCATACTTATGGCAGTTTCTTTTATTTTGTTCTGTGCTTCTTTTTCTATATCATTTTGTGTAATTCCTGTGACTTTTGCAGATTTTTTAACATATTCAATTTGTAATTCTTGAGAAATAATTTGTAATACTGCATAAGAAATTTTCATACGTTTTTTACAATCATGAAAGCAGCCAATTTCACAAATATTGCTATAGTTAATTACGAAACGAATTAATTGCTGAATTTTTGACGATATGAATAAATAACATGTAAAGGATTACTATCAATTATCAAACATGCAGTTTTTTACAGTTTCACTTACGGATTCAGTTGATATTCATATCTTCCTTCTGTATTTTTCTCTTGTACTAGAGTAAGACCAAAATCTAACATAATGTTAACAACACGTGAGAGATGAGCTTTTTCTGCAGAAGAATATAAATGACCAGAAACAGTACGAATTTGTGGATTTAACAGATCAGGTAAAATAGGAGTAACATCCATAATCGATGTTACATTATCAATTCCACGATTACGTTTCAATGTTGTCAAGATGCTTGTGCTTTTTGCGATTTTTTGATTTGTCTATAAACATAGAATATATTTCGTATTCGTATTCGTTTACACATTACTCATTTATATTTGTAAAAATTTCTTGATTAACACAAAGATATTTACTTCAAATATAATAACAGGGTAAAATAATTTCGGAACTTGCATAGTAGATAAATTTAAATGCCATGTAAAAAATGCATAATTTGTATATGGCATAATTGACCAAGATTGATTATGTAAAACAGAAGTTGAAATTTCATCATAAAATTGAAACCATTCAGTTGCTTCAGATATATTTGGTATTTTTTCACTACAATTTGTAGGATAATTATGAAATATGCCATGAACTAATTTTTCATTGTCTCCTATGTGAAAAAATTATATTAATGCAATAATATTAAGTTTAAGCAAGTAAAACAGATGAGAAATAAACAAGTAGTTAATGTTAAAACTGAAAAAAAAATCAAATTACCACTTTGTACTATTCTCAATATATTATACATTCTATCGCGGGTGGATAGAATACCCGTTTTAGTGACAGGAATTTTAAGAATTTCTTTCCATGTATCGAATAATCCCTTGCGAGTATTTTTTAATCCTAAAGACATATTATGCTTTACATCAACATTTCCCATGTATTGTAATGTACCAAGACAAGATCTAATATCACAATCACAATTTTCTACTAATTTTAGAAGATCATTTTGATGTATTTTTAATTTTTCTTTTTGCGCTATTTCCATTAGTCTCTGTACTAATCGTGTAGTACTTACTGGTGGTACAGATATTACAAGAGCAAAATTTCTGAGTGGTCTAGAACATATAATTAATTTTTATGGTAATTCTTTAAATTGTATTATATATCTTTAGTTAAAATACAGACCTTAAAGATGGAGTATATAGTTCATTACAAATACAAATTATGGGGCGTTGACAACTTTCTTCTTTCTTTTCAGTTTTCATTTTATTTTTTTTATCTCTGGAAGACGATTTCCCTTGTACAAATTTTAAAAGTTCTTCAATTGAAGCTGTTGGTGCACCATCTATTTCATCAAGAATTAGACAATTTGGACGTGGATCTTTACCCATTACTGCTTTCATTTGTGTTGAAGCACGAAGTATTTGTCTATAAAAAAATATTTATAGATATTAATATTGTATATAACTATATAATTTATCTATGTTATATCACCTAAAAGCATCAGGTCCTCTTTCATCGCTTGCATTAACTTCAATAATGTTGTAACCTGCATGTTTTGCTGCTAAATGTGCTAAAGTTGTTTTTCCTAATCCAGGAGGTCCTGTAAGTAATACTATCTTATGAATAGGATACCCTTTATTATCCACATCATTTTGATTACTATCTTCAAATTTTTCTGCCATTGTTGTAGATACATTAATCCTTTTTCTTCGAGAAGATATTTCTTTATTAAATACAATTTTATCCCATAACTTTAACCAATACAAAAACTGTCTATTAACATTTTCATCCGAAAGAAGTTCTATGTATTTTTTAGGTTTATATTTATCAACCCATAATTCAGTGCTAGTTGTTTTATCATAATCAGAAGACGTAGTGGCTGCTAAACTTGCACGTTTTGCATTATTGATAATCTATTATAGCATAAATTAATGTATAAATTAATAACATATCAGGATATATATGTTTAGTGCTTTAGGTAACATTGCAACTAAGTCTTATTCTAAATGTACTTACAATTTCTTCTGCTTCTGCCTTAAGTTGATTATATGATATTGATAATAGATTACGAACAGGTTTTATTGATTCTATAGTTGCATTTTCTTCATCCTTGATTCTAATGTATAAACGTTGAGAATCAAAGGGTCTAGTTAATGCTATAAAATTCCAAGGTGGTACGCGTAAAGAAATGTTACCATTTTCGTTACTATTAATAAAAATATAGTCATTAAATTATTGAAGTTGTAAATTGAAATTTTTTTAAGTTATACATTATAAATGGTCTTACTCCTGATAATATTTAGTTTTATTAGGTCTATGATTATCTTCTTCTTGCAATTTTTTTCTTTCGTTAACAACTGTTTTAATAATAGCATCTGTTTCGTTCCAACAAGGTCTTTTTTGTTTCGGCTCTAAGAACTCGGCTATAAAATAAATATATCAAAATGAAATTTTAACATTTTGTAAGAAGAATTCCATATATGTTTCTGCATACTGAAAGTATCTTTTTCCAATAAATCTGAAATGTCACCAAATAACTCATCATAATTCCTTTTTTTTAAATTAGCTATAGAATGATTATAAGATTCATTTGCCTGGGTGGAAGTGCTTGGTTGATGGCAATCATTTTCAAATAGTTTCTGTTTTTTGGTCTGTTGCAACGTTTGTTCTTCATTATTTTTAAGATTCTTCTCTTTATTTAATTGAGCTAAAAAATAAATGTTTATACGAAAATCTTAATTACAAATAGAGAGGTTATGAAGCATATACCTTGAATTTCCTGTAAAACTTCAAAGTCATCTTTATGTATTAAATCGTACTCTTCATCTGAATCTGGAAATTCATTATCCATTTCGTGTATTGTACAAAAATAAATGTAAACGGTGGAAAGTTAATTATCTTAAAATATTATATATATGTACATCGTTGATCACGTTACTATTCATATCGGAACATTTTCGCGCTTTCTTATACTATAAAGTAAGTAACATTATTTGTTCCTGTTGGTATATAGTAAGGTAGTAATAATGTTGATTGGCTAGATATTAGAATAAGAACCAATCAAATATAAGTAATAACGTTCGATGATTCGTTTCAGCAGTATTTCGTATTCATTTGTAAATTGATCTTAAAAATAAGAAAAAAATAAAGAAATTCCTTTAATAAGATTATTAATTTATTTTTAACTAATGAAATATGCCGTAGATTAGTAATCTATTATGTTGTTCTCCAAGAAATTGTAACAAATTAGTAAAACATAAATTACGTATGTAAAGCACGTCGTACGGCAACACGGCTTGTACTGCAAACGATCCTCTGAATATTAAACGACACTCCTTGATTCATTGTATTTTAAATATGTAACAAGTCGGTGTATCTCATTCTTGCATATACGACACGACACATCTTCACATTTTATATTTTTAGGAAAATGAAAACTTAAGTTTGCGACGAATATAAAAAGATTACGATCGATTCTACAAATCTTAATTACTTTATTTCGTATTCACATCTGCCTTATTTATAGAGGTTATGTTCCAACGTTATCGCTATTCAAGAAATTGATATATTCTAATAAATATATTTTACGGTTCAATAACAACACGAAGATTTATTTTCATTATTTCTTACACGAAGCAAATTCGTTTCTTTTTCCATTAGTATATTCTGTCTTTCTTTCTTTAGTTCTTTGAATAGTGTTGTTACGAGGGACTGATATGGGTAGTGTTGATATGAAAAAACAGAAACACAGGAAACGATAAGAATTACTAGCTTTGTTGTTTTCGTGGAAAGAGTTTTCAAATCTTCGGAAGATATTCTTTTCTTGTATATGTACAGAGACGTCGTGTGAAAAGCTAGAGGGCACTTCTCTGGAAAGGAACGCGAAGAGGAGTTAAGGAAAGTTTAGTTTTCGCTGTGAAGCGATATAGTGCGTTTCGTGATGTACTATTACGTTTCAACCTGAATCACGTGATTGTTTTTAGCGTAATTAAAAACAAAGATTGTGTATATCGATACAATGTATCTCAAACAATACATTCTTTGAGATTCTTTTGGAAAACGATGAACGTCTTACGTTTTACTATCTTTTTATATTCAGAAAATGGGTCATCCTATGATTAAGGTAAGCAGTCAGCGTAAATCCGGCCGGCAAAATTTGCGATCGATAACGTCCTTCGTCTCGTACATTAGCGTTTGCTCGAGTCGTAGAACGCGATACGATATTCCAAATTTTCTTGTAGCAGATAAAAACAGAAGAGAAATCTATTTATAAGTTTGAGTTGCATCGTCGTCGACGCTTCGTTGGTGTTGATCTGTGGAACGATTGAATATCTTTTATTAAAAAATTTCAACGTAGTTATAATTTGGCACTTGATTGTTTCTCTGACGTAATAGTTCTCATAAAACGTTCATTGATTATGATTATTTTTTTTTGAGCATGCGAATTGCGTTTCAAGATTCGTCAAAACGTGAATATGTATATATATATATATATATATAGACACACACAAATGCGCAGATATATATATAGAAGACGCGCGGACTAATAAAACGACAGTAACAACAAAAAATTAATGTTTAATCGATTATATATAATACCGCTTTATTTTTCTAGGTGTTACGTGTTGACTGTGTTTAAGTATGAATATAACACGACTCGCGCGCGCGAACAAAGTTTACAATTTGAATATTTACTTAAACGATTTCTTTAACATTGACGTTACTTTCCATTTTTGAGTAACCGGCATGAAGCATGCAGGCTCCTCTATCAAGAAGAACGATAGGCTGCATTGGAAAATGTACTTCTGGTCTGAAACGCGAGGAGTTGGATCAGATAACAGATAATATTACGAAAACTCTAACGCATCCGCGTGGTAGACAAATTTTTCGGAGATATTTGGAACAACGAAATCTCAGAGATAATCTCGAATGTTTAGATTTATACGAAACTTGTTCTGAATTTATCGCGAAAGAGCAAAAGTATGTATACGATTTTTATTGTAAATTTCACAGTATTTCATAGCGATATATTCTATGTTCACAGTACGTCATCGAAAGATTTTAATTTAGAAAGTTTAACCAACGACGTTACGAGGATGAAAGAACTCCTTGAAGATTTGGACGGTGTTCCACAGATAGATTTGGCTCTCTTGGAACGCTTCAATGGCGCTCTAAACAGTGAGTCCAGAATAACGATGCTCGCTGTATTGGAAAATACGAGGGAACGTTTAAAAGATCATTTGAGGCGTGTACACGGAAGTTTTAAACGATATGCTTCAGAACCGTGTCCTATAAGTAAATAAAAAATGTTACCACTTCGATATAGGATCGATGACTTAATGCATTTTAACATGACGCGTTATTATATCGTATTTATATGTTCGCAAGCGATATTTTAAAATTTATTACCGTACGATTAGACTTATAATAATAGATTTATTGTACAGCACAAGAAAAAAATTTTCTACAATGAAATGAAATGTAAATGGCGTTGTCGTTATTTAAACAGTCCTGTTTTCTTTAGACGTTATATTTTCGATGGATAAAACTGATATATACACATACACTCACGCATATACAGATTTGAAATAAGCGTAATATTCATATTGATTATTTATTTTGTTTACGTCGATTAGTATCCATGTATTTATTATTGGCAGTTCGATAATTAAATAAGGTTAAATATGGGAGGGATTATTCATCATTCTAGTAATGTATTAAGGTATAACGACGCACGAACTTAAATTCTCGGAAAGTCGAATACATCGATCATTTTTATTTTTATTAGCAAAACTAAGACGGAGAAGAAAATCAAGAGAACGTCACAAGAATTCGTCAATACTTTCCCGAAAAATATTATTACGAATATTCAGACAACCACGGTAGCAGTAGAAAATTATAGAAGAGAGAATAATGATTTTACAGCGTTTCATAGTGATTTATCGAAGAAGGAAGCGAGTTAGATATAGATATATTAATAATATTTTAAACGATATAATCAATAATATTAAAAACAATATTTCTACGTAAGGATTTCATTTTAGAAATATTTGAAAAAGAATATACCAAAACAAAGATTCGAAATTTATTCGAGACCTTGGATCAATTAGAAGCGAGTTTAACATTTTCTCGTATTTTGGAATCCGAACAATGGCTACGATATTCCGCTTTAAAAGCACAAAAAGTTGCTATGGTCGATGATCTCAGGAAAGCTAATAAACTGAATAAAAATATGTTGAGTTAGTCGACACGTGTATATTGTGTAATAATAAGAAATATATTTTTCTTTTTACAATCGGTACAATTAACAGCTTTTTGTTAGATTTATTCAGACAAAGTGTAACGGACGCACGTATTGGAAATACGGATACCTTACCGGAACCTTTGAAAAGAGAAGTGCAACGGATTTGGCACAGAAAGTAATGTTATAAGATACGATCGATCGCGTATTAAAATATCTATTTGAACAATTCTTGATAGGTACGACGATTTGTTAAAGCAAAACGAACGACTAAAGAAAGAAATCGTTACAATGAACGCTCACGTCGAAGAGAAGAATAAACAGGTCAACGAAATTTCCAAACATTACCTCACGGAGAGTGATATTTACATCGTTCGCCGATGATGTCATTCGTTTGTTTTTTCGTAGATAGAGGTACTCGAACGAAAGTTATTGAATATGGCTGAAAATTTAATAGAACGCGAAGAAGCGATAAAGAGAGTCTGTACCAAATATTTGAATCTTAAAAAACGTAAGGACGAGGAAGAAGTTTTATTGAGAGGTTCGATCGAGACATTGCAGGTAAAATAAATTTTTATGCGATCACGTCGCGTTCGATTAAGGATAACGCTTAAGGATTGATTGTCATTTCTAAGGATGCGCTGCAAAAGGCACGTAACGCGAATGTTTCGAGCAAGCCCGAGATACGCCTTTCTTTAGGCAAAGATGCTCAATTGGCCATGGAGATACGACGAAGCGATCGCTTGGTATACGAGAACGCACTTTTAAGAGCGCATTTGCAAGAGGCAAGACGTGCATGCAAAAGCAGTAGAAGTAGCAGCGTCGTATCTTTACAAAAGGATTCCTTCAAAATATAATTTCTCTGCTTTTACATGCGTATCAATAAATCATTCTTCGGATATTATAATTGAAATTTATTGTTGCAACGGTGGTTCAGCTTTTTCTTTACGTATAGTTATAGATATATGTTTCTGTATAATTCATTATATCAGCAAATAATAACGTTACGCATAAGGTTTCTTGAAAATTGGATTGGCATTAAGTGAATACAGGTGCTTCGCTATATGAACAGCGAATTCGAAGACGGAAAGTCCACTTAGTGCGCTACGGCACTGGACTATCGTGTAATCGCTCTTTCTCATATTTCTCGTAAGTGAACAACAACAAAAATATTGTTATCTTGAATAAATACTCGACTGTAGCATGATAAAAAAAGGAGGTTGTAACATGATTCGTTTTAGATCAAAGATTATTATTTTCAGAACGGACAACAGGAGTAAGACCAAGAAGGATCTTGCTCGTATTGACTTTTGACGATGATTTTTTATCATTGATATCAGTTTCAACATCGACGATGCATTTTATGCTATTTAATTACGGTTTCTTTTGTCTCTTGACTCCCGTATTGATAATAGTCTTAATTCTGTTCTATATTTATCGTCGTATCGTCGAAGCGTTATTGAAGCATCAATTGAAGGACAGATTCGTTGGTCTTTTGGAAGGTACCGATTGCATTTGGGCTATAGAAGAGCCCTCGGCTCTTTCTGTCATAAATGTCCTTGTTGTTTTGGAGAAGGATCAACATCAAGTGAACGCGAACGTTCTAGAAAGCTTTAGAAATTTAATTAAAGAGCGATTAATCGGTTCAACTTTCGAGAAAATACTTTATCGTAAAAACAAAAAGTATGGATATTACTTCTGGGAAAGAGCAAAGGAGATCGATTTGAAGGAAAGAATCAGATGGCTCGAGCACGATCAAACGCGTTGCGATGGATACTGCGATGACATTTATAGCGAATCGTTGAAAAGAGTATTGGAAAAGAAGTGTAATCAACCGCTTCCTCAACACCATTCGACATCCTGGGAGATACTGATCTCAAAGAATTGTTCATGCGTCAGTCATCAGCACGTTCGACGTATGGAAGAAGGCCGCTCTATTCTGGATCGTGGAAGAAGAAACAAGATCAAGATCCCAGTTTTATTTCGTATTCATCATGCTCTCGGCGACGGACCTGCCCTGTTGAAGTTGTTCTTGGAAACTATTGCTGATAAACCTAACGAAGTCTCGACTATCCCAGAAGAAAAGTTCTCGTTAGGACGTCAAAGGAAGAACTGTGAAAGAACTTCGTTGAAGCTGCCTATATTTACTCACTGTGTGAAAAATTTCAATGTCTGTGAGCAGCCTTGTTATTCGAATAACGTACTTTCCGCGTGCATGCCCTTTGCCGATCTACAAACTCTACGAATCTTAAAGACGGTTGCACGGAATTATTTCAACGCGAAGATAAAATATTTCGAGCACGTTACGTTCGACGAATTGAAAAATGAAATGCAGATATTTCTCTATGAATGGTGGATAATTCTCAAGGAATTTTTGATTAAAGAAGTTTACGAAAAAGTTAAGATCTTTGGGAAAAATCTAGTTGTTTTTGTTCTAATGCCCTCGTATTTGATGGATCAAGCCATTCGCAGTATGGATAAGAAGTTCGTTAATGTTCCTCGAAATTGTACTTTTAATAATATATTGGAACAATTGCGTGCTATATTTCACATTCTTCTTATCCTTTCAGTTCCCTTCACGGATCAAAGTTGACTGGACAAAAAATTGTTACTTATTGGTCAGAAAATGATTATAGAAATCCAAGCCAGCAAAAACTTTTAACGAAAATCAAAGAAATAAAGAACATTACTGGAGCAAGATTTGTTGAAGTCTTGTTGGCAGCCTTATCTTCAAGTTTACACAAGTACTTTTTACGCGTACGTATCGATCACGTTCAAGTTTTGAAGCTCTGATTTAATATTTTATATTTCCAACGTACACGCAGATCAATGAAATTCCACCAAATTCACTGACAGTTGTACTGCCAGCTAAAATGGAAAATTCGAAAGAACGTTTGTCCAACGATATCTCGGTTGGCCTACTTCCTTTGTGTATTTCCGAGATAAATGGCAAAGTATATTCGAATTTGGATGAAGACTCAAGGACGATCGAACGTCTTCAAGAAATTATGAAACTTAATAATAAGCTTCGAGAAGATCTCGATTATTTGATTAATTTTTGGGTAATGAAGTTTTTCTCTGCCGTACTACCAGAAATATTGTTGAGACTGCTGTTAGAGAGTCATAGTACGATGGTTTTTAGCAATTTATCTGGATGTCAGGAAGTACATATTGTGGGCTGTCCCGTGAAAAATATCATATTCTGGATACCGAACAAGTAAAATTTGTCATTTTCATTAGGCTCTACGATCTTACGAATCCATTGTAATTAAGTTATATATGAATTTTCAGAAGTAACACAGGTATCGGATTTTCTCTCTTCAGTTATAACGAACAATTGCATTTATCCGTGGTAGCTGACAAAGCTTTGGTAAAGAATGAGAAGGTTTTTTCCAAAATATTAGGAAATACTGTCTATGAAATCGAACAACTTCATGAGAGCTTGACATCCACGCGTTTCTCAAAAAAGTTTCACTCCATTGGGAAAGCACCCATGGACAAAGGTAAATCATACTGATTACACATACACACACACACACAAATTAATTCTTTTTTTTTTATATCAATTGTACGCTTGTTAATCAATGCATTTTTCAGAAATCGGTGTGCCATGAAGCTATAGAGACTAATAGCGTCGCTCGCATTTTACCTATTCTGTAAACAAAAGCACATTATTTTTCATAACGCTATTTTCTAATGTAACATTTACGAAAAACTGATTTATTATTTGTTTAATGAAGTTTTATTCTTTCGTGTATATACAAATCTTACATACTGAAAAGTTTCTTTATGATTCATTATCTAAAATTAATAGAGAAATAGTGAAAATAGTAAGATGTTATTAAATATATAATAAACAAATACTATACATAAGAAGAAGTCTATAAAATATTTTACGACATACATACGTATTTTCATCAGTGAAAATTGTGCAACGTGGGATCATGAAAAAATATTGAGTACAAAAATATGACAACTTTTATGGTTACGTTGAACTTGGACTTTTTATTTTTATGATTAATTGTATATATTGTATGTATGTATGTATTTATAATTTGCAAGACTATCGATCCGACTTGAGAAAAAGAAACGGCCAAAAAACAATATCGAAAAGAGTGTTAAAAAAAGAAAATGTACTTCCACGACGATTTTTAGTTCTTGACGATGATTTAGTTGTCAAAGAGACTTTTGTTAACGGTGCCACTGAACTGTGAAAGTCTTTATGATTTTTTATTTTCTTCTCACTGCTTTGAGAACTATAATCTGACGATACATCGAAATCGTCGGAGCTTGTGTCGATATACTTGCGATGTTTCAAAGATCTGAATTACATTGAATCGAAAGAAAAAAAGAAAAAAGAAAGAAATGATAATCAGACGTATCGAAAGCGAATATTCCCTAAAAATTAAATTATACATTTTTCTTACCTTCTCCACTTGCTCGAAATATATCGTCTTTCCGGTGAACTCCTTGATTCGCTCAACGTGTCATCAATATCTCGACAGCTCGATTCTGGATTACAATCGTCGCAAGATCGATAGTTGTGGCTTTGTTTTAATCTTTGTAAAACTGTGAAGGTTGATGGATCACTAGCACTACCGATGATAGCAGGAGATGTTTCTGTAATGATCGTTTCGTCATTTGGCTCATGTTTATCGTTCAGAAATGTACATGAGTTTTGTTGCTTGCTTGAAACGAATCTATAGAATATATAAAAGTAAATAGACGTTTGGATTAACGCGATCACTTTGAAAGACATACTTTGGATAAGCGTGTGCCTTTAAGACTTCCTTTTTATGCGAAATCGAATCAAATGATTTTTTTGAGCTTGTTAGAGATAATCGCTTGACCGAATCATTACGAGATATTTGAACAACGACTGGTGATTTTATTACTTTTGCTCGTGGAATTTTACTATCCTTTTTTTGCGAAGTTGTTGACCTAGGACTTATACTGTCAAGATTCTTTTCATTTTCGCTTCTGTTTTTATCTTCAGAGCTGTCTCTCTGTGAATCCTCCTGTGTATCATCCTTTGCAAAGTTTTTCTACGCGTAAAAAGGATACAGTTTACGTGAAAATTAGTCGATCAAGTCGGGGAAATAAAGTTGTCAAACCTTGGAAAAGATTGGTGTCGATTCGCCCTCGGTAGAAGTAGTTTCGTTTTCCGCAGTTCCCTCTTCAACAGGAATACTATTGACTTCATCTTCCTTGTTTTGAGATTTCGAAATAGAAGTTGCTTGTGACACATTTTCCGTATTTTTCTTAGTCGACAATTTATTTTTCCCGCGTGTGTAAAGACCTTTCTTTCGTATGGGTAAGCCGGTATTAAATTTTTGCCCCAAAAAATTTGGTACGTCAGGTTGGCTGATAGCCGCATCGTAGTCGTATGCGATAACTGGTTTGACGTTAGTATTCTGTTTAGTTCTAGCACTGTTTTGCCGAGACGAGATAGATTTCTTTGTTTTTGGAATTTCATTTCGAACTTGTGTATTCATCGTTTCCGCGGCATGACGAAGACTCAAACTGTAAAATATGTGAAATTATAAAGAATGTAAAGATCGAGATGAAATTATTACTAGAGAATAACTATTGGTGTATACCTAGAGGTTACAGAATTTTTATTCAGTCGCTTCTTCGAGTCTTTCCGAATTTTTAATTTACTCCAAAATTTGAGTACACTTTTAAACCTTTTGCGATGGATCTTTGTAAGTGCACTATCTGTTTCATTCAAAGATTTCGTGAAATCTGCTTCCTCACTTAGCCATTTTGAAACACTTTTAGGCGTTGGTAAATGAGGCGATACTAAATAATTAAATTTATATTCGATATTTGGTTGAATGCTAAAAGGCGTTTTTCTTAAATTCGCCAGTATTTTTCCTTGATATGTTAAGCGTTCACATGTTCCAAATCTCCGCGAAATCGTGCTTGGACGACTTTTCTCCTTTTTGTATTGTCATCTTGAAAAACAAAGATGGTTTATTCAAAACTTCATGGTCAATGCGATTACACTCTTTATTTATATATGTGTGCTTATTGTAATTTTCTATGGAAATATGTTTATTATACTTTGCCAAAGACATATTAAAATTAAAAAAGTAATATTATAAATAAAAATTATGTAACATGGAAAAAAGAAGAAAAGCCGCATTAACATATATTTATTTAAATTTTCGTAACCCATTTATGCTTAAATACAGCCTCTAATAATCATATCGTTATCTGACACCAGGTCTATGAAGAAGTATGCGAAATACGAATCTTGATATCTTCTCGTAAGTTAGAAACATCAACGCCGCAGTTAAGACGGTCTGCAAAAGTTTTGCTTCCATTCCCTTGTACAATCCAAGTATGCCTTGTTTTCTAGAAAAATAAATAAATAAATAAATAAATAAAAAAGATACAGAATTATGATCTTTATCGTCAGATCTTGAACGATATTTAATTAGATTAGACAAAAGAAGAAAATATTATATAGGACTTACTTTAAAATATAAAAAAGAATTTGGATAGTTCCAGCATTCGGTGGTAAGTCAGGATACTTGTGTCCGTGCTATAAAAATGGCACGTATACGCGTTTACATTATATATGCATTATTAAAATTTAATTTAGTTTGTAATATAATATTGTGCTAATTACCCTCAGTTTCGTTTGTATTAGTTGTAAAGGATAAGTTAACGTCGTAGCGACCGTTTTCGCGATCGCACCAATAGCGAAAAAGACCCAAGCTGGTGGTTGAATGCCAGAAGAGGATGCATCAATTTTTCTCTTTATACTCTCGTATGTCATGAATTGAATCGCTGGATTTGCAACGAGAAGAAGACTCGGAAATGTACCTGCCCATAATTTTTCCAATCCTTCATATTTCCATATATGCAAAAGACCATCTGAAATAAATGAAACGAAAGTCGGTTTAGTCATCGTTACTTTCTTAATTGCAAAACTAACGTCCTATGTAGGACTTACGCAAACAAATTGGTCCTACGAATCTTTGTTTATTTTATTTTTGCATTTAGAGAATGCATTATCATTTTTACGCAATGAGATAATATAAGATTTTACGATTTTACCTACCATATAATGTGTTGTAATCGTTATTGTTCTTTTCGGTAACACTACCGATTCCTTTCATTTTCAATCTCGTATTAACTACCCAAAGGGGTGTCGTTGTCAGCACGTTGATCACACCTGCAAGAGAGAGAGAGAGAGAGAGAGAGAGAGAGAGAGAGAGAGAGAGAGAGAGAGAGAGAGAGAGAGAGAATGGTTAGATGCGTTACAAATAAAATTAATATCGTAAAAATTGTATAAAAGAAAAATATTCGTGATCGCACCTGCTATTGATGCTACCAAAAGATCATTTCCAGCTGTTTGATTTCTTCTACTTCTCAACATCTTCAAGCCATGAAACGTATAGAAATAAACGAAATTGCTGGCACAAAGACTTTGAAGAACGGGTACCATTCCTCGGTACAACGTATGCCTGAGTGTTAAATATAAAAGTTAACAACGAATTAATTTTAAATAAACGACTTTGAGACTTTTTGAAAATTCTCGTAGAGATATAAAACTACAAGAACGTTTCTGACGTATAACATGGAAATACATTTGATAATTAGTTACGGCAACTTACGGTCCTTCCTTCGAAGTTAGTTCACGTATCATCGCTAGTGTGTTCTTTGCTTCTCTATTCTCCTCCACTGTAAATATAAAAAGAAAAAGTTGAGTGTTTAACATTTCCTACTAAACATTTTCATATTGCATAAGCATTCATTTGCATTAGTGATAAACGAAATAGTACGGGCATTAAATCAGATTTTTCAAGTTCCTTACAAATAATACATTTGACGTAATCCTTCTTATTACTTAATCGTTATGGAAGCTTTTTTCAACAATTTTCCATAATTAATAAAAATCCGGAGGTCGAGTTAGAGCGATATTAATTTTTGTTATTTACTTTTACAACTACATAAATTATATTCGTCTTATCATTGGTTACGCCGACTATATTATTTCTATGGACTTCATTATCTATACCAAGTCTCATGAATTTTTCAAGAATATTATTTTTACACAGGTGGATTTTAGAACGGAAGGTCAAACTTCCGAAATTATTTATTCTTTCAAATCGAATTAAAAGAGGCAGCACGAAAAGTTTTGGAGTGTCTTTTTCTTTTCTTTTTTTTTTAACGAGCCATAAATAATCTCTTACGAGATAGAAAAATTAATATAATCATTACGGAGAATGAATCGCGAGAACATGTTTGTAGGTAACGTGATTAAAGTCTTACGTTGCAGTCGGCTTCGCACAGTGTCCAGCGGGAAGAAGGTTGCCATGGCGATAACGCTACCCTAAAGAGGAAATAGAAAAAATTGGATGAAGAAATACAAAAAGTAAATCATTGATTTTCGTCAGTTAGACAGATAGATAGATACTTGTCGAGTACTTACAGCCGCGCCTGATAATGCATGTACCAGACTATCGTAAGTGAAGATGCTCCTTCCAGTATTATTGCCGCCCATTTTGAAATGTAAAATTCAAAAAAAAAAAAAAAAAAAAAAAAAATAAATAAATAAATAAAAGCGTGGCAAAACAACGGTGGTCGGCAAAACGTCAATTAGGAAGACTTTCGAAAAATGGATGGTGCACTGGGGATGGTCTTTTCTTGAAGCTCTAGCAAAGGTGGAAAGAAAAATGAATTCTCATGATTCCTCCCTACTTTGCCGTCCGCCGCAATATCGATCGATTTTTTCGACGGGGAAAGCGCGTTCGCGCGTAAACGATAGGTCGAGCTGCGTCGATAAACGACGGAGTGCTGACTTCGACGAGTCCGACAATCGACCAACTTTGAATCCTTTGCTATTCGCTTATCTCCGAAAAGAAAAACAATTGATGTATTTTGAAACGTACGATATTTCGACGTCAACGAAGAACGCGAAGCGGCCGTTCTTATGTAAGAGAAATCCCACTCGCGAGAAACCGTGCGCGCTCGACGACGGCCTTCGTCTTTCTACGAGTCTGTTGGGCTTCGGCAGCAGTGTCGGCTCTAGTCGGGTGGGTAAAATAAGGGGAGCCCCTTAACGTCGCTTGACTACTTTTTTTCGAACGTACGGAGGAGAAAGCGATCGTTCGAACGAATACTAATATACATATGTAGAGAAAATTCTTGTTTGCACGCTTATAATTTTTTTCGTATACGTATAAATGATTTTTGCATTTGACTTTACGAATGTTTAGATTTTCGATCAATGCTTTGAGAAAGTACTTACGTATCTGGCGGTTAAAAAGAAAATCGTTAATTATCGTTGATAGATCGAATTCTTGTATCGCATGTTCCACCCGATATAATTATTATCGGTGGGATGGAACGTGTCACGCTTGCGCCTTTCCTCTCTCTATTCTAAATTCGATGATTAGATGGCGAGGCGCAGATGCATGTCCTCTGCTATGCGCGAGATTAATTATCTAAACGTACGACTATGGTCGAAGAAGTTGTTATTGTTATTTGCTTCAGCAGGTCAAACCTCGGAGGTTAGCTATTTTTTACATTCTCTATAGAATATAACCTTGAATTGCGAATCAAGGAAAATAACGAATTGTAATTTCAACGTCGTGTTTAAGAAATGGTCGATCGGTCGAACGTAAACTCGATGATCCATCGTACATATGTATATCACTTAATACAATCGTTTCTAATCATTAATACGTACATCGATCAATTGTCTAAATAATATGGAACATTATTTTAATGTAAGGTTAACGATAGCGACATCTTTGAAAGTATCGTCGAAACATAAATCTCGGGGACTTTATCGCGTGTCGTTAAAAGAAGGTTACGTAAACTATTATCGATAAGTTCATTGGAGAATCGCACGATAGACGGCGTTATAGAAATTTTTATATTTGAGAGTAGCGCATTTAACGGTCCTTCGTTCTAATTATTTCGAAAATAGTAGAAACGATAGAAGCCACCGCGACTTAATTGCGCGATAATTATTAAATTCGAATGGATGCTCGGGTCGAAAGTTTTTTTAACGAACGAGGAAACGACGCGCGTTACTAATCGTAAGAACGCATTTGTCCGTTGCAGTAATCGATGCGACGCATCTTCGAGGTTAATGGTTGCGATCTTCAAACCGTCACTTTGATTATCGGCTCTTGAAATCAGCTTTTATCGGTGAGTGATAAGATTTCTATTTCTACGTCTTTGAACTTGCATATTTTCGATATGCGACGCAACGATCAAATTTAAACGCGAAAGTTTAGAAATATGAACGGACGAAGGATCGACATCGTAGAAAAGTCAGCGTTTGGGTATATACATAAATTATTAAAGCGTGCTTTGGTCAGTGACGTCAGCGATGAAAATTGATAGGAAAATTGAAGGAAGAGTTTGCGTTAGTTTCGATTGCGTTGACTTTGGCCGGTCCGAAATTCGTAGCCAAAGTTTTCGCGAAAGTTTAATTAAACGTTTTACGTCTATGAAATTTCGTGGAAAATCGTTTGCCCCCTTTTACGGAGGGTTCTGTCCTTATGGAGATCGCTGAGTCATCGAATAGGACGAAAAATATATCGGCGATTATAATTCCATGAGGCTAACTAACGATGAGAATAACGATTGCGAACTTTTGAACGTTATATTGCGTGCGAACCGTAGTCAAAAAATTATTACAATTTGAACGAAGAGATTAATTGGCTGAGGGATAATGGAAAGAAAATTGATACGCGAATAACAGGATATAATCGCTTTACCGGAAGTCAGAGTTAACGCAAGTTCGTTATAAGCGAGTTTATTAAACTGGATTAAGACATCGTACGTCGAGCAGTCCCCCTTTCACGATAAATATCCCTTCGCTCGGTGGCTCCGATCGAATTGGGGAAAAACAAAAAAAGAAAAGAAAAAAAAAAAGAAATGAAAGAGGAAAAGAAAGAAAAAATTCGCTCGTGGAAAAAAGAAGTTTCAATGGTCTTGGAGAAAATGTTTTTATTTCATACAAAATGCAAGCACTCACGCGGACGATCGCGATCGGTCGATTCTTATTCTTGTCTTCCCTTTTTTATTCTGTTCTTTTCTCAAACTCGTATACGGATCGAATCTGAGAATCGCAAAGTTTTCTTGCGACATACACATAAATGCAAGATATGTAGGTGTATACAGTAAGCAGAGTAGACAACAAGTATCTTGGATCTTCCAGGTAAATCGTTTTCTCCTGTCTCGATTGTATTATTCCTACGCGTACCAAAACGTTGAATATTTTCGATCGAGAGAAAAAATCAATTTGGTATCTCGAGTTTACGGATCCTTTTTGGGATCTTTCTTATCTCGAGAACAGGACTGTTAACGCCTTTTAATACGTTTGATCATTTTTATGACACGTAGAAAAACCTTCGAGTTTACCGGACGATCCAAGTTATCTTATTTCCTTTTCTCACAAACATGTGTCGATTATATGAAACCATTAAAACGTTTGCGTTTTATATTAGATTCTTTATATGTAACACAGAATAATACAAACCATATCCTATGCCTCGAGGATCTCCATAAAATTACAGATGCGGATGCGAAAGTACGAGAGTCGAGCGTCGACGACGAAACGAAACGTAAGATACTTACGTCGAACGGATATAGAAAGGGGCGAAAGGGAACGTATATTTATAGTAGAGCGAGAATCGAGATTATAACGTAATCGAGACGAATCGAATACGAATTATATCCGTCGTTTTATTCGAAGCGGATATCTCTAATGTATTCCTAATTGTTATTTAATCCCTTCTAATCGAAATATCTTTGGCCATTGTTTTCTGCGCGACGAACAAAGAGTGCAAATTTTCTTGCGTCGAGTAAAATAGTTGCGCGGTGGTGGCTATCTAGGAAAAATCTTTTATACGCGTGTACGTGTGTGTATTCGAAATATTTGACGCGGTGCGTGCGCGCGTGTGTCTGTGTACTTTCGTGTTAATATACAGAGTGGCTCGGCAATCGTAGTACTATTGAGAAGGGGACGATTTCTCTTGAAAAAGTCATGGAACCCGTTCTCGGTTCTATCGCGAATGTTAATCCACCGTGTATGTATTATTATATCCATTATCGTTATCTATTTACACGTATACGGTAATTGGTTCACGTCGGCTCGACGTCTACAGTAAAAAGAAACTCCCCTCGGATACATTTATTTTTTCTTACTCTTCCTCCGAAACAAAATTGAGAAACATTTTGGACTTGCCCGATTTCTTTGCCTTTCATCCTTTTCGATTCTATTCGAAGATCATGATTTAATTAAAATAATACGAAGTGCGCTCTTAAACTTCTCCGAATTACAAAGCGATTTTCTCCTGTTCTCTCGCGAGAGAACGTACTTACTTACTTACTTTCTCGAACGCTTTTCTTCGGATTATCTCGCTTTCTCCCGTCAAAAGAAACGAAATATTCCGTTTGTTCTTTTTTCTCTCTTTTTCGTTCTCTCTCTCTCTCTCTCTCTCCCCTTTCTTTTTTTCTATTTTTTCTTTTTTTTTTGGCGTGCTCATTATTATTTTAATCAGGCATAATATTACCTTCGACACACTACGTTAAATACACTAGTGCTTTAATTAATTAAGGCGAGCAGCGTGGTCGGTTTTCCTTTCGTTTTACATCGATTTCCTTCTTTTATTATTTATAATTTGCGAATATCTTTTCCTGTTAAGCGATCGTTCTTTATTCAAAGCTTTCCTCCCATCCCCTTTTCCGACGTAATTTCGATCGTAATTTGGATTAATTTCGCGCGAATATCACTGTATGGAACAGGTTCTGCCGACTTCGGACGATCTCAAAATGATTCTCGATCCCGGTGTGTTGTTTTCGTTTCCAGCCGCGAGCGAGCACGTCTTCGTTCGCATGATCATCAGGTCCGTCCTTATGCTGGGCCGTCGCACGTTAGGCGCCACGACGCCGCAGGCGTCGCTTAACCGACGCTTTATGCTCAGAGTTGCCTTGTGTTTTGGCTGCGGACAAAAGTTTCTTACTTTCTAAAATGCTCGTATCCTTACGCTTACCCTTCTCGAGAAAAACATACTCGTTAACGCGAGTTAAACGTCGAATAAAAATGTACGTGAAATTGAACGAAGGTGGATATTGAAAGCAATCGATCGTACGGATCGTAAATAATACATTTCGAATTTTGTCAAAGCTCGGAATTAAAAATTAGTCGTTACCTGCGAGGGCGGTAGCATGGTAGGCGAGCCAAAAGTAAGAGGAACTTTTCTGTGATGATTCGGTGCCATTTCTAGAGGTAAGCCGGCTACGACGAAGAGCTGATAGAAAAGTTCGTCCACGTGGTAATTCCGTTTAGCGGAAACTTCGACGAAGACGCAACAGTCGTCCTGGCTGGCGCAATACTCCTCGGCTTCCTCGATCGTGACGCTTCTAAAACAGAAACGGCGCCAAGGATCGTTCATACTTCAGCCCGATACTTCCCGTACAGCCTTCGTACGTATCCAGTATCCACGTCATACTTTTTCTACACGGATAAAACGTACTTCGTATCCTTGTCGCATTTATTTCCAACAATGACCATGGGAACCTTCAGACTGTAATGACTCTTGCTTCTACTTTTGGTCGCTCCTTGGGCCGCGCTCATCTTCGTCTCGATGATCGCCTCTCGCAATCTGATCGCCTCCTCGAAAGACTCTCGGCAGTCCATACTAAATACCACCACGAACAAATCTCCTGCAAAGTCACCGAGATAAAAGTTCAACTTAGAGAGAATTATATCGGTCGGAATGCGCGTGTCCGTTCGCTTGCACGATACGCGAATCGAGATTTACTTCCTACTTTGTAAAAAACGTCGCAATAGGTCGAGGTCAAAAATATACAATAACAATAAACGGAAGAGCCGATCGATTATTTCTCGCTTTGGTGAACGCGAAAGGTCGTGTTCGCGACTTTTTTGTGCGCTTGAAATGTCAACCGTTGAAAGGTTCTACAGTTCGTGCTAGACAATATACCTGCTTATAGAACACGTAGATAGCTGTATCGTTGATGCGCGTTTGATGCAACTTTACGGTTTTAAAGAAAGACCTTTTAAAATTTCATCAAAATGCAAATCGGAATTTGTCAGGGATGTATTAAAAATGCTTTCGTTGATTATTAATATCCACCGAATCCATGCGTCGCTCGTTTTATCATCGCCCGATAAACTCGCTACGAATTTTTCGTCAGAAGCAAGGACGTGATCGGAAATTAGACGATTACAAAATTTTCGATCCTGATTGGAACGTTATTCGTCGAGTATAAGCCATCGTCGGAGCGATGAATTTTCAAAGCTCTTTTGAAGAATCACTTCCTCGAGAGAACGTGAGTTCGTACAAGTTCTTCGCAGGATCGAAGTATCGCGATTGGCCTGGTTTTTCCTTTCTTCGGCTGATTAATATTCAAATCCTTTCGATAGAAAGAAAGCCACGCTCCGGCGATATCCGAAAGAACTCAAAAGCGACGAAGGATTTTAAATCGTCCAAGAAAAAAAATTTCTAATCCACTAACGAAGGGGTTTTTCTTTTTTTCTGTTCGAATTAACATGTTACGTTTTGCAACTTTGGTAAGTTGCCTTACACATTGAGTACGCCGAGACTAACGATTAAAATTTGTTATGCAAATGTCTCTTGCCCGATGTTCTCTTATATAAACTGCAAAAGAAGTGTGATCGGTAGGAAGGATAAGCAACGTTTACAGGGCAACCGTTAACATTATCAACAACAGCAACGCCTCGTTCTTGGTCTTTACTGGTTTTGAGAGGAGCTCGAATTTACATAGATAGCACAGCCTGACTAATTATTCATCGTGCTCTTTCTACTTCGCTCTATCGCGATAAAAAAAAAAAAAAAAAAAAAGAAAAGAGAAAAGGAAAAGAAGAAAAATGTAAAAACTCGTCGATGAATAAATACTTACGCCGTTTTGAATATTTCACAAAGTCCTTTTAGAAAGTCTCGCGATCGTTTGGTCGAAGATACCCGATGTCGGTATTGCCAATGATGCCACCTCGATTAAAAATTACGCGGTACGTGGATTAGCGCGAAAAGTTTACGAGATTGATGGTCTTACTCGAATGTAAAGCTCGCACGAGAGTTTTCTATGGCGAACGAAGTTGACGTCGAACAGGTAACTTTGTGTTTAGAAACTGTTGCGTCCTACCAAAAGTGTAATTAACTCGAGCGAACTACTCGATGTATAAATCGAGGTCATAATAAAAAGTTCCACGTTGCAAGGATTTTTCCTTGGTTCTATCTTGGATCGAACCTTCGATCGAACGATCGAAAGACGAGAACGAATCAGCCGTTAGCGGGATTCGCGGAAATGATATAGTTGTTCCTTTTCAAGGGAGTCTCGCGATTAACTTCGTTAATCGTCGCTCGTTTCCATTCGAATCTATGTAAAACTCTCTTCCGCACTATTTTTTCTCGAGCACGGTAAAAGCACGAAATATTTTTAACCCCAGGAACTCCCTTTACGAGCTTTTACGTTGTTTCGAGCGCATAAAGGATTCAACAATGTAATTCAAAACGATATCGTAGCGCGTAGAAAGGTCTGGCTAAAATCAGCCGTTTCTACTGAACCAACGGGGCCAGAATATGATCGGAATATAGTCAGACCTTTGCTTCGACTATATCCAGTTCTCGTGGTTAGCACACACGTAAATCTCGCTCGGTTAACGAGTTTGCCTGGTGGAGGATACGATTATCATCAAAAATTTGCTACGAATGGCTCGGACGGCTAACATAAATTTACATTCGTTCGCATATCTTTGCAAAAGATCGAAACGCTTTCGAATTTCGTGCAACTATGGCGACTGCACGACCTGACGAACATCGAAAAGATTTAGTCTTTAGTCGAAGACGTCCTTCTTCTTGCCTTTTAACCTAATAAATCCCGTCGCGGTCTCGTTTCCGTCTCTCTCTTTTCTCTCCTGGCCGCTACTCGCTTCGTTTTTTTCGCCGCCTCGAACTTCCGTCCCTCGGTTACAGCGTCGCCCCTGGAACGTTTTATTTCTGAGAAAGCTCGCTACCTAGTCTCCTGTTTGCTTTTCCAGCTCCTCTCCTTCATTGTCTCGAACGATGATGTATCCGTCGGGTATTATATCGCGAAGCACGCTTTCTGATTCGAAAAAGGAATTCCCTTCTCTCGCATAGTCTCCATTGTCTTTGAATTGGGGTCACCGTTCCAGCGTTTGCGTGCAAACGCATTCCGTGCCCCGGACACATCTGACGGCTGTCGCCCATAGGTATTTATATACGTATACGTATGTATATTCCTTGTATACCCGAGAAAAAGCATCGCGAGTTTACCTTCGTACGATTGAGTTTCTTCGTAGTCCGAGAACACCGGCAAGTTCGTGCCGTCGTTCTTCGAGCTTTTCGACGACATCTCGCGCGTTTCTCAGGATTTATGCTCGCGTAATCGTATATCGCATAAATGCGCTATATTTTTATTCACGGAACGAATACGGACTTGTTAGTTATACATTCGTTGTATACGTATACACCTAGGTACTTATTTACGGTAGTCCGCGTTTCAGTATTTGGCCCCAACTCGTTTTATGAAATGTCGTTCGCGCTTTCGTAAAGCTCACCCTCCGACTTTTACGATCGTCAAGTTTCACAGTCGAATCGTTTTTCAAACATAACCACAGCTACGAGTCGCTTTCCGTATTATCGTGTTTCGGGGTATCGGCAGTACTCTCGCGGAATATCGATGCTCGTTTCTAACGCGTAAGACCAGTTCCTTTGGGCGAGTGTTTCAATGAATAACGAATAACTTTAACGAGAAAACCTTTGTAAAGAAAGAAAAACTTAGGAAAAATATAGAAAAGAAAAAAGGAACGAGGGAAAAAGGAAAAAGGAAACATCGAAAACGGAATACGTCGAGAACAAGATCGATCTCGACGCAAGCCCCGACGTACCTATTCGTTTCGGCTTTCTCGTTAGGATCGAGCGTGAGCGACCTCGACCTCGCGCAAGCCGATTAATTTCAGGAAAGGAAAAAATGCGAGTCGGTCGGTTGGGAACGATATGAAATCCGCGTAGCGAAAGGTTCGAAAGGGGTCGAGAGGGACCGACGTTTTCCTTGACTTCTAGGTCGGTCACGCATGCAAATTTGATAATTCATCGGAGTGACATGTGGAATATCACGTGGTCGTCATGTCAGGTCTACCATACACGTGATCGTCCCTGCTTCACCTATCATTTATCACTGCTCAAGCCGGAATGATCAATACGCGTGCACGCGGTTGTGCACTCGGCCTTACATGTTGCGACCACGCGGACCCAGCATGATACGATGCGATCTTACGATTCGAGAGAGCGAAAGAAGAAAGCGAAAGGGAGTGAAACGAACGAACGGACTAATCGTAATCGCATTTTATCTAAGGGCAGAGTAAAATGCATTTTTTAACCGAGCAATCCTTCCGATCGCATCTCGATTTTACGACGATCTTCCGTAATACATCCAAATGTAACGTTCCAAACATGAAACATTTATTTTATTCCCGAATAATTTCCCAGAAATTTGATATTACGAGAGTTCACTGCTCGAAGCGTATCACCGACTGTTTATAAATTATAATCATACATTTTATATCGAATTATGTATCCCATGCGGTAAACGTATTATTGTTACTCACGCGCGTTTGGCGGACTCATTGCTTTCCGTTTCCATGCACCCAAAATATCGTTACACATTTACAATATTCTAAACAAAACGTTCTGACGTTCGTACGGGATATATCGTTGCTAAAAACAGAGTGCAAAGGTAGGACAATCGATTTGTCGAACGAGTGCCGTGGTATCGAAAAGAGAGGGAGGGATGGGCGGAGGGAGGGGGAGGGGGGGGGAGAGAGCGCGTCGATTTTACATAAATATTGGTTTTTTCTATGTTGTTTGCTCCGTTCGAGCAAATATCTTTGCTAGACCGATAAGTGGTAAGATGAACGATTTGAAATACGGAAAGGAAGTTGGGTCTTTACGTGGTATTCTTAAGGATCTATCGTAGATAAAAATAGGGGATGTTGAGGAGATGAAGAAGGAGGTAGGAAAGCGGATAACGCCACTTTTCTCTCGGCGCTTATACTCGGCCCTGTCCGTTCGTCCATTTCAGTTTAGTGGCAGCATCTTTTCAAGGATCTTCGACGTTTCGAGAGAGCGAAACCTTCTTCTTCTTCTTCTTCTTCTTCTTATTCTTTTCATGCCGATGCGTGAATCCTTTATCGAGTTTCATTCATTTTTCCGATAGACTCGAAGGATTCTTGAGATCCGGATTCAGCGGGCGCGCGCACACAATCGCATACGAGATACGAAGAACATTGGCCATACCTTAACCGCCAATCGCCGCGTTGCTCAGTTCGGATCTCATATCCGACACGGACTACGGGGAAACATTCGAATAACGGCGTCGTTCATGGAAATGTTTTGTAGAATTTTCCTAGATATTTCGAGAATCGACGTACACGCGACGATATTGCGACTGCACGGCTCCGCCATAAAATCTAGGACGCCTGAATACGCTCTGGAACTTCTCCTACCGTCTTTGCGTTTGAATAAAAGCTCGCGTTTCGTGCACGCGCAAATAGACGTCACAAGCGAATATACGAACGATCTCGAGTCTTCGCTTCTTTTTGATCTAATTTTCTAATTCGAAAAATGCATTTGTGTTTTCTCTATAAGTCGATATAATAATTCTATAATTCCAAGTCCCATATCCATCGAGATTACGTCGAAGCATGCCACGAAATACATTTGTGCTTTCCGTTCGACGAAGCGCTGGGTATTATCTATATATGCTTCCTGCTAGATTCTACTTAGATACATATGTACGTACATATGTACATATCGACAACGTAATATTAATGTACATCGTAACACAGTTTAAACGAGTAAGCTTACAAGCTAATAAGTTGGATCGTATACGATACGTAGCTTCGCGTAACAAGTTCGCTCGGCAAGATATGCGACGAGCCGCGAATGTAAAACGTCGACGAAACGAAGAATGGAACTGGAATTAATTGCCAGTTAACGCTTCCTTGGAATTTGTATTTAGTTTTTAATCGCCCGCGAGCGATGCGTCGAAAAAGCATTTTTTAATGGGGATTTGTAAGGGAAAAAAAAAAAAAAAAAAAAACAAGAAAAGAAGTTTAACGAAAAAGGAATCGATCGGTTTTTTCGTTTATCCAAAGATGGCCGTATATAAAATGTAAAACGTTCTAGATATAGCCAAGCGATGGCTTGTCATCCCTGTTTTTATCGGTAATCTCGACTAATCCTGCTATGAAAATTTGAATGTCTCTCCTTGGAAACGGTGTTCCCACGGATCATTGAGATAACGTCGGAAAGTCGAGCCAGCTATTGTTTCGAGGTAATACGCCACTGAATTTCGCTGTACGAAATTCCCGTTACGTTCGAGCTGCAAGCGAAAGTCGGTGGGAGGGTCGTTTCGTAAGTGGAGAACAAAAGGTGATGCTTTATCGTCGCTTTTCGTCCTGCGACTGGGACTTACCGGTTAGGAAGGATAATCGTCGCATGGCAGGAAAGGGATGGTTTCCGCTGGTGTCCAAGAGATCAAGCTGATGCACCTCGCCCCTGATTCTATAAAGCTTCCTGTGGAAATCCTCGATCGTAGGGGTGTAACTCTCTTCGAACTTGTTGGATAAAAATCTAAAACGGAATATTCCAAAAATTTCAGATCATTCGATCGATATGCATTAATAAAACCGTCCGATGTGCGCAACGTACATTATCCTACATCAATCTTCATCTCTCACTCGTTTGTCAAAAACAATAGACTCGCGTTTCCATTTTCCACGATTGAAACCGTGTTCCTCTCGATCACGATTCTCACCGAAACGAGTCGCGTAATTACCCTGAAATTAGGGAAATTCACAGAGGCTCGACTGGGTCGCGGTTTGTCAATTTGACGTAACGAATAGTCGCAAAGGCGGAAATGAACAGCCTTGCCAAATACGAAATTGGCTAAGCTCGCTTCGACTATTTCAAACAACTTTTTATCCTATCGCTTATACGCATATGCGTTTATTATCGCGATCTGTTCGTTTCGATCTATTTACCCGACGAAATATATGAAACTTATCTCGTTGTAATGGTCAAATGTATTTATCACTTTCTATTTCTCTGCTCCGTTTGTCGATAAGACACGTTTATATCGGCGGCTTTTGACAGCGATAATAACGACGGACGCGATTTGTATGCGCGGAACGTATGAATCGGTGGCTGTGTTAACGCGATAATACAGCAATAAGGAAAATGCGACACAATGCATAGCGGAATATAATTTGCATCGATAAATGCGATGGATTAATGGAATAATATCGTTCTCACGTTATTAGTACTCGCTGAATGCTTTACGCGTTTCATTTCAATAACCGATCGCGAAGAATCGGATGCTACGCGTATGGAAGCGAAGAGAGATTTGTTTGAAAAGGATATTCCGAAGGAGGAACGAACGAAACATTTCGTACGTACTCGATCACTCTTACTCGTTTCGTCAATTTTTGATACGTCGGATAAAATCGCGCGTCGATGTTTACTCGTATCCGAGAATCGAGAATGAAGAGCAAATTAAATAGCCCTCGTAGCGTCGACGCACGTATCTACCGAACGGAACTCTAAGGGCAGATTCAAACTTCTCCATCCAACTAGGCGATCTTAGAAAGTTCAGTAAAAGTCGTTAGATCGCGTCGCTCGTGTCTCTCGTTACCTTCCTAGCGAGCGACGAGAACATAATGCTTTAATTACGCTCGTTGCAAAGCCCAAGGGCTTTTTTTATTTTCTCTTTCTTTCATTCGCTACCGCAAACAACGGTCGAAGATGTAATTCCCTTCGAGTGTAATGAGCTTTTTTTTTTTTTAACGTGTAAGCGAAAACGCTCGGAACTTAATCCGGTCCGTATAATTTCGAACAAGGGCGTTGCCGTTGTAGGCTTTGATCGTAAGATAAACGTAACTGGATGAAAAGCAAAAATTCTTCCAAGGGATAGAATTACCGTGCTACAATGGCGGTCTTGCCGACCCTGGCGCTACCGAGCATGACGAGGCGATAGCAATTGCGTGGCGGTGGTTTGCAGGCATCCTCCTGCGAGGACGTCGAGGCAGGGCTAGGGCTAACGGTGATGGGAAGGATGCCATCTTCGGCACCGGAGGGCCCCTCCAATTCGGGGCCCGCTTGTGCGCCTCGTCGACCACGATTGATCTTATGCTCGGTCTCGTCGATCGTATTTCCGCTTCTGCACACCCTCTCCACGCAGCAAAGAAGTCGGCGGCACGCCTCCAGCTGCAAAGAACACGAAATAAGGGGGCAAATCCTTTACCTTGAAATTCTTTCGCTCTCGAAGCTCGAGAGTCACGATTCGAAATATTTCCATGTAGAAGTGAATCTCGCTTTGAAATATTTCAGGTATGGCCAGAGAGAGAGAGAGAGAGAGAGAGAGAGAGAGAGAGAGAGAGAGAGAGAGAGAGAGGGAGAGGGAATCTTCTTCCGTGATAAGCGAATTGAGAGAATTGAAGGAGCATCCTCTTTCGAGGGAATCTAAGCGTCTTAACGCACCACGGAATATGCTAACCAACGAGAGAAGGTCGGCCCTTCTATGAAGAAGGAATCGTTTCGATTGCTCTTTTCATTTTGTAGAACGCCTCGCTCTAATAATTTCACGATTGAATCGCTAAATTATTTTTAATTACCCGCCGAAGGATTTCGGTCGCGACGGTATTTCTAGAATTTAATATCGCAAGTTGCGTTCTCTCTCTCTCTCTCTCTCTCTCTCTCTCGCAGCATGCTTGCCCTCTCTATTTTCTTCTTGCTCGCTGTTTTTTTGTTCTCTCTTTTTATTCCACTCGAAAAAAGCAGGAGCGTTTAAATTTTACCGCTTACATCTTTTCTTTTTTTATGAAGAAGCGCGATGAAAGCTAATAGATTATAGCTCTTGTAAAATCGCGAGATCGTTCGCGTTTATGTGCGAGAAATGCGGCAAGAAACGTAACGTTTGACGCACGTCCCGTGGATACGAAATTATTAGAATGTCGGTAAAACAGAAGAGAACCGTTATTGTTCCGTAATAACACTTTAACGCGCTCGATTACGGGCGTGGTTCGCGTTAATTAACAATTTCACCGAGACGAGCAAAACCATCTGTGATGTTCCGTCGAGAGCTTCGTTATCCCGTTCAACGTGCGTTGCGCTCCAACGGATTAGTAGATGCCTCTGGCCATTCACGATAATCAAGTTACGATATTGTGATTTTAAGGAACAGCCAAGACTTTGACGTAAGGTTAACTTTAACGCATAATTAACAACGGAACAGACGGTAGAAAGCTTTCTCGAATAGAACCCAAGAAGTAAAATGATAATACGATTTTAATGAAACGAAGAAGCGACATCGAGAGATATTATCGATTGTTAAAAGGGGACGGTAGGCTGTGACACGTTCGTTGAAAGGCTGTTACTGAATTCGAGGATGCGAAGTTGTCGCTTCTGGACGAGTCCTAGACATTCGCCAAAGATAGATCGCGGGTAGTCCATTTTAGAACGAGAAATTCACAGATGCGACCTACTCCCTATAAACCGAGAAATAATGGAATGCATTAAAGCTTCTCCAACGGTCTGTATTTCATTCTGAGTTTCTAACAGCGACGCGAACGATATGTTGCGACAATTGCGATCGCTACGATCGCGTCGTTCCTTTAGCTATTGGTTTTCAAAACTCTCGGAGTCTCTCTGTTCGCTCCTACTCGCGTATCACGTTACGACGAAAGAGCATGTGTAATAATAGCGCCTGTTACAATTATAATCCCGATGGTTCGTTTGGCGAGAGCCTCGCTTCTTGCCTATTGTACGACAGTTCTCTGAACTATCGATCGTCTTCCTCTATTTCTTTTTCCTCTTCTTCGATAAAGCTACATCGGAACTCTCTTGTATTCCACTCTCGAGGAACACGTTCCTCACAGAACGTCCGTATAAAACGCATTCATCTTCTACCTTATTTGTGCGAGTCAAGTGACAGTCCGTTTTTACGAATATAAAGAAGGAAAATAAAGTTTCTATTATTTCTTTATCTCTTCTCACTTATTCTTTTTCTTTCTAATTAAGACAAACTCATCTTCGGACGGTATTCGTTCTCTCTCTCTCTCTCTCTCTCTCTCTCTCTCTCTCTCTCTCTCTCTCTCTCTCTCTCTCTCCCGAATAAATATTTATAAGACAATTATTTTATAAGGCGAGAACCGGACAAAAGTGATTTATTATGTTTGAGAACTGTTGTATAATCTTTATCTTACGGATGAAAGAGTTATTTCTCTTCCTCCCTTTTCTCCTCTTCAGGCGGTTATCGTCCATCGTACTTTTTATTAGTAATAAAAAAGTGTTACTGTTAAATGGCACCATGTTTTGCCCCGAACATATCCGACCGGAATACCCCAGTGTTATATTTGCCACTCGCCAAAGTACGAGGGATGCCTCGGTATAAATATTTAACGATTGAACAACGTCCGTGTCTATCGCATAAAATCCGTACTCGTTCCCCTTTTAACGATGTCAAATGCTTAAAAGAATCTCATATTTATTGGTAATAATGTGCGTGAAATAAATTGGGTTGCGGTTATTGCATTATCGAAATAATCCAAGTTCTCGTGGAATCAACGAGGCGCGTCCAATTCGAAAAACGTACGAGGTTATAAAAAGTAAAACGCGTAACGCGGAGACCTACGAGAGGACAATCAGAAGGGCCTTTCGCGTAAGCGACGAGGCAAAGTTTCATCGTTTATGAAGGATTTAACGATGCTCGAGTCGACTCGATTCTCGGCTATAAATTAATTTGATAAAGCGAGAAAAGGTATCGTTTCGCGTGTTATACGTATACACCTACCGAAATACGTATGTCTGTACGCACGTAGCTGGTAGATATTCGATGAAACGTACGCGTTGCTCTCGCGTGGAACGCGCTAATTAAGAACTTTGTTGTAGAAGGAAAATTGCTGCGTTTCGTACGTACGTAGGTAGGTAGCTAGGTAGGTAGGTAGGTAGGTTGGTATCTCGCGCCATAGAAAGATCGCTTTGTAGTTGGCCGCTAATTATGGTATAGCTACGCCCCGGTCAGAATTATATCCTCTGGAAAGCTCTTGAAAAATATCGCCGAGAGTATTCAAGACAGAAGGATACTCCTGGTTTCTAAGATTACCTCGTTCCGTTGCCATTAGCGCAATTTCCTTCGTGAAAATAATTGTATTATTCAGCGTGGAGAATAAGCGAAGGATACTGGCCATCACGAAAGACAAAATTTAAGTTAAGACGAGATCGTTCGATCATATTTCTTCTCTTTTCTCTATCCCTTTTCTATATTCTTAACCACCTTCATCTCGTTCAACACGCTCGAATTAATCTTTCGCGTTTCGTTCGATCGAGACTTTCAGCATCTCGATGAGATGTAAAGCTGGGATTGAATTCCTTTTGTTCGTGGGCATTATCGTTCGGCTCGAGATTATTTAAAATGCCATTGTACTTCTTCGTTTACCTCCGTGTTAAGAGGCAGCGGCTATTTAAGCGCAGACTGAAATGGTTTTGACCGAATCTGAAAAGGAGATCGATTTTTGGGGATTCTTTTTATCTTTTAGGGTATCTATCGAAACAAAGATACATCTCTCTCTCTCTCTCTCTCTCTCTCTCTCTCTCTCTCTCTCTCTCTGTATTTTTCGTTTCGCAAAGATATTTTGGAAAGGTGAAATATGCAAAATCTCCATTTTGTTCGGTTTCAATCGCAGTGAAAAAAATATTGACGTTTAAACGAATCAAATCTATCGCGGGAAACAAAAAAGACAACAAATTAAAAAAGATCGGGTCGAATAGTCTCGATCACTTTTGTTGGGCATCGTATCGAGAGTGCCAATCGTTACCTTCCATTTCATCTCGGTAAACGAAGCGTGGAATCGCAAAGAGAGATTCTTTCGACCCTTACGATTCCGAGAGAGGAAAACGTTCGTTCCATCATGCTTGGATTCGAAAAGAAAGGGAATAGAAAGAAAACGAAAGAAAGGCCAAAGAGTTAGTTCGTCGACGTCTTGAAAGCAGACGGAAAGAGTATAAGTCGAGAGCATGCGTTTGCTTAAACACGGTAAACGTCCGTACAAAAGTCTTCCTAAACAAATTTAATCTCGTCTTCTTGCGAGCCTCGGGACTGTTACGGCCTCCTTTTAGCCGTTTCATTCGCTGTGACATTTCATCCTCTTTTGTACTCGATTACCTTTCCTTTTATCTCTATGATTTAGATCCCAAACTACTCTTTCTCCTTCCTTTTTATCGTCGCTACTGATTCTCCTGAAACATCCGATCCTTTTAATGTCTCGGAACGTCTAATGAAACACGTTATTCAATTACTTCTCTCTCTTAAAGATCGCCAAGCTCTTTCGTACGAGAAACGATGTTTGAAACGAGATAGACAAAGTTCGAAAAAGTATCTCGTTGATCCAAAAAATGGGACATAAACGCCTCGGATGGGACTTAAACTTTGAAAATTTTCTCGTGCGAGACCTAATCGTGTGGGAGGAATGCTGCTCCTTTCGTTCGGAGAACGCTTCAGAAATTTGATATAAGAAAAAAGACGGCATTGACGCGAGTTCTCGGAAATAAGGTAGAAGTGAAAGAAGAAGAATTTTGTACGTTGTGTTTAGGTTGTCCTAGCGAGAGTTTTATTGAATTTTATTGTTCGCAGGCAGACGGTCCGTGTCGCTCGTCGTATAAGCCGACGAGAAGTTTCTGGTGACACTAGGTACGTTAAGGAAAGAAGAACGGAAGAAAGAGAGAACAATAGAATTTATCGTCCTTTTATATATATGTGTGTAAATGTATATATATATATAAAGAGAAAGAGAGAGAGAGAGAGAGAGAGAGAAAAGAAAGGAAATAAAATTTCTTGAGCAGGATAGGTGACTCTAAATGTAAAAACAAGATACAAAGAGAACTATCATCCATTATATTTGGATTTCGTGCCTATTTAAAAAACTCCACGTTATTTTCCCAAGGCCGTGCTACGTTCGGAGTCGGTTAAACGTGACTCAATTATGACTCGGCGCGTGTACTCATAAATTGAGTCGGTGATTAAATTTTGCCATCTCTTCTCCTTGCCGTACCTTTCCTAAATGAAAAGCAACACTATGTGCATCGAAAAACGTGTCGCCGACAGCTCGGAGTAATTAAAACGCATCGCTCGCGCGAAACCGCGACGAAACGTCGAATTTCCGCATTGCGAACGATTAATAATCGCATGCGGTACAATTCGAAGAAAGAATAACGAGCGCGCTCCGTGGAATAATAATTAGATATTAGAAAACGAAGTAAATAAAGCCAGATTATCGTTGCATCGTTTACTGTTCGCGATCGATCGTCTGTTACGAGATTGCAGATTCATTCGATTTTCACGGCTTTGCTCGGTAAGAGGACTTTTACGCGGAAAATTGAAAAACCGAAAAATTATCGAAGGAACGTTGTTCCTATATCGATGTTTCGATCGGCCGGGATTCAAACGAGCGTCCACGTTTGCTATTTCGCGCTATTCGAGATCGAATCAAGCCAGATTCGTGCCGTGCGCGGAAATTCTTCGCGAGCACGCGTAGCGTATCGCGCGTAGCAACGTCGTTAGGTGAGATTCGCGAACGATTGATCGGAAAATCGTCGACCCAGAAACGTGATCAGCTTGGAAAATTCCTTTCCTTTTGGAGATCATTTTTTTACATCTTTCCGTTCTCTCCCTAGAGTCATTTTGGAATGATCAACGCGGCCCAGAGCCACGGAAAAATGGCCTCGTAGTCTAGCACGAATTTATGGTACATAAAAACCAAGGAGAAAAATATTCTCTCTCTTGAATGGCGCCGATAAAGTGAACGTTTCCGTAACGTCGACTTACTTGTCTTGCGCATTTTTTTTTTTTTTTCTATGTGTGTGTGTACACGCACACGCGCGCGCACACACTTTTTATTTTTTGAGATATTAATGCATTCGTCGAATATTTCGTTATTAGTACATATCGCGTACATCAATTTGCACGCATGAAATTCTTAGGTACCGTCGGATAAAATATTATCATTCGACTATTCGAGGAACTTTGATCGATATTCCATGAGATTCTAGCACTGAATTAGCTCGAGCATAGTAGCCCTGGAGAATTAAATTTGTCGAACGAGACCTCGAACCTCCTCGTATTGATCGGTGACCATTTTGATCTGGAACATCGACTTTCCTGAAAGACCTCTCGAACTTGTAGAGCGCTGAACTGATTTAGTTTTTTCTTTTTAAGCTCAAGGACAATCTTGTCCATTCTATCGACATACACGAGTCTAGAAATTCTTTTAGTTACGAAATCCAGAATGTAATTCTCCGTCTTTGATATTTATAATTCCTCGTTATCGCGTGTCTTGCTACAGTTGGAAGGGGATTTAGTAGAGCTGTTTAAACGTTATCCTCGAGAACGATTAAATAGATCCGTTACGATTCCGAGAGTTTCTTCCTTCGAGCATAATAACTTTTCCCAGCGAAAAACATGTCCCTCGCTTACGAGCCACTTGTAATTTAATTCAAAGAACGAATAACGTTTGATAAAAATCCTAAAATTCGTGATCTCTGTGAGAAGGAAATTGATCGGTGAGGTCGAGGTCAGCGAATAGGCAGAAAAAGCAACTGGAAAAGTTAACACAGGACGTATGTGCAAAGAGGAGTAGATAGGTCGTCGTACACAGCCTCAGGAACGATATGCAAATTGTACTGGGAAACAGCAGCGAGTTAGCAACCGAGAAAGCCTCGTGCAAACTGCCGAGGAAGGCACGCTTATCTCTTATCTTTCCTTGTCCCTCTGGCGAACGAGCAACGAATGGTCTGCCGAAGAGCCAAAGAGGATTTGCATCCATGGTAGGCCGTTCGAACGGACGTTAACGAGCGTTCCGTGATTCCTTATTCGATTATAATGTACCGTGCGTTTCTTATTTAACCAGATCGAAAAAAGGTCTCCCCTTTTTCTCCTCTCTTTCTCCGTTATTTCATCCTCTTGATATGTGCATTTTTCGCCCATTGGAATAACGTCGAACTCGTTTAACTTTCCTAAATTTATCTCCTCTTCTCTTTTCGTCAAAACGAACTTCCATTCGATTCCTTACCTGTTGCTCTGATAAGCCACGGAAATTCCTTGGCACGTCCATTCGCGGTTATCGATCACCTTCGCGCCGCAGATGAATCTCGATGGTACGTTGCTGTTGTTGTGTTGCTGCTGCTGCTGCTGCTGCTGCTGCTACCGCTGCTATTGCTGGTGGCAACGATATCGATCGATTCGGTCTGTCTCGCGAACACGGATCGTGTAACGAGCGTATACATACTACATTTACGACTATCGTTGTAAAATCAACGATAGACAAAGGGATCGTAGAGTTGCTTAGTAGCTTCCTCCGAACGTAGCTCCTCCTTCTCTCCTTCTTCGTTGACATAGAATAACGTTGGTACATGCCCCTGACTACCCCGACCTGTACGCGGTACGTTTTAACGCGCTGTAAACAAATTGAAGATGTTGCGACTGTTCGTTAAACGTTATAATGACGTATAAAGAACAAAAAAGGACTAAAGAAGAAAAAGGTGAGCAGGGGGAGAGAGAGAGAGAGAGAGAGAGAGAGAGAGAGAAAATGAGAGAGGCAACTTTATTGATTTTACGATGAGCACGCTCGAAGAAAAAAGGCAGGTCGTCGACACGTGGACGCGTACCATAGTCGCGTTAAAATTAAGAGAAAACAAAGGGTGGCACGAGAAGCGGATTATTCGGCTTAAACAATTATTCGCTCGGTTGTACCGTTATACGTAATATATAGATATATACTGCTATACAATATATCATATACGTGTGTATGGTCGTGAATGGCACGATCATACGTAGAAATGACAGGGCTGGTCTTTCGTCGTTATATCACAGCTTGGCATACTCTCGATAATGTGAAGTTTAATCAAGCTAAGCGGATGTACCTGTCAATTCTTCCTAAATACGTGCATAACGATGGAACGACACAGCCTCTCCCTTTCCGTTATGCTGCGAAACATGCTTACGTAATTATCCCGTTACTTCAATAACCCACCTACAATATCTTTCTCTGTACGAATCGAATAATGCGAAGCAGGTGGAAGGTGAACCTTTTCCCTATCGAGCTGGAACTGACTGCTATCTCATCGGATTAGATCATCGAACGATGTCAATCTCAAAAAGACACGTGCCGCGTAAAACGTTCCGAAGGGAATATGAAATTTAATTATTTACGATCGTTCGTTCGCCACCGATTTCTGTGCCTGTTTTTCGGAATTTCTGTCGCTCGGAGTTTAATCGACAGGTACACGTACGCGTCAACAAGGCTAACGCGGCTCGTTTTTACCGTCGAAAAGCTTATCTGCGCTCTTAGGATACACGGGTTTGCATATCGCGTATCAATTTATATTTCGACGAACCGGTTTCAAGGATCCGCGTAGATCTGATAGTTCTTATCGACGGTAGATTGATAATTCTTATCGACGTCGACAGTTTCTTTTCTTTCTTTATTTTTTCTTTTTTTTTTCGTTCACTCGCTTCTCGATTTATTGTCGCGCTAGTTATAAAATCGAAAAGAACTCTGCCTGGAGGTACAGTGTTCGTGTTTATCCGTAGGTAGATGCGGTATGTCGTAGCAAGGAAAAAGCCGGCTCCAAGAGTGTATATAATTACGAGACACCTAGCGATCGTTCCGCCCTATTTAATCCTAGGCTGCTTCGACTCGTAACCCTTTTGCCGACGGCGATCCGCGCAGATATCGTCGGAGAGACGTAGTACGTGAAATAGACGTCGGTGTTCGGGAGCGAAGAAGAAATCCCTGCAGGCTGAATGCATCTCTTTTCTCTCTATCTCTCCCCTTCCCTTTATTTTTCCGTTTGTTTCGTTGGAAGAGACTCGATAAACTCAATGTTTCGAACGAGTTAAATTCCCGAGATTTTACATAGCACGCGTCGGCTACGATCCCGTCTGTATGTACGTACGTATACGTAGAAATACATACATATAAATACGTATGATGTAGGTACGCGAGGCCGATTAAGTTGGGCTTTCGATGTGGCCTTCGACGATCGATCGATCGGTGTGGATGTTGCCGTTTCTCGGGCCCCTTGAGTATCGCCATGAGTTGATCGTATATCTTCGACGTGCCTATGAACTACGTAGAGAAATTCATTGATATACTTATACCTACACACGTGTGTAGCACGTAAGAGATAAAGAAAACGAAATTGAAATTGCATCGGAAACTCTCCATCAACGTTTGTCACTTGAGATTAACTTTCATAAGCGACAGTATCGTGCGAGTTCTTACGGTACGATAATCTCGAAGCACCTTTGTCACTGAAATTCCGAGGATCCTATGAAAAAAGGCAAATCTGCCAAGATAGGGCTACTTTCTCTATACGGTAAAAAAGACGTTCCGTCGATATCCTTGTATTCTTCGATATAATCCTCGAGCCGAGTGGAGTTATGAAAACGTAAGAAATAATGATCGTTCTTGCCTGACAGCTTGATAGACGAGGAAGATGGATCGATTAGGCCTATTTTTCTTTCGCACGCGATACGAGTCTAAAAATTTACTTTATCTCGCCGGTTTACGATCGATCTTCGTAACTACACGATTAAATAGATACTTAACGCGTGAAAACAATTGCGATATCTGCATAAATATAACGTACTTATCTCTCTCATTGGATATTCACCGATCGCAGTAATTCTCGATGGCGAGACCAAGAACGTTGGTTGGAACGTGATTCGTTTTATGACGATTTAAGGAAGCAGGGAGTCACGCGTATGTTCGCGTTTAAAGACGGATTCTTCGAAGGATCGCAAAAGAGTAGTTTGTATCTCGACTTTCATACGTTCCGCGAACGCGCCCGATAGAGGAAGAGTTTTTATCTCGTCGTTAACGTAATTTCCTGTGTCAAAGGGAAAAGCTCGTATAGGTCGTGTTCAACGAAAGGCACGTTCGCATCGGAAAGTTACGTATTTATTTTGGCTCGGAGCACTTGGCAGCGTGCTTCCCCTGCTTTTTAACCGCTTCGGTAATTACTGGAACCGCGTAACGTGGCTCTGGTCGATGCTTTTACGTTGCTGAGTCAACTCTCTGAGACGCAGCCATCGCCGTTGCCGTAATAAGACACTGCGAATTTAACACATTTTCCGTATTCGTTAGCAGGTAAGGCTTAGTCGATTCTACTACACATCTCTTACCGACTTTACGCGGGATTAGCTAACTTTTGGCTAATCCTAACTATCTTCTCGATTTAAGATAACGGGACAAATAGGAAGGAACAAAAAATGTATCTTTTCTTCGAGATACCGGTTACAAACTACCGACTATTTTTCCTTAAATATCGAAAGAAACGAATCCTTCGAGAGGTCGTTAAATGGAACAAAAAAGTCCATTTTCGACTACCTAACTCCTTTAACGAGGAATTTGGCCCAAAAGTCCGCTCCATTTTGAAATTGGATCTACCTGTTATCAACATGGGGCGTAATGAGCTATTTTTCTCTCTCTCTCTCTCTCTCCTTCTCCCTCTCTTCCTCCCCCCCCTCTCTCTCTTGGCACAGTATCCGAGTGTTTAGCTTAGCAAGATGAAATGCTCGGTCGTATTCTCGAGCACGAGTGCTTTTGCTTGCTGGCGTCATAATCTGATTGTCCTCTGGCCGACGCTATTTCGCTTGGAAGTTAGCTCGGACTACCTTAGCGGGCGGTCGCCGCAGTTGGTGCTCATCGACGGTTTAATAAGCGTTCGATTTATGAATTTATTAGCTGAATGCAATTATTAAGGCGTACTGTAGACGCTCGATAATGTCATTGCGCGATGCAGTGACTAATTCGAACACGGACTTTTCTGAAGACACAAAGTGACATAAATTAAGGTACAAAGATGGGAAAACTTTATAGCCTTCAAAGTCCGACGAAGTGCATCGACTTTTCTACGCTCGCTAAAGACCAAACTCCATAAGATGGACATTAACCGATGTCCTCTAACCGTCACGTAAACTTCAACTAACAATGGCCGCGCGCGCGTAAACTTCAACAAACGCGCACACCCACACACACCCACAGCCACACACACCCACACCCACACACACACACACACACACACACCCGCTCGCACGCCTTTCCTTTAATCGGCTTAATACGTCGTCGACATTCGGCTTCCTTCTCGAGAAATATGTTATCGATTGAGAAACGATATTCGACGAATGGGTGGCTTTGCGCGATGCCGTAAATCATGTATTTAAACGTTGCATTATTCTCGTTCGATCGTTATTTCGGTTAATCAACTTGCAGCTACGGTGAATTCGCGCTCGGTTTCGAGCATAAACGTACGGTACGGTAACGGTAAACGTATACTAAACGTACAGCACATTTGGATTATTTGATGCTCGTAGGATCATTAAACGACAACGGCCGTGTCGCGTTGTAAAAATGAAATGGAAGAGAAGAAATAGCAAAAGTGTCTCTTCCTTCGAGAGCAAGAACATGAAAAGAATGCATTAGTTAATTTCCCAACAGCGAGAGCTTTCGAGAAAGATGTAGTCCTCCGAAAGAAAAGTCTTTCGAAAGAATATTCAATGGCGTATGTATATATGTATATGTATCTCGTTGAAAGACCGATGGAGAAATGCACGGCGTTATTCCGGTAGTAGCGAATTTACGAATGCGGAGAAATGCGGAGCGTTATACCTCGAGTATTCCACTACAATCCGAGGTATTCCAGGATTCTACAGATCGCAATGAGCAGACCTTTCGCAATCTTTATTTACTCATCTCGAGACTTGTGCTTCTCCGTATGTTCGATATCCATCCCTGTCTCGCATCGATGCTCGCTCCTACCAATAAAATAATCTATTTCTGCCTCCGTGCAGCAAACTAAATTGAACTCCCCGTGTTCTCGTATCTCTCGTGTCCGAAATTCGATGGAACAAATATTCTATACGCGCACTTTAAATCTTAATTAACACAACCGTCAATGTTTCCACAGTTTGAAATAAAGAAAGGTGCAAGTAGAGCCGAACGAGGACGGCCGGGTACTTATTGAATTCCTTGGCGAGGAAGAGAGAAACAGAGAGGCGAAGAAAGGTGCGTCTCGTTAATTAAGCGAATTGTTCGGTCTTCTTCGTTGATTGGAAATTGCGATAGAATGGGATCGGGCGCGGCGATGCGCGTTTTCCCAGATGCCGCGAAAGGGATCTTCTTCTCGGTCTCGCATGCGAAGGTAATAAGATCACGCTGGATCGGGAGAAAGAAAGAGAGTGAGAAATCTCTTTCAGCTTTGTCCTTGGCTTTCGAGTCTGATCACCGATCGAGCTAGAGAGACGGGCACGATTCCGATCTCGAAGATCTAAACAATTTCTCTAGGCGTGCTCGGATTACAAGGGCGTAATTCAACTCGAGGCGAACTTTGACGAGTTGATTCGAAGGGTTCGCGACGAGCGCGGAAATGTTATCTCGTAAATTCGAGTTCGTAGAGAGTCTCGGAGAAGATTTATCGCATAACTCTCGATCGAGAAGTCGTTTCTGGCTACCGAGAGGGGAAAGTCAGAGAGTTGAGTTTCGGATCGAACGTCGCACTATGCGACGAGTATTTAGCTGGGGAGAAAGATAGATGGATAGATGGATAAAGAGAAGGGAGAGACCGAAAGCGTTACACCCCATTAAATTATTGTCACTCCGACCGAAAACTCGTGCACTTCTCGTGCAGGACTACCGTCGAGAGACGATGCACAAAGCACGTTCTCACAGAGAAGGCTGTTCGATGTAGCGAAAGAAATTTGACGTCTATGGATTACCGATATGGAAATATGTCCTTCTTCAACGCGGACATAGCCCCTCTCTTACCGAAAAAATGTTCGATCGTTTCGCGAACGTCACGATCCTCTTTCTCGACGAAAAATCTTGGATCCTACATTGCGAGCACATCCCTCGAATAACTACGTCATGTAATTTAGGCTGGAGTCGTTTACCGAACTATCATTAACTTTTAACGCGATATCTTTGATCTCGATAGTCGCAAACTAGTTTGCAGTCACAAGGTACCTTGGAATCTTGCAGCGTTCGAAAATTTGCTCTTTCGAGAAGCGTAGCACGTTTCTGACGTTTTTTGACGTATTCACATACGAAACTTGACTCGTCTACATCGAGAACATGCTGGCAGCGACTCTTATCTCTCTCTCTGCTTGTTCTATACTATTCCACTTTTTCCCATGATACTTTAAGAATACTTTTAATACTTATAATCCGTCTAGATACTTTTCAGCGATTTTACAAATTCGTATCGTGTAAAAGATCGAATAAAAGACAGAGAGAGAGAGAGAGAGAGAGAAAGAGAGAGAGAGAGAGAGAGAGAGAGAGAGAGAGATTTCTCGCGTTAATGGGCGACGATATAATTCGATAGTCGTGTTCTTCGATAAAAAAGACTACTCTTAAAAGTTTCTACCGAGAAGAAGAAAAATAAGAATATAAAAAGCAGCGATAGACTGCTTCTAAGAGACAAAGAGAGGAGAAAGAATTTTCCAGAAAGACGGTTAACGAGATATCCTGTATATTCGCTCGTGGAATTTTCTCATATCACTGTTTGCAATGAGATAATCGATATCCCGTATATGTCAAAGAATTGACCACTCTACGATAGAGGAATGTATAGATCGATCCGGGTAAATAGTTGGAGTATATATAATTTCGAAGCACGACGTAGCGCGAATTTTATTTCGTTCGATTGCGAATGATTCGACGATAAAAGTTCTTTCGTTGTCGAGCGAAATATAGAAAATTATTCGTCGATCGATGTTCGCCGATATCTCCTGCGAACGCGCTAAGCTTCGAGTAATTAGGAGCGTTCGCGAAAATGAGAGAACGTACGTATACGTATATCGGATGTGTTCCGCCCTCCATACCGTCCGTGGTGAACGAGAGTCGATCTGCTTATATCGTTTACCGATATACATATAAGTAGATACATGGTTATGTATATGTGTGTATTGAATATGTATATATATATATATATGTATATATATATACTCGATGTATATACACGTAGATGATATAATGCACACACGGTCCGTGGTACGCGCGCATGCTCGCGTATCCTTGAAATCCACTAGCCAAGCCGGAAGGCACGCAAAGAATTTCCAGCCTAGCAGAGATCAAAGCACTTCGGTTATATGGGAATAGCTTGTATACCTTTTTAGACTACGCTCTATTATCCTATTATCACCTTTCAACGTTACCTCGCTATGCCGTTGTTCGCTATTTATAATGAATCGCAAAGTCGTGTTTCCAAGAAAGCCCCGACTCAAAGAAGGTTCCGTTTAAGCGTCCCTTTTCCTAGAATTTATCACTTAGTTTGGTTCGTAATAACTGAAAACCGAAAGTTCTGGGAAAGTTTACTGCGGTATAACGACCGAACCAAAATGATGAGTTCTCGCGTTCGCGACGTTTCAACGGGCGATTCGATATCGGTCGGTCGTCGTGTCCGCATATGGTGCCCTGCGAGTCTCTCTATTCGCACTTCCCTCCGAGATTTAAGATAACGTATGTACCTACATTGAAAGCGGTCCAAACTAAATTGGAGCTTTCGATTGTACCACTCTTGATACATGACTTTATAAAATGGATAGGTTGAATTCGTTGAGTCGTGAAAAATATCCCCTCGGGATTGTCGGACGTTTTACTTTCAATATTTACTGGAGAATAAACAGATTCGCAAAAAAAACTGCTTTGGTAAAAATTCGTTGCAGCTCACTCTATATATTCTTTCATCGATCGCGTGACTTCGACGAGCTTCTCCTTTCTTCGAGGGGTGATAAACACTTAACTGCATTCTAAATAGACACGGAAACTCGACGTGACTACGTTTGTTCGGCCGTGCAACAAGTCGGATTAACAGCTGTTCCGACGGAGCGCGCTGGCTTATAGGCAACGCGCTGATATGGCATTCCTATTTGGCACAAGTCCAACGCTCCTTTCCAAACTTCCTTTCTCTTTCCCTTGAACTTAATCGCTATATTTACGAATTATTCGACTATATCGTACGGGCTGGTGGTTAATCTCGCGTGAAAATGTACTCGCTTTTATCGATGGAAAGATACGAAAGGAGCGAAAGAGAGAGAGAGAGAGAGAGAGAGAGAGAGAGAGAGAGAGAGAGAGAGAGAGAGAGAGAGAGAGAGAGAGAGAGAGAGAAATTTCGTTGATTTTTATCTACGTACATACAAATTCAAATGATCTCGTTCCTGCGCGTCTCTTGCGGCGACAAAATCGGTAAAATAATAGGAAGGATAGATATAAAGCATCTCCGAACGGTATTACTCCTTCCTCGGGAGCGGCAATAACGCGATCAAGGGGTGACGAACGCGTTTTACTTAAGCATACGGACGGAGAAACTATCGGATTGCAAACTTATCGCTTCGGAGCGGAATATCCTACTGCTACTGCTGCTCCTGCTGCCGGTATTGCTGAGTAAGTAGAAGATCGAATTACAGGACGACGATCCCTCCCTGCAGGACATCCGTGAGGATACCGTCGAACGGATATTTCAAGTTCGATCGGATGTCTTGTCTCTAGTTGACTTTAAAGGAGGATTCATTTGCGCCCCGTCTCTCCTTTTACCTTCTTTTTTCCCCCTTTGTTGGAGATAAGACCAAAGAATTCCTATCTTCTATTATCCGGCAGGTACAAACACTCGATTCTTTTCAAACTCTCTTTTACTTTCGAACATCGACATAGTTTGTAATTTCCTCCGCTGCTCTTGTATCGAGCCGGAGCTTGTCCCGTTTCATTTCTTCTCCTCTTCTTTCGTCCTATGTCTTTGCCGTTGAGATGAAATTAATCGAGGATTGATAACATCGATCGGAATATCGAGATTACGTTAGATCCGAGAACATTGCAGTCGCAAGAATTATTCCGATTGATCGAACAAAGGTACGAACCAGCAAGGATTTTTTTTTTCCTTTCCTTTCCGCCAATATTGACCGTAAACCATATCTTCCTTTGAATCCGTAATAAAAGGCCACGATTCCTGTCATTTGTAAAAACGTTTATATTCGACTTGTTTGAAGGATCTTGTTTGAACTAACGAAATGCGCAAGATAAACTTGGAATTGTATTACGATAGGTCGGATAACGATGACGAGAAACGTGACTTTTCTAGGGGTAAATCGTTTTCTCGTAAATCGTGGGAGCGAGTCTATATCGAATCCGATCGAAGTCTTGGAGAAAGCAGCTCACGCTGGTAATAAAAGAGGATCCATCGAATTAGAGTTCTTAATAGTCGGATAGTTCGCTCGCTGCGAACGCTTTTCTCTCTTCTTTCGATATCGTTCTATCGACGGTATGTTAGCGGTGAAAAATATCGTTGCCGAATAACGAAATATATTTTTTGGCATTCTCTCTCTCTCTCTCTCTTTGCTTTTTTTAGTAGCTGCTTCGAAAGGAAGCACGTTTAGAAAAGTTCTATCGTGACCAAGTTTTGCTTCAAAAACTCGTTAACAACTGTAGACAGTAAGAGTTATCTCATGGCCGTTATAGAAGGAACGATCTTTCATCGTCTCACGACGATCGCGAAAAACCATTCCGCAGTTCGATAATTTTTCAACTTTGTTTCCTCGTTGACGTCGACGTAGGTTCTTTGCGAGAAAGAGTTTTCTCCCTTACCTGTATAAAATTCAAGCGATACGTACCACACACGCCACAGTAGAGAGTCGCCGAGAGAATTCGAGTACAAACGTGCGCGTAATAAATACGTCAACAAGTAGAGGAGCGAGTAGACGAGCGTATGGAGATCGGATCTATTTTATAAAATGATGTCACGAACGAAACGTTTCCACGGTATTTCGTCGAACGATCGTCGAGCAAAACAGAGTTTATCGTGTATTTATGTTACGTAAATGAACGCTATCGAGCGTGTTTTAAAGGATCCTGCTCTTTCGAGTGGTTTCCCGAGAATCTCGTGTATAAAATACATCAAGATAGTTACTCACCTCAGGAACGTTGTCAGAGCGTAGCAGGACGAAAAGCGTTTGAGCGCGACCCGAGACATGCACGCCTGACGTTCAAGGACCCGTGGAAGGTCCTCTCCGCCAGTGCTCTCTCGTTCTCTTTCTCTCTCTCTCTCTCTCTCTCTCTCTTTCTCTCTCTCTCACTCTCTCGTCCTTGTACGCACGCACACGCACACGCACACGCACGCACAGACGAAGTTGCGCGCACGCACGACCCAGACGCAACGCGCAGTAAAATGCGCTTTCCCTTCAAAAGAGCATCGACCACCGCTCGTCCTTTTCCCGGACTCGTCGACTTTCCTGTTGTACCGAACTCGTTTCCTTCATTAATCGAAAGTGTGCGAGGGCTGCGTAGATTGTAGCGACACGCGATTCACCGAGGACACGAGGTCTCTGGTAGTAATGGTAATGGTGGTAGTAGTAGTCGTAGTAGTGTAGTAGTCGTAGTAGTAGCAGCAGTAGTAGAGTAGTAGTAGTAGTAGTAGTAGTAGTAGTAGTAGCAGTGGTAGTAGCAATAGTACGTAAGAACGTGTAAACTATCGTCCAGCGGTCGCAAGAAACGACGAAGCGACGCCGGTGCGAAACGCTGACTGAACCACTGGCCAAGGAGAAGCGAACGCGAGGGGTGCTCCGAGCTCCCTCCTACCTTACCCTCTTCCTCTCATCCCTTCTTGCCCTCCCTCCAGCTTCGCGTACACACGCCACGCAAGGAGGCACCGGCAACGATCCTACGATCCTGCGCGCGGTCGACGAGCGACCGAGAGAGCACGGCTTAAGCCACCCTCGCTACCTCGTTACAGCCTCCCACCTATATCCTCGATTTGTCATAACTTTCCGATCATTTTTACTTCCCGTCTTTCTCATTTTAAATAAATGAAACAAAGGCACAAATCTCTTTATGAAGTTCGATCGAGAGCTTAACGGACGACAAACTTTTTACGTGCGTTCGTTATCCTCTCTTCGATCGTTCTGTGACGTTAATTGGGATGCGAGATAAAAGCTTTGAATCTTTCTGCACACGTACATCGCAAACACCCACGTATCTACGCCGAAATTCGCGAGTAACAACGAGATTGCTCGTTAACCGAAACTAGATATTCCTCCCACAATTACGGACTATTTTTTTCGTAATTAAACTTGTATTTATCTCCATTAAGGGTCCATCCGTTCGTTCCCGTAGAAAATTTACGAGCGACCTTGCTATGCGATACGAGTTATACAATATCGAAGTTAGGAAAGTATCGTCATTAGGCAGAGGTCCGACTCTGTACGTGGATAGAGCTCGAGCGAAGCTAACGACGATGTCACGTCCGTCTAATGTTACCAAAATGGATCTGGCCGATCTCCTTTATGTTCCTTCGAGGGTGCGATACTTTCTCGAGAAATTGGCAAAATGAAATCTGGGCGAAAGGATCGTGCCAACCGTCCGACAACCAAAAATTCGGAAAAAAATGAATGATGACCGACTTCGACGTATTTTATTCGTTTATCTTAACGCGGCCTTTTTCTTTTTACGGCGCGTGACTCGCAAGAAAGTTACGCAGTAGGGAGAGCGTAAGGAGAGAGAGAGAGAGAGAGAGAGAGAGAGAGGAAATAAATTTTCATTCGAAAGTCGTCGCTCTTAACGCTTTTTTGATTTGGAAAAAAATACGTTCGAATCGTCTAAATTATTTAACGAGCCAAGGCTTTTGCGTTTCTCGGTCGCATTCTTTCCGAGTTAATCCTTAAACACTGACGAATTCGAACGTTTCATAAATAAACACGGCAAAACGCCGAGTAAGGACTCGTTGAAACGTTATTCTCTCTCTCTCTTTCTCTTATCCTCTTGAATCCACTCTCCGTGGAATTACGCCAAGTTTTCGATGGTTGAAAGACCGTAAACTCGCTCGTTGGGAACCGCGCGCTTTTCGACTCCGGCAAAGACCAACGCGTTCTACTCTCGACGTCGGTGTTTACCGACGTGCTTTGCCCGTTCGCTCGAGGCAACGAATAATAAAAATCGTAATGTGGCCGGATCAAAGAGCCACATGCTTTCATAATCCCTCGATGATATGTATTTTCCTGGATACGCTCGATGCTCCTGCTCCCTTATGATTTCATTTCTCTAATTGCGGTTTATTGACTGCGCAAAGAACCGTGATTTCGATCGAGCCATCTTCTCTTGATATTCCCGAATTACGGATATCGTTATTACAATCATTTCGAAACGAGCTCGAACAACCGGTTAAAAGCAAACTTTAATGGATTAAGAGAGCAAAATGATGTATCGCGTGGGTACTATCGGAACAAACTTTTTAGCTGGCTCGGTATTCAAATCGCATGACGTATGGGTACCGATAAGTAAAACCCCCCTTGAAGACTTACAAACTAAAGACATTAATGTACTTTCATCGTCCTCCCTTTTCCCTTCGACCGCCAAATGTTCTCGCACTAACGTTCTCGGCGCAACCCAGACGTAACCCCTGCCGACCGAATGTCGCGAGAACGTTTAACCATCGCTATATCGTCGTAAATATAACTCGGCACAACGTTATAAAGAAAAGTAGAGGATTATCGATCGAAGTTGAAGGGACATATCCTTTGCAATTTGGAAAATAAAAGTGAACGCTCGTTAGCTCGATTCGACCAGATTGCGTGACGATGAAGGACAACAAAATTAATTAGCTCGTCCACTTATCTCTTCGTTCTCCTTCACTCGGAAATGATTCTGATACGAAAGTAGCGTCTTTCGATTCCTCCAAACTTTTTATCCAAAGTCGCGTGAAACAAAGAAAGTGCATGGAATATGTTCCAACATTTCCTTTCAACGATTTATCTAGTTTGCACGGGCATAGCTACGTGTATATATATATATATATATATATAACGTTTCAACGTTAAATAACCAAGAACCATTTAATTATCATTCGCTTTCCAACTTTACGTCGTTCTATATTTTTAAATAACGCAATACAAAGTCAGTTCAGTAATTTTATTAACACTTGTTATTTTTATGATACTACATTAACAATATTCTTTTATTCCATTGTTCAAAGTCCGTCTTAATTGTCTATTATAGAATAGTGTCGAATCTTTTCGACCCTTGGATCGTCAGACCTGTAAACTGTTTACAGAAATAATTATTTAGTCGGTATCTAATAGCAATTATTTTCAATTAAATAAAGTCAAGCAAGTCTGCTAATCCTCTACCAGAGCTTATCGTACCTTTCTCTTATACTTTGAATGGAATTTGATTTAAAAATTGCTTACAAGTAAAGCGTATAAGGAAAGCTTACGTACAATTGTTCAGTTTTTTTATAGATACTACGTTTTCGTTACGAAGCTTTCCAAAAAGTTAAACCGAATATACTTGAAATAAGTTTTCGATAGATTATTGAATTTGTGATTAGATAATCGAGGAGAGAATTTAGATAAGTAGCTATAAATATAACCTTTAAAATGTCAAAATATGACTGGACACTTACTCGTAATATGTTTCCTATACTTTTTTACTTTAGGATTGGAATTATGAAAGTTGTATATCCACAAAGTATATAACATCACAAATGGAAGAGTGACTACGCAGGCAGTCATAGCAGGATTCGTGTCCCATCCCAATTTCCATAGGATCTTGGATTTTTCGACTGTAATGTAATCGTCAAATTATTAGCACGTATTACGTAATATGTAGAAATGAGTTAATTTTCGTCGAATGACGTACCAAAACTTTTCCCATAGTGCGGAACCAATAATTCTCGAATTCGATTGATTTTAACGAAATGCATTTTTTTTCGAAGTGAACACCTTCGTTAAGATATTTTTATCGATACTAACAAGAGAGCGAACATAATAGATATGTTCTACTCGGAGCGATCGCAGCGCCATTAGTGGAAATAAACGCCATCTGAATGTCAAGTACGGCTTCGACTTTGGACGAGAACGTCATAGGTATCGCGTTGCGGAACGTCCGACGCGTTTCCACGCATTGCCATTCAAATGTATTTACGTTGATCCGCTCTCGTTGTCGTTGTCATCGAGATAGCTAAACACTTAAGAGCCACGACCGTGACATATGAAAGGATTGACGAAAGGTGAGATCGTCTGGAAAGGTTGCCGTCCACTTTCTTAACAATTCCTCCCTTGATCTCGCTTGTTCGAGATAACGTTTATCCCGAGTACGAGAAACTTGGGCAGGACAAGCGCTTCGTCGCAGTTTCTTTTTTCTTTTTCTTCTTTTTTTTTTTTTTTTAAGATTTCACAGCAAAAGATCAACTTCGTACGTCTTTTCTAGGAAGAAAGGCGAGTTTGAAAAAAAGATGGTGACTGGAAAGGCGGGAAGATCGAGCGGTGCAGCGCCATCTTGCGCCTCGTCGTGGAGACGTTCGGTCAAACGGCAATATGGCCGCCGTCGCGAGATCTTTAATTAGTGACAAACGGAACGAACGTCGTGTTTTTTCGCATTTCGGTGTCAAAGAAGGCGATCGTCGTTGGTTGGGTCGAACGGCGTAGGCCCGGTCGGGCCTCGAGCTTAAGGTGAGTACACGAATCCTCGCGAATTAAATCGCTCATCGAGACGAACGATCGACGCCCCGTTTCTCTCGGCTCGATCTCGCTCGTCTCTCGGCTTAGCAGCGGCCTTCTTTCTTTTCGTGCAACTTTTTTTGCATTCTTTCGAGGGAACGTCGCTGCGAACACGCGCGAGTTTTCTTCCATCGCGACATTCCCCGAGCTTTTCGAAAACTTTCGCGTCTTCGAGAAGGTGTGGTAAAGCGAGATAACGTGTTGACAGACGCCTCGAACGTAACCGGAACACGCGTTAACGCGAATTATGTCACTGGATTGATTTTTCGATCGACACGATCGCTCTCTCGCATTTTTTTCAAAGTCGCTCGTTTCAACGGAGCAACGTGGAAACGTCTTGTGCGATCGTCTCGTTTTTCGTTTCTAGAAGATGTTTACGTTATCTTTGGGGGTTAAGTTCCCCATTGGGCCTCCCACATCGTTTCCGATCGCACTTGCCGTCGTCGATAAAGAAGGAAGTAATCTTTCGCGTCTTCGTTGCTACGCTGCTCCGTGCGGTGGCGCCACACGTTTTCGTCGAGCGTCTATCACTTCGGGCTTCGGTGAGGCTCCGATGGGCGATTTTACGTAACGCTCTTTCCAACGTTTTGGCAGAAAATTGATAAAGTAAAAATACTATTATAAAAATGAAAGAGCAGCGAAGAGACAGCTTGGAAAATCGTGAATTTACGAAGTAAACGATAAATATTTCGACTTTCTCGTAACACGATCGGTACTATCGTCGTTTATTTCGAAGAATTTTTGTCAAGAATCGTTTTCTAAGATGTAACTCGCGGTTTTGAATTATTATTCGATGTTTATGAAAACAGCGGATAATCTTATTAATAGCAAAGTTTCTCGCCAAATGACTTTATTGCATTATTTTGATGTAGACTGTACAAAAGACAGCGGTTCTTTCAGTGACAAATTACTATTATCTACCGTCCTTTGAGAAGCCAAAAATTCCGTGGCATGTTCGCTAAAGAAGAGTAATAATAGATCTCGCTCGTCCCATCTTCGCTCATTATTCGATCCTAGGTACCACGAAACGAGTCCTTCCGTTAATTACGTTATTGGATCGGTTAACAAATTAGCATTATTCGCAAGAAGAAGAGCGGGATGAGTCGAGTGGTTCCTCGAGAAAAGACGACGACGACGACGACGACGACGACGACGAAGAAGAGAAGAAAAGAGGCGAAGGGATTCTTGCGGTTGTCGCAATTGCGCTTCTTGCTGCGCTCGTCGAAGGATTTTCGCCAAATCCCGGGGGGATTCCTTCCGCGCCACGTCGCATCCCGAGCGTGGAATTTCGGAATTCGTTGCCAAAAAGCGGGCGGCGCGTCTGCGCTTCGATAAAAACCCACTCGATTCGAAGACACGTGCTCCTACGGGACCACACACGTGGCTGCATACACGGAGTAACTCGAAATACGAAACTGTCCGTCCCTCGCCGAACTCGCCACATATTTTTTTTTCTTCTTCTTTCCTTTCTTTCAACGATTTTTAATTACCTCCGGAATAGATGACGGACGACGATACGCTCGCTATTATCTCGTTCGCGGGATGTTTACGTGACAGCCGGTGATGTTGCTCGCTTAAGCGTCTCTCTCTCTCTTTCTTTCTTTCTTGGATGAGATAAGCCCGCGAGAGATCGTCGTTGGTAGAGAGAGAGAGAGAGAGAGAGAGAGAGGGAGAGAGCCAGCTTATGTAGGTGCACATGTACGACATGCGTATGTCGATCGGTACGCGTATCGAATTCATTTATTCATAGTCCCGCCCACGCGATCCCATTCACACCTGCACAGCCGAGTCCTTCTGTCAACGATAAAATCTACGCCCCGTGGTGTTTGTTCAATTTCACGATTAGCAAGACGGCGCGTGGTGTGGCGGCGCACGGTCTTACGATCACCGGAAACCGCTAATTCCTCTTTCTAATCTCCGCGAAGGATCGTGTCGCGCGTTCGTCCCGTCTATTCTTTTTTCTTCGTATCTTCGTCGCTTAGATCGGCTTCTCGTATTTTTCATCTTGTTTTTAATGGAACGCGTCGCCGTTCTTCTTGGAACGCGTCTAGCACGCTTAGTTGACGCGCAAAGACGCATTTATTGACAAAAATAGTAGGCGCCGCTTCTAAGCGCTAACACCTGTCGTATCGCGGCGCGCTTCTAGCTTTTCTCGTTTCGTTGGTTAACTTTGGTAAAGACTACGACGCAGGGGAGCTACGACAAATCGTTAGGCCACGGCTACCTTGGCAAGTGATAGCGATTATTTATTCGCCGGTCGCGGCTATTGCGGTTGCGTAATAATGCGCGTACGCTTAGGGAGGGTTCGCCGAGAAAAACCGACGACGACGATCACGATCACGAACACGACGGCGACGATTTACGCAAGACTTTTTCCGATTGAACAACCGGTACGGTAAAAGACCATATCCGGCGTCTTTATAGCCCTCGCTGAGTTTGCTACGCTCGCACTTTTAACTTTGCCTTCGCCTTCGGAGAACGCCGTTTCTTCTGATTAGGGAGATCGCTCGGAGATCGAACGGAGATTAGAATAGAAGGGCGATTGAAAAAAGTTTCGGGGAACGCTTGGAATTCAGCCGTTAGAATTTCAACGAACGCGCGCTCGATGCGTCGGCTTTTTTTTCCTTTTCTCGCGATCCATCAAAATTCTCGATCGCGTCGAACAATCTGTTCATTTCGCGATGATTCATATGCTCGACTCGCCATCGAAAGTCGACGTACGCGAGCGTCGATCGATATTCGAGGATATTCGAAACGAGAGAACGCGTACGTACGCTGAGAGATGGATGTCTTTGCGTCACCAAAATACCAACCGTGTTTTCTCCTCTCTCGAAGGCGAATTAGAGAGAAGGAAAAGAAGAAAAGGCGGACGTGCACGGTCGTTCCCGCGAAGAATTCGTGCATTTGGCTAGTCGCGCTCGCTTTAAAGGCATCCACAATACTAAATCACGAAAATCGCGCTATCTGCCAAAAGGACGATAATATACCAAGAAGCGCGCGACCATTTCTCTCTCTCTCTCTCTCTCTCTCTCTCTCTCTCTCTCTCTCTCTCTCTCTCTCTCTCTCTTCCTCTCTTTCTCGCTCATCTTCCATAAGTCGTTGTCGCGTTCGCGCGCACGACAACGCGAGCGCCTAATCCATGCCAGCTTTTGCTCCACTGCCAAATTCAAAATACGTGGACGTAAAAGCGAGTGAGACCTCTCCATTCGCCTTCTCTTTTGCTCTTTTAACGACGACCTCGACGGAGTTGACAAAAAAAAAAAAAAAAAAGAAAAAAAAAGAAAAGAAAAGAAAAAAGTCTAATTTAATCGACCGTTGTTTCGTTCAATTCGCAGATTCGCAGCAAATTCTTTCTCGATGTGCGTCGAAATCCAAAAAAAAAGTAGTCGCTATATCCGTGGCTCGTTTACGACTTTTCATTTCGTGTCAGAAGTACGGTCTCTACCGGGTGAATCGTAACTCGTCGTTACGGTGACTCTTCCTCGCGTCAGTCGTTACTGCGAAAAGCTTTTTCGGCAGTAATCCAAATTTCGATCGGCCGAGCGCCGAGCCGTCGTCGAGCCTACGAACGAAACGCCGGCAAAACCGTACTTTTCTCTTTTCTCCTACGTGACGCGACTTTGACGAACTCGCGGTGAGCTTGATTACGATCAAAGGAATCTCGTATCTCTTTTCTTATTTCGAGTTACAAGACGAGCAGGTACACGTGCTTCGATAATCGTTCCCCTTAGTTCGAATACGGATATCGTCTCGCGGCCGATCAGCGCCGTCGCTAAACGCACGCGTTTAGGAGCTTCGACGATCGTAACCTCACGGCAAAGTCTATTTTCAAATAATACATTTCTTCGACGATACGTATCGACGTAGAAATTTTCGTCTAGCAACGCCCCTCGATTCGATTTATTTATTTAAGTTTTCGATCGAGAACGAGATGAATGTCCGGTGACTCGAAACGCACTTGGTGTATTTTCGAAAATTGAAGTCATAATGCGTCTGGGACCTATATCACGTAGTCGGTCCGCACCTGCTCGAGTTCGTCAAGCGTTAGTTCGGATTATTAACTCCCTCGGTGGCAGAAATTGCAATTTACACTCCGTAAGCAGACGAATTGGCTTGGCAGGTGGATATTAGCGTTGCCGAAGGCGCATAGACCAGTCCGTTCCTCTCCATCTCTCTTCATTTCTCTTTCTCGCTTATCGAGCGAACCCGTTGGCGGCTAATTTCATTGCTTCGTGCGCGTCAGCGTAAAGTTTCTATCGAGAGAACGGCGAAATGCTCTAACGTAAGGAAAGATTTTGGCGTACGGTCGGGCGAAGCTTGCGAAACTCGTACGCGTATGTGGGTATGTATGCACAGTGAGAAGCTTTATTGCACGCATCGGAGGACGTAAAAATCGGTCACGAGACCGGCGTAAACACGCATCGCCGACACGAAAACCGAAATAGTTAAGCCGAATTCTCAGACCACCGTCGGCTTAGACCGACTGTGCTCGTCGTTGCCATTTAACAACGCTCACGCTCTCGTCCGCTCCGCCTCAAGACTGGATTAGAACAGTACACGGCTCGTAGCGAATTTAGAGAACTCCGAAGAGAGCCCCGCTCTCGTCGGTTTCGACCAAATATTTTCTACTTCGAGCGGACTCCTCGGACAATTTTCTTTTACGCCGCGACGTTGGCGAGACCTTGAAATAAAGGAGAGAAGAAAATCTTGACCGTTTTTATATACGGGACACCGTTAATACCGTCTTTATCGAGAAATCCGGAGATACAAATTACGAGTCTCGGCGCATTTTGCATTTAAATTTCTCGCGATGCGCGTCCATTAACTCGTGGGCGCTCCGCAATTCTGCGAATATCGTGCTTAAGGAGAAGGGGCAGAAAGAGAGGTAGAAGGAGGGTCGCGAAATAACGTCGTCAAGAGCGACGAGACAAGCCATTTATTGCCTTTATATTTTATCGTCGCCTTTATCTTAATCTTAAGTGCCGAGTATCGCCAATTTTTTTCGTAGTTCGGTCATTCTTGCGAAATAGTAAAGCGTCGGGTTTACTACTCTTCCACCGTACTCGATAACGTTCGATTTAATTGGAAGGCAGTTTATAATAACGCGAATAAATAGAGAGAGCCTCGACGTTTGGTGGACATACGCGAGTACGAGTCGGCGATCGTGCCGATGGTGGTGCGCGTGCGTTAATGCGCCGATTAACTCGGACGGTTCTTAAATCGAGGATATCTCATGACCCAGTATCGCGAATCGACTGTGCGAACGTCATATTAGCACGCAGCGTTACCGGTACTACTCGTTAGCGAGCCGTTAAATAATCGCCCAGAACTGATTTCTTTCTTTCTTTTTTTTTTTCAGCCTGCCAACCGATCGATATTATCGTACGAGCGTTCGCCCAACGATCTTACACAACGACTCCTTTAATCCATTTACGTGTAGTTCGAGTAATAGACCGAGTAGACTTTATAATCGTTGCTCGTCCGAGCGCACGAAACGGCTTTGGATCGTTGCTGACCGGTATCGTATACTTGGGATGCGTTCGAGCGTAAAGATCTCTGATTCCCTACAGGAGGCAAACCAATTATATTATTTATAACTTCGAACTAATCTGATTACGAGTTGTTCCCTTTCCCGACGATCCTTCCTTTCAATTTAAAAGGCCCTCCTCGTAGTCGTCCCCGCTCTCTCCTTCGCTCCTTTCTTTCGCTAACACCGAATTCGAAGTAGCGATCGAGTATCGTCCTTTTTATCGGCCTTTCAGCGACATAAATCGATCGATTCCGCGAGAACGAGTTTATTTATCCGCTCGAGTCGATCGAGAAGCGGCAGGAAGAAAAAGTGACGAAGCGTCCGCCTCTCCCCCCCTCCCCTCTCCCTCTCGCGCGCGCGCGAGCGGAGAGATTATAGGAAAAAGAGCGATCCGTCTTGCGGCCTCTCGCTGCCGATCGGTGACTTTTATTAAGAATTTCAGAGCGTTTTACTCGAGTTTGTCGAGCGACGACTTGTGTCAGCGAGGAATGTTTTCAACGAGCGTCGAAGGAGTAAGGATTCCAAAATAGTAAATAGGTCGTTGCAGAGCCTAGCTCCATTTGTTTCTAGAAACGTCAGGTCTTTGTCAAACTTAAAAATAAAGATGGGTAATATCTTTTCGGAGGAGAGGGAGGAGGGATGGAGGAAAGAGAAAAATAAGAAACAAAGATCTGCGGAGCTACCGGCCGCTCCGAGGTGTACGATGACGTCAGCGAATCCATGACTAGGTCAAGGATACCAAAAAGGATCCTAATTGTTCGCGTCGACCTTTCTGCGTTTCGGCTTTCCTTCATCCTTACGTCTTGAAAGCCGATTCTCTTCGGGCGGCATCAATGGGAACATCATCTTGCCGATTACGTCAGTCTCACACACACGCGCGCACTTGCTCTAGTATTTAACTAAAAAGACCACCAAGGCCGTTCGATCGATGTTATTTTTCTTGGAGAACCTCGTGGCTTTCGAGCTTCTTTTACTTTGTTTTTTTCTTCTTCTACTTTTTTTTCGGTGTAATTCTTCTTTATTAACCAGTTCAATAAATCAACGCTTTAAGCATCGAATTCTTTGTTCTCTCGTTGTTTTTTCAAGGAGCGTTTGCGAAAAAGAGGTGATCCGGATCATTTTGTACGTTACGTCAAGGACGTATCGACGGCTGGATAACGAGACACGAAATATTTCTGATTCAACATTAATATTCTTTCCCGGTGAGAAGCTTTCGACGTGCACCAGTAAACGTATAAATTCGGCACGCGTAAACGCGTATCCCCGAGCCTTTACGATCGGACTGGCTGTAAAATTTTCCCGTAGAACGACCGTATAAACTCGCGTATCTCCCGTTGTTACCCGCAAAGATCGACGAGAGAAAAAAAGCGAGCCTTTGTCGAGATTTTGTCGATCGGCGAAAACGGCGTTGCTCGGTCCTGGCCTGTTGTAATAACTTGAAAATATTGTTTTAGATATGTTTTGTTTATTTTCTCTTTATTCTATGAATTCTCTCCGGCGAAGTCGAATAGAATATGTCAACAAGGAGGATGTAAATATACATTGGTGCGAACAAGTCGGAGAAATATCATTGTTTACTTTCTTTTAATTCTCGTAACGGGAAAGGCATTCCTTCGGAAACGAACCGCGCGCACGGACGCAACCCAGACGCTGGAAAGTCCGACACGAATTTTGAGCGTTATCGCGCGATGAGATCGGCGCGATGGATCGGGCCGACGGGATCGAGAGAAGAAATCCGTAAGTACGTTACGAAATCCAATTACCTTCCCCGTTAGGACAGCGTGCTCGAGAATGATAAAACAACGTCGTTACGTTTTCATGCCCGTTGACACCAGTCTTACGAGTTTCGCTTATCAAAGGGTTTTAATCGTCCCTCGTGCGATCTTATCGATCGACGAACGTGTATCGGGCCGTGTTATAAGCTTCGCCTACACCCGTTGACGAATCGTCCGGACGTATTTCTTGAACGCGCAACCCGATAAACTTTTTTCCTTTTCCTTTCCTTCGATAGCGAGAGCGTCTAATCGAAACGTTCGAAATCGAGAAGACTTTCCCCTCGGGAATATAACTCAAGCGTTAAACGCGAAAGAGAACAACGCTACTGCAATTTGTCCTCTTGTCGAGGTCGACGTTGTGCTCGGTCGACGCGTCTCGCAAGAGGGAGATCAACCTCGTAAATCTCAACTTTATTTTCGAGGAAGAAAAAGGATGACGGTGGTGGCCTTTACAAAACGAGGGGAAGAGAAAGAAGGATAGGACCGCGAGGAGCGCAGATTATATCCTCTCGAAACAGATGTTTCGAGACGAGCGCCTTAATTAAGAGGTAATTATTTATTCCACGGGTCGAATACACGAAGCTCGCTTTGCCGCTATCGCCGCCTCTCTTAATGGGTTACTCGTGAAAGCGGAAGCGAACATCCCTCGATATGAGCGCGCATAAAGAATGAGTTATTCTCCTTTACGTCTCGAGTCGCGATTTAAATCACTTTTATTTTTATCTACCGATAATGAGAGAGATCGGAGCGTTCCGATATTTTCGTTTTACGACGACTCGATGACGACGACGACGACGACGACGACGACGACGAGTGATTTCTAATCTCGTCCAACTCGTCGAAAGAAGCTGCATTCGTTTCCCTCTTCGGAATACGCCGACGCCATTGTCAAAGACTTTGCACCATCTTCTAACCATTTTTCTTTTCGTTTGACAGCTTCTCCACGTGACACTTTCTATCTTTGACGACGAAAAGACTCCACCGTCCATCGTCTATTTTTTTTTTCCTTCGTTTCAGCAGTTCGTCCGTTATACGTAATTTATCAGAACCCTTGCGATATCACGCGTATTCGCTCGCGTTTCGAAAGACATTGGATCTTTTTTCACCGTGTGCGTCCCTAATGTTTTCTTACATCGTTTCGTGACGCTATGATTCATTCGTCGCGTTTACTAAATCGCGATATTAAAAATAGGGAGGAACAAAAGAGGAAGAATAATGACGGATAGAAAGTTGTCGAAGATAATAGAATTACCATGTCGATTACAATGGTAATCGAGAAGAGCGAATTCAATGAGCCGTTTATCTGCCGTTCGCATCCGTGGCACCTTCCTTGGTTTCTTTTCTTTTCTTTTCTTTTTTCTTTATGCCGAGGACGCACAATGAAATGATACAGATTAAGGATGTCGCCGTGGCCGGTGTTTGCGAATTAATGTCGTCGTTTTACGATGACTCGGGGTTGAACGCCGTGACCTCACACAGGTAATTGGACGTCGCAGGTTGGCACTTAGCGATGACTCACCGGCACGTTCTCGCGGATTATCATCGGCGAACGATCTGCTTTCGATGATCCGTGTTCTCGGTTTAGAAGAGCGCAGAGACGATTTGCCTTTCTCCCGTTTAAATCATTTACGAACGGAGACCACGTTGTATCTCGCTTCGATGCGCGTGCATGTAATGAAATAGTATTATAAAATTATGGCGAGAGTCGACGGCCAATATATCCGTTTAAAACGACGTTTGACTCGTTAACGATTCGTTTTGGAATGTGTCGCGAACGTCAAGGTGCGATAATCGCGAAAAATCTTGAGTACCGCGATAAGACGCACTCGCGCACGTACCAAGTGACGCAACACGGCGCTCGTTGTGTCGTGGATGGAGGAAAGGCAAATGTATTTTTGGTCCATAGTGAGTCATACCGCCTACACTATCTCACCAATACTCGTGTGCATTCTATCTCGTTCTCTCTCTTTTACACTCGCTCGCTCGCTCGCACGCGATTTCACGCGATTCACCTTGCTGCGTCTCTGCGAGGGTACACGTGCCTTCTTCTCCTCCTCCTTTTTCTCCTTTCTTCTCCTTCGTTTCTTTTTTTTTCTTTTTTTTCTTTTTCTTCTTTTTCTCTCCTCGAGGTTGCGCAAGGCACGCATTACGAAGATTACGCCAGTATCCCCACGGCTCGACTCGACGGGAATAAAGAAATCTTTTTTCGTTCGGACGCAGCCTCCTCGAAATGAGATTTTTTTTCTCGATAACCATCTCTCTTCGCTCGCCATCGATCAGCCTAATATCGTTGATATCAAAGCGTCGGGCCAAGTAACGAAAGATTCTCGATAGACTTTCTCTCGAGATAATTTAGAAGAAATCGCGAAGCTCTTTGAAATCTCTTTTTCTTTCGAGTCAGGCGCACACGAACACGCACACGCGCGCGCAGATACACGATTTCTCGACCGCGTTCGAACAATACGATATTTCACGCGCTAAATCTCTCGGAAACAAGGTTGACGAAGGCACGTGACTCGTATCAATCTCGGAACCGTTCTAATTTCTTTTTTTCCGGGTTCGTCGAACCTTCCCTTTCGTCTGGTCGCGATCGTTTTAAGAAGGAACCAAGGAAAGAAAGAGAAGACGCGCACTTAGCACGCTCGCTAGATTCCTCGGATATTAAAAACAGCTGGAACTTAGCAGCGCGCAAAGCCTATGCTCTCTCTACTCTCTCTCGCGTTTATCGTACGTGTCGTTTACGAGCGGCGAATTTATCGTTCCTTTCGCGATTTTAAGCATCGTCGGGTGATTTCGCGTAGAGGCGTGCGCGACATCGTCCTTTTTAGCGAGGAAGAAAGATGATGCGACGAGCGTTCGAAAACTTTTGACCCTTTACTCGGGTCGATGGAGAGAGGGCTCGATTAGCTTTTACGTATTACCTTGATCGAGGGCAACGAGGTGCCGGTTCCGCTCGACTTCGTTCGAATTCGCTAATTATCCGAAACAGTTTAAAGTACCGTCCAAGAAAACACGTCGACGGATATCTAGGTCGATCCAGAAATAGCTCGAATGCATCCACCCGCTCCTCCTTCTTTCCCCACTCACCGAACTTCTCGGCTCTCAATGAAACATCCTCATCTTCTTCGGAGTTCTCAGAGACTTACCGCCCTCCTCCTTTTTCTCTCTTTTATCTTGTGTTTTATTTTCTTTCTCGATCTCCCTTCTTTCACGCGTTTCTTTCTCGAGTATCCTTCCAACGATTAATTTTTAACGAGCGAAGGCAAGTTCGCATAATTGAAACATCTACGAGGCGAATCTCGTCGCTCTTCCAACGAAGGAATTCGCGACGTTGTTTCTTTCACGTCGGGAGAAAAATCATTATTCGACACTAGGCAGATCGTGCAGGGGGAATGAGAAACGTCGAGTTCTCTGGCGATGTCATCGCTCGAACGCGGGGTTACGTTCCAAACGAATTCTTCCTAACGTATGGCACCACTTTGTCCGATGGAGTCGACCGGCTGTCTTCCGTAATAACCTCCCTGTACTTAAGCGAACATGGAACGAGCGAGAGAAGGAAAGTCATTCCATCTCTCTCTCTCTCTCTCTCTCTCTCTCTCTCTCTGTCTTCCGTTTAAAAAAGACTCGTCTTCTCTCGGCTTTGCTACGGCGAGCGAACGTTCCTCCGTTTTCTTTTTTCTTTCGTTGCTCGGTTCTTTTTATTCGTCTCCATCCTTGCGCGCGCAGCAGACTTTCGTTTCCTGCGTACGCTCCTTCGTATCGCTTTACCGCAATTAGTTTGCGTACCACCCGTCTTCCTCCTTCAGTCCCCTACCCCCCTTAATTCGAGCGCCGATCGTAAATCCGCGCCGACGTCGTCTTCTTCGCCGTGCTTTCCCTCGACCGTGAAGAAGAAAAAAGAAGAAAAACGATAGAAAATTGGAACGTCTCTCGACCCCCTCGCTTATACCGGGTGGTCGTCGTCGCGAACTTGGACGAAACACGTTCGGTCGAGTGTCTCCGAAAAGATACTTGTCCAAAGGAATACTCTGATTTTCGGGGATGTCAAAAGAAAAGAATATCATTATTTCGACTGGGTCGACTTCCGGAATAACTTTACGAAGGAAGGAAAGAAACTTTGCTGTTGTCGCGTACGAGGATGTAGTCGCGTTCGCGATAGGCACCTTGGCGATCGCGGCCGACCGAGATGGAGGTGGTGAAAGAGGAAGAGGTGCTAACATCGGTATCCAGATTTAGTTGTACAGGATGGGACCGGCCAAACGTCGAAAATAAAGCGGCACGGAGACGCGTCGCCCTGACAATAACGCGGAGATTAATTCCTCGCGAGCCGCCCTTCCGAAAGGCTTGCGCGCAATTATGCGCGAATGACGTCAAGTCACCGACCATGCACCGTCCTCCGTATCGTAATCGCGTCGTTAGAGAATTCCTAATTTTCTAGTCTAGTCGAGACAACGGGCGCTACGACTCGTGCTCGGTCGCTTGGTCGTCTTCTCTCTCTCTCTCTCTCTCTCTCTCTCTCTCTCTCTCTCTCTCTCTCTCTCCATTAAACAACGCGCAAATAGAAACGCGAGACGTCCTCCTCGATCTTCGCGTCTTCAAAGTCCGTTATTTTTATCGCGAGTCGCTCGATAACGGTGCCTCGACGAATTATTTCGTCGACGGCCGGGCAGATGTTATCAATGGCTGAACGTGTATTTCGTGCCGGATTTGATTGACGTCCCCGTGAATTACGAGAAAGGCGCGTGTCGCTGAACGCCAAATAAAATTAGCCTCTATGGCTAATGCGCGTTAACGCTACATAGCGTGTGCGCGTATATGTATACACACACGCGCGCGCACATATATATATTACTCACACGTTGGCGCGTACCTTCGGCGTTCTCTCTCAAAAAGCAACTTTCTTCGCTTCGGCACCTTTCTCACGCCCTCCCACGCTCGCTTTCGAAAGAGATACCGTGCTACGAGATCGATGGGCATTCGAACGTTCTGATAATTCGCCTAAGTTTCGCCATGTTCCCGACGATCGTCGCGAACGATAAATCGTTGCTTAACGCTCGCAAAATTCGTCAGCGATGGTAGTCGAGCACGGGCGTGGACAGCTACGCGCGGCGACTTTCGACGAAATTCAAGGCAATCTTCCTGCGTGTCTCTCGTTACGCCGTGAATCAGCGATCGGCGACTAACTCTCGAGGCGCGTTCTCGCAATTTTTAGCGTAAACGCGAAAGAGATTTGTTTTCGCAGAAAGTCGCGAATACGTCGCAGAGGGAATTTGACGGAGGAGCGCTACTGGCATCGAGGGAGAATCCTCGAGAGGGAAAAAGGGATGACACGGGTGCCGTTACGAAAACATCCCCGCGAGAGGACGTTGCCTCTTTGATTCATTGCTTCCTGCTCCGGTGCCGCGAACCGATCGTATTTTTGTCCGCGCGAGATCTCGCGCGAGAGCTCGCGCGTGTTTCTTCCTCGTTTCTCTCTCTTGCTCGCCTCTCCTCCCCCTCCACCCCGATCCCCCTGCCACCCCGATATTATTATCTCCTTCTTCTTTCTCGGCTCTTCGTTTTTATCCCTCTCTTTTTTCCTCTCTCCCCATGTCTCCTTTTCTCGTTTCCAGGCTTCTCCCTCGAGCAAACCGGTGGCACGCGAGCACGTGAAAAACAAGGCGGACGCGTGCGAGAAGAAGAGAGAAGGAAAGAGATCCGGTGAGATCACGCGGATTTAATCAGCGCTATTATGACCTAGTTGCGCTCGACGTCGCATAAATCTCTGCGCTACATAAATCCTCGGCGTCGCGGCTTGCCGCGAATTTCCAAACGAGACGAGGGCGGGAAGGATTTATTAATTGTTTCTTACACGGGGGAGACTTTCTTTTCCGTCCGATAAGTCGTACTTCTTAACGGTGGCTGAAAACTCGCCGCGTTTCTCGGTCTTTGTAAAATCAGGAAGGATGTTCTCGAGGCAAAAGTGAAATCGAGTCGTACGCGCGGTACTCCTTCACCGACGGCGCTCGAACTTCGAAAGACGGAGTTACAGTTTCTCTTTCTACTTTCTTCGGACGTTGGATATGATTTTAACTCGCAAACGTCGAGGATCTTTTTTCGGTATTAATATTTATCGAAAGGAAAAATAATGTTTTCTCGTTTGCCGGCACATCGCTTTCTCCTCGGCACTGATTTACGCCGGTCTCTTGTCTTCCTTAATTAGGTTAAGGACTCTCTCGGTTCTCCTCCCTCTTTTCCTTCGTGACAATTCGTCGCTCCTTGCTTTCGATTTATTCGCCTACCTCGAACGAAAACGATCAAGCTCGTCGTTCGTTCGTCACCGTCTTTCGAGAAGGATCGAAGCGAGGCGAGTTTCGCGTCGCGCTTCGTGAGAAGCAGCGCCGCGTAAGCCGTAACCGCCTCCTCCGTCGTGGCTGGTCAGCCATCTCTCCTCGTCGCCGCGTCTATCGAAGGCCGTTCTAGGCCGTTCGGTAGCGGCCATTAGGCAATGCTTCTTGCACCGGTTGCCTTACTCGCGCTCTCTTAGCCATAGCCGAGAGTTTCTCGTCCTTGCGAACGTTAGAAATCGATCGCTTCTCGGTAAAAACGATTACGAAAGTTATCGTCGTCGTTGGACGGGGTCTTCCTTCTCGCGATAACACGAGACACGAGCGAACGAGATAATGGTCCCTCCCAGCTCATTTGCATAGCCGTGGAAACGCGCTGGTCGTTCCATTTTTAATGTCGTACGTTGAACAAAAAAAAAGAAAAAAAAAAGAAAAACAAGAAAAAAAGAAAAAGAAAAGGAAAGAGAAAAGAAAAAAAAAGAGAGGAACAAGTACACCGAGGGTTCTCGAACGGGCGCGTTATTGCGATACAAGCTGCGAGAGGATGTTTATTCGCGCGGCACGCTTCGGATAATTTAATGTAAACGCTTGGGAATTACGCATCGGCGTAACGCAAAATCTCCCGGCGTGGAGGACTTTGCGAGTCGGGGATTGCTTTCGAAGTAGAGAGAGGGAGAGAGAGAGAGGAGAGTTAACGAGCTCCGCCGACGCCGACGTCGCCGCCGCCGCCGCCGCCGTCGCCGCGCGAGAGGGAAACTTTGAAATTTATTAACTTGTAAGGTACGTTCTTGCGTTCCGTGGCAAGAGCCACCCAGAACTCAATAAAACGTTACTTTCGTTACTTTCTCGCGGTCTCTTTTTCCTCCCCGTTCACTCGCCGTTCGTTCGCTCGCTCGTTTATTTTTTCGCCGCGCGATAAAACTTCTCGTCGCGTGTTTTTCTCCCTCCCTTTGGCTCTCGGCCGATACGCAAGAGAAGTACTCGTGCCCGCGGCGACTTCGAGGAACACCGCAGTCGGAAAAAGTCGGACTCGCCTTCCTTTCCAACCGTTCGATTTTAACGACGCTTTTTAGCTACCACGCCAAATAACGGAGTCATCCTTACTTAACTAGTCGAGTTAGCGAGGACGTTTTTTTCCTCGACTTGCAACGAATCGTTATACGCGTATACAATATAGTACGGATACGTACATCGTAGACGCTTCGTAGTCCGCCCTCGGACGTAAAATCGACGGAAAGAAATAGTACGCGATAAAGAAATAGTACAAATGGAACGTGGTAACTGGGAGAGTCGGTAAGAAGGTCGGTGGTAGGTCGAAGAAATTATTATTTTCGAGTCGGTTGCGAGTAAGACGATGCGACTAACGATGATAATGGCGTCTGTTTTTCGCGAGTTCTCTCTAGGTGGACGGCGACTGCCGGTGGAGCCTATGATCGACTATAAAGGCCATCTGTTCGCTTTTAGAGTCGCCTTTATACCGTGTGGTGACGTCACACGCGCAGGAGATAAACCGAGGATGGACGCCCACTCGGGCATCTCGTCGTGCCACCTTATTCCATCCTCTCTCTTTCTCTCGGCCGGCCGCTCGTACACGCACCTTGTTTTCTACGCATCGAACGAGGCGCATTGACGGACGACCGTGTTATATACGACGCGACTTTAACGACGCTTCGTTTAATCGCCACGATTTCGAGTAAAGTTCTTCGCGCTGGAAATGCTTTTGGCATGATTATTGCGACGATCTCGGCCGGAGACCGTCGTCGTTCGTAAATCATTCGACTCGCTTTGCGATATTTTTTATACCACGAGCGATAATCGTTGCCAAAGATTCCACGTTGCCCCTCGTACGATGCAAATGATACGAAAATACGGGATCGATCGCGTCGATTCGATAAGATCGATAGGAGAATATCCGAGGAGAGACGGATGACTGCTCGAAAGCGCCTCGCAGCGTGAAAGGATGGAACGATCTCGGAGTTCTAGATTGGCTACGTGCCAGGCGTCCCGACGCTTACCGAGAGGGTGGACCGAGTCCGACCGAAGACGGCGTCCCGGCGTCGAGCGTCCGTCAGTGCGCGTGTGACATGGCTGCGAGGCGCTACGGCGACCTAGACGCCCTCCACCTCGCGATGTGAACGCACCCGCAACCGTTATTCGAACGATTGGCAATAACTGTCTTGCGAGCCCTTTGCGTCCTCCCACGTTTCTCTCTCTCTCTCTCTCGCTCTCTCTCTCTCTAGCCCTCTCTCTCGCTTTCTCCGTCCGCCCGTCCGTCCGTCCGTCCGTTCGTCCGTCCGTCTGTCTGTCTGTCTGTCTTCCCGTCTACTTCTCTCACAAGCTTACTCTCTCCCTCATTTCACCTATCCATTACATCTCTCAATCGCTCTCTTTCGAACCTATCCGAAAAAGACCGATCGTCGTTACGACAACGATCGACGACGACCACGCGAGCCACGGATACTTCCTCTCTCGAGAGGATAGGACGAGAACTCACTGGCCGTTATTCGCGTGAGATTCACGAACGAAACGTCCTCGACGGTGAAACAAGATCCCAACCTTTTCTACTGTAAAAGAAGAAGAAGAAGAAGAAGAAGAAGAAGAAGAGGAGGAGGCGGAGGAGGAGAAGAAAGAGAAGGAGGAGGTAGAAAAAGGAGAAGAAGAAGAAAAAGATTAGCCGCGAAGAACGAGAGACGCTTTCCTAAGGGGTAGTAGTTTGCGACGTGACGTAATCGCGGACAGCGTTCTTCGCGAACTCGCTCTACTACTTATGATTTCTTCGATCGAAAAGTGTTCAGAGACTCTTTGAGTTATGGCGTTGGCAACGAGGATACCGAACGATTCATGAATCCATGTACGGAGCGTTCGAGAGGAAGAGATACGAAACTCGTTCCCGATCGTTTTTTCGACACGTCACGCGTTTATCCTTTCCAAGAGATCGAGCGAGGATTCGCCGAAAGAAAATGTAACGGACGATGCGAGGGCGATCTCCGCGAAGCAGGATGGCGAATTGAAGCGGTCAGAGGCTCGATTTTCCTTTAATCCCGGAGCTCCGAACGAATCACGACGATATCATTCCCAGAGCAAGAGAAGACTGCATTCCCTAATCGAACGACACGTTGAGAAAAACAAAAAGAAAAGAAGAAAAAAAGAAAATGAGAGAGACAGGGCCGTGAAAAGGATGAACTCTTTGTAAATACTCGCTCGCGGATCGAGGACCATTAGTATATTCTATTTATTTTTAAGGATCATATCGCGATACTTTTCCAAGCGACCCGAGCCTCTCTTTCTCGTTTCCTTGAATTTTCCTCGACGGAACAGTGCGCGTTCGTTATCCGTGTCGAGGCCGTGCGTAAACGATGACAATTCGAGCGCGTTTCTTTTCAATGTGACGTCTAAGAACGAAAGTGTCGCGCTATCGAATACTTTTGAACGCAATACCGTCGATCGTCTCGACAGGTATAACTTTGAGGGGAAACCAATGTGCCTTTTGGCGAGACCAGTCGCGATTCTCCCAGGAGGAGAGGAAGAAATTCGTTCTCGAATCGATCGCGCGTAAGAGAAAGAGTGGCCGTGCATCGAGAGGAATAGGAGGAGGAGCGGAGGAAGAGGAGGAAGAGGAGGAGGAGGAGGAGGAGAAGGAGGAGTGTTATTGCACGAGCGAATCGAAGCCGAGTGCGAGCCACGTGCGTGCAGCGGGTGTGCGTGTGTGTTGAAAGTGTGGTGCGCTCGCGCGCGAAGTGCAGAAAACGACGATGGAATATCGGTGAGGTCACGAGGTCACCGCAGAATGCCTGAGCCGAGGGCGAAGCGCTGTAAACACTGTGACGGTACGCCGTGTGCATCTTCGTCGTCCTCCTGCACTTTCGCCGGTTTTGACCGCGATCGAACCGTGTCTGTGTGTTTGTGCAAGACTTTCGACGTGCTTTTTACTAACACGATTAACAACGACGTACGAATAAAGATCGTTTTTTGATTGCTGTGGCTTGTCTTAATTAACATTCTCCATCCCTGTCGTCTTTTACAAAATTTTACCTATTTTCAGCTCTTCGATTACGCGGCGTCGCGCGACCGACCCGAATAATCGGACCCTTCTGCGAACGCTCGAGCGACGTTTACTTGTTTCTCGTAGAGCAGGGTTCTTGGCCGTTTCGTTCTATTCGTCCTAGGTGCTCTTTAAGTACCTCTTTCAACCTACGTATCCAAATCGGCTCCCACGAGCGTTTCATCATCCGCGCACGACGTGCGTCGTTGCGAAGAAATTTTCGCGGATGAAAAGTTTGCTCTTAATTAGGCCCACGGGGGAGGCCATTTTATCTCTGGGTCATTTATTCCGTCTTACAGACACTTGGACCCAGCTTGAGGCAGGCAGGCGAGCAAAGCGAGTACGCGAAGCGCATTCCGATCGGATGGCAACCGCGTCGTCCAACTACGCGCACTCTCTCTCTCTCTCTCTCTCACACACACACACACACACACGCGCGCGCGCGCTCGCGCACACACCCCGTCTTTCCTCGCTATTTATCTCTTCACCGTATTGGCCACGCCAGTATTTTTATCCACGGTTATTCACCCCCTTATCTGCGAATAGAGTGGCTCCTTATCCGCCCAGTCTCCTCGAGTAGTAGTATTCTTCTTTTTTTGTAGCGTCCTTTTCTCCTGGCAGCCGGTTTCGTGAATGAAGCCATACTTTTATGCTCGCTATCGCTCGCGACGATCTTTCTCCTTCTTCTCTCGACGGTCCGAAAAGGAATTCGGAAGAAGGAAGAATTCGTAGATCGTATTCGATCCTCCGAGATCGAATCTTTCGCAAAGTTCTTCGTCTTGTCGCTGTCGCGCAACGGCCCTTTCCTTCGAACGTTCAACTATAGTTAGACCATCGTTAAAAGTTAAGTTAGATCTTCGTTAAAACCTCGATCGGTCTCTTCCTTTCGCTTCTCTTTCCGTTTCGCTGATCTTTTAATCCGTTTTCAGATGGATGCTTTATCGCTAAGAAAACGAGAATCGCGATGCATCGAGTAAATTCTATCCGAGATATTATGAAGGATCGATTGAAAAGGAGTGCGATATCGATAATCCACGTTGCTCGGTGTATTTCGACGGGCGGACGGTGATGTATGAAGGGCCAACAGCCGGATGATTACCAGGAATTCGTTCTCGTCCTACAGGACGTTCTCGTCATTAAAGAGAGTCCGCTCTTTTTAATCGCTTTCTTCATCAATCACTAATCCGAGCTCGTTCTTTTCCATCTCTCTTGCTGTCATCTCCGCGAAACAAACATACTGTCACAGACTAATTAAACGACTCGTCGAAGACCTCAAGGCCAACGCGTACTTTGGTATCGCCTTTGCAAGTTCTTCCCTCTTCCAGATCGTTCTCCCGTAATAATTAAAAACGATCATTACGATTAGCAGCACGATAGGCGATATTTAAAACGAACGTAAAACTTCCTGCACGCTCCCTCGAACATTTATCAAAGCCCAACTAATTAGTCATGGACCATTATGCGTTACCGTTTCTCGAACTTTCGGTAGGCCTCTTTAGAATCGGCGATTCAGGATGATCGATAATCTTTGGGCGATTCGGAAGCCGAAATTATCGTACGTGCATCGATCTTCCTTTGCCTCTCTCGTTCTCGCGTCGGCTGAACGAGAATTACGTAAGTAGATTTTTTAAATCCATCCTTTTTTCTTTCTTTCTTGTTCGTTTCTTTTCTCTTCTTCTTCTTCTTTTTTTTTTTTTTTTTGCTTTTTTGCGACACCCTCCAAGGTCGGTGCCGAGAAGAACACGGAGAAAAGAAATAAAATAAAAATAAAATAGACGTGAACAATGAGTGGAGTGAAATAGAAAGGGCGATTTATACATCCGAAATTCTCCTAACGCGATTCTCTCTCGACACGTGTCTCGTCAGACGATTTATCAACCCCTCCGCTTTCATTCGGGACGTCCTTTTGAGTGACTTTGTAACATAAAAAAGAAAAAAAAAAAGAAAATACAGGAGAGAAGCAAAGAATGAAAATAACGCTCCGAGGAACATCTTGAAACTATCTCGAATCGTTTCAATATTTTTTGCTACTGTATTATTTTTGTAGGATCGATGATTGTCCTTCGAACTCGAGATAGGAAAAGATATTTCGGTGGAGTTGTTTGAAGCAGGTGCGCGCTGGAAACATATTTTTTTCCGCGAATATTTTTCGTTTTCGAGCAGAGCGAGTAGTTAGCGAAGGGTATGGGACGGAGTGTCTCGGACACTACGTTTACGCATCATCCATAATGGAATAGTGTATTTATACTGCTCCTCCTCCTCCTTCGAAAGAGAGAGAGAGAGAGAGAGAGAGAAAGAGAGAGAGACTGAGACAGAAGGAAAAAGATACGTGCAAGAGCGTGGCTCGACTCGATTCTTTATATTTTTAGGATTTTTAGGGGCCATTTTCTATTTGGTTTACGTTCTTACCCTCGTTAGATTCGTTAGAAGAATGAATAGGCGATGAACGAGCGATACGAAAATAAAATTTGCCTATCAACTTGGATCGATGAGTCCTCAGGATTTATCGCTTTCTCATTGCATTTAGACTCGACGTTGACGATGTTATTGTTGTCGTCGTCGTAGTCGTCGTCGTCGTCGACGACGTTATGGCGCAAGAGGGCCGGGGCCACGGACTAGTTCGTCCAGAATTGTTTTTGGATTGGTATCGGACGACGTCTAGGTTGTTCGTTAGTGTAACGTGTCGATCTCATCGTCGACGACGACGTCGTTGGTATAAAAGTGATTCGTGGGCACGCGAATGGCTCGTAAACACGGAAACCAACAGCTGCCGATGGAAAACATAGGCTAAATTTAATCGCGATGCTGCTCCTCGTCCCTGTTAAAGTACTTGAGCGTTCCATGTGTTGGCATTATTTGACAATGGCACGGTAAAAGAAAGAATAGAACGGAGAAACGTACGTGCTCGACCATATTTTTCCTTATTCTTTTTTTCCTTCCTCGTATATCACTATTTAACGTAATACGAACCTAGAGATAGAAGAATAGAGCAAGGGAAAAAGAGGTTAGACCGATTTCGCGTTTCTTTTTGCGAATTCAAGGCAATGCTCTAGCTACAAGGATATACGTACCTACCATGGATGCGATTAAAGAATGTAACATCTAAATATTATGATAGTAGAAGACGTAGAAACTTTCCAAACAGTCTTGTCTTTCTCTCTCTCTCTCTCTCTCCCTCCCTCTCTCTCTCTCTCTCTCTCTCTCTCTCTCTCTCTCTCTCTCTCTCTCTCTCTCTCTCTCTCTCTCTCTCTCTCTCTCTCTCTCTCTCCACGCGCACGACTACGCGCGAATGTGGATTAAATGTCCGCGACTCGATCGTGGCTTTCGTCTTACGAGTATACGATTTCAACAGAAGCTACTCTCTTGACGACGAATTTCGATTACGGTCCGATGACGTTTTATGGCCGTACAGACGGAATGAACGATTAAATTTATAATCAACTTCGACCAAATCGATTTTCTCCGAGGAAATTAGGACCGATGATGCGTTCGATAATATCAAAAAATCGAATTCGTTCGTATCTTTATGGTCATCGAATTTGATGCTTTCCTCTTCCCTCTTCTCTCTCTCTCTCTCTCTCTCTCTCTCTCTCTCTCTCTCTCTCTCTCGCTCTCTCTTTCTCACCCAATCTCACTCTCGAAGAGCATACGAGAATTTGGCAGCCGGCGATTCTGGCCGGCGTTCGATTATTTATCGGCACGGTATGCGCATTGCGTGGGCGGTCGTCTTCCCCTTCCGTCTCTATTCCGCTTTCTGGCCGCTCTCCAAACGGCGACACTCTTACACCTACGAATTTCCCCTTCTCCTCTCCCTCTCGAGATTCATCCTCATCGCGTCGCGAACGTCGTTCTTACGTGCCTTCTCATGCGTGTACGTGTATTATGCGGCTCTCACGGCATAGAACGCGAGCGAAATTTACGTCTCTTACGCGCGTTACGTCTTCTCGATTACGTGTACTTGCACAGCTCGTAACTTCTTCCTTTTTCTTCTCTTCTCTTCTCCGAAAAGCTTTCGGATCCGAAATCTTTGATTTTTCTCGTAAATCGTTAAGAAAAGATATTTTTCTTATTCTCCGTTTCGTTCATTACGCAATCGCGAGGAATAATTTAGTCAATTTCAAAGACTCTTTCTCCCTTTTGTCAAGACACTTCCGCGTATAGCGCAAGAGTGTCTCGAAGACGTAAATTCGTCGGTTGATGAAGAGAGCGCACGAGAAAGAGAGTACGCGCGTGCGAGTCGTTGTGTAGTTTTCGTCCATAGAAGATAAGACAAGAGAAGAGGAAACGAGCTAACGCGAGCCAACTAAAGGGAGAAAAGCCGAAGAGAGAGAGAGAGAGAGAGAGAAAGCTCTATTTTCGTCGGCGAGATTAGACTTATTTATGGGTGGTGTAGAGAGAGAGAGAGAGAGAGAAGCATCGAGCAATCTTTTGAAGAAGTCAGTCGTACGTTTCCGTTTCCGGAACGCAAGGCGCCGACATTTCTATCGCGACTCAGACAAACACCTGATTACCATTTTTAATTTTTTATCTCTTCTCGAATTTTTTGTATCATCGTAAAATATTCGTTTTAATTAACGTCGAGCAGCCAGTCGAAAGATATTTTCATTCGAATTGATAATCAGTTCGCAAAAGCACGAAGACCACGAATCTCGGTTGCGACCTCGAAAATTCGCCGACGTTTCTCCGGTCGTAACTCATCCTCGCGGATCATATCTGACTAATAACCGTCAGATGGCACATCGAAAGCGATCTCGTTGGTACGAGGTAATCATCTCGTCTCCTTTTGACCCGAAATAAATCTCAGACGCGGACAAATTTAACTCGTTACGAAGGATTCGCCCTCGAGAAAGTGGTACGGGTGCCTTTGCCGACTTATATCACAGGGATTCTCAATCTCTCGTACTCTTCCTCCCTCCCACTCTTCTCTTTTTATCGACCGTTCGATCGTTACCCTTCTTTCGACTTTTTCCATTCATTCTTTATTCCGTCCCGAGTCCCTTTCTCCGTTTCTCTTTTTTTTCTCATCGCGAACAATGTAGCCAAGGCGCAAGCGCGATTTCTTGTTGCTCTTGGCAAGACGCACGCATGGTTTACGCGCTAACAGCTGTGCTCGCACGCACTTTGCTCGCGCAAAACATCGCTAATGGACCGACAACCCTAACCGAGTCCGCATCGCGTACGCATAAATATAGTGGGGACCTGCGTCTCTTTCGCTCCATCCCCCCCCCCTCTCTCTCTCTGTCTCTCCGTCTCTCTTGCCGGCCCCTCCCTCGCTTTCGCTCACGTCGCCTCACATGGAATTTATTGCACGAGCTTACGCACGTGGAAGGTAGCCGTACGCTTCCTTGGCTAATCGCGAGATAAGAAGCAGCCTCGATCCGTTCGAGTGTTCGATCGTTTCCCAATTCCGCTATTCCAAGATCCTTCGAAAAGATCTTTTGCGTCGCGTCGTAACATTTTCCATCGAGATCGCGTTATTGCATCCGGGTGGCGGTGGAATTTTAATTAAAGTCCGATTTATCCGCGTAATCGCATCTCGCCGTTCGTCGAGCCGTAAAATAAAGCGAACGGAGCCGTCTTGCCCCGGCGCTGTTTCTGTTGCAGGAGGGAGATCATAAAGCACCGTTTTTTATGACAACCTTTGCTTTGCGTTTGTTTAAAATACGAGCACGATTTCGGCTTTGCACGGAACGCCTTATCGTCGCGGCGTTGCCAACGGCTCTCCAAACCGTCTTTATTTTTTATTTTCATTACTTTGTTATTTATTTAAATCTAGTAATCGTATATTTTTAATCGAGTCGATTCTAAATAAAACGAGTTACGTAGGACCCTCCTCCGTATCTCGTTCCATCCCCGAGTTAGAAGCGACAGAAATTTTTCGCATAAATTTTTCGCAGAAATATTTCGACGTAGCATTGATCCTGACCGCGTGTTTTCAAGGCTTAATGAACGAGCGAAGAACTGAATCATCGAAGTTATCGCCGGTGGCCGCGACTCGCCAGCTTTGCCCCCGTTTCCTCGTCCGCGAATATAATCTTCATCCTCGAAGCCACGATTTTACATACCTACGTATGCGCGTTGCGTGTATATGTTCTCAAGATGTACCGAAGTTAAACATTCTGTGGAGCATTCACCCTGGCATTGCTGTAAAAATAAACGGATCGACAAACGATGTACAGCCGTTCCGTCTTCGAGCTATCCGCCTTCATTTACGATGTATCGTCGAATTGCCTTATCTCTCATTGCGATATACGATCGTGTCCATTCGTTATCATTTTCTTTAGAAGGCATAACACGATACGTTCTCGAACTTGAAGCGTCCGATCGGCGGGAAGAGGTGGAGAAGCATCGAAAGTCTTACGGTTATCTTCGTTCTTCCAGGATTCGCTTGTTAACTCGACTCCAAGCCTGTTTATAGTCTTTCGACCTTAACAATATCATTCGAGACGTCTCGAATACCCTGCCAAACAATTCCCGATCGTAAAACTGATTTAAAGATGCAGTGTAAACGACAGCTCGATGATGTAAATTTTCAGGGCTCGTTTAACGCACCGTGCCTAAGATTAGACGTGTCCGACCTATCGCAAATCGACGAGGTTTGACCGTTACAAGGACAGTAAAGGCGTTAAGAAAAAAAGAAAGAAATAAAAAGAAGATCCACGTATCGCGGGAACTCGTTAAAATCGTACGCGATCGGAACGAGCAAGAATTTTGTGTCGTTGCGCCGGTAGACGGACGGTTTACGTCTACCATCGAACGTAGGAATTTGGCGGTTCGTTTTCCGAAAGAAGAAAGACATCCTTCGGTGATTCGAGCCGGTTCGTTTCGAGAAGAGGAGGAAGGAAGGATACGGCAAAATGTGCCAAGTGAGTCAGTAAGCTCGATGCTTCACGAAATTAGATCGCGCCCGGATTACGTGCAACAACAACTGCCTATCCGCGTCGTGGAACCGCTATGTAACGTTGATTCATCGATCCTGCCCCCCTTCCGCCATTTGACCCATTTACGAGATCGTTCCGCGCGATCGAAATACTTATTCTCCTTGCGAAAAAAATCCGCATTTTGCTTATTCTCTTTTCTAAACTAGAAGGGAAAAAAACTCGATACTTTAGCCTTTCTAAATCGGATTTGATATTCCGCATTGCCGGGACTTGGAAGGAGCGTTATTTATGAGGCGACCGAATGGTAGGTCTCAAAGCGTGCAGGAGTTAACGCTTGGCAGAGATTAGCCTCCGCCATGGAAACAACGAAGTACGAGATGAAAAACGATTATCCGACGAGATATGACGACGCCTGGCATGGACTTGGCTGCTGGTCTAGGAAGCGAACTACGATGTACCTCGACTGTTGTTATCCTTAATTAGTTCAACTCGCGGTAGAGAGAGAGAGAGAGAGAGAGAGAGAGAGAGAGAGAGAGAGAGAGAGAGAGAGAGGAGAGAGGGAGGGAGGGAGGGAGAGAGAGACCGGTCCAACCTCTTTAACTTTGTTGCTTCTGTCAACCGTTTCTGTCTTTTGCTTTGCACGTTATCCTCTTCTTCTCTTCTGTTTCTTCTTCTTTCTCTTCTTCGCCTCTCCACCCTCATCTTCGTCGTCTCACCGGATGACCTGGATAGAACCCAAGCGAAATACCATCTTCGTTGCTTCCTTTTTAGCCAGTCGTTTTGGAGAAACGGCCGTCGAGTTGCTCCAGTTCGCGGCTGTCTAGCTCGTCGAGAAAGAGAGAAAAGGAAAGAGTGGGAGAGAGAGAGAGAGAGAGAGAGAGAGAGCAAAACGATCGCTCTAGCTCAGGCCAACTCTAACCGAACGTCCTAAACTACGTCGAATCGTAGTTAGCAGAGAAATTAACTCTCTGGATCTCGTTCCGTGTAGCTACTCTCCTAGGGCTCCTGCTTGCTCTCAGATATTTTCGGAGCATTGTGTTTACTTCGGGTCTAGCGAGTAGCCGTTAACAGCCGGAGCTTGGACAATATTGTTGTAACGCCGGATACAATAAGCAGAACGAGCGATTTCTCCTTTTACACGAAAGCCAAGGAGAGACGGTCGAACGTGCAGTCGCGCTAAGACACCTGGTAATTTTTTCGAGCGTACGAGGCAGGGCTCGTCATTGCCAATGTCAACGAACCGATGATCTCAATACCCCCACGTAATCGAGGCAAATAAACGCGCGTTCGAGTACGACGATTGTGAGGTCGCTGACTTGGATTTAAAAAAAAAAAAAAAAAAAGAAAAGAAAAGAAAAAAAATCATCGCGGATCGTCGAAGCTGCCCACATACTCGAAAGAGAGACCGTCGCTGCTTTTTTCTCCCTACCTACGCGCATCGGCTCTTAACGAAGCTAGGCCGCGACGAAGAGCGTAATAAGCGATCGAGACTGATTTATCGTCTGCCTATCCTATCCGGCGTTTTAATCGGAGAGAGACGAATCGTACCGAAAATAATCGAAAGCTTCTTTCGAAGGCAAAGAAAAAAAGAGACTAAGGAGGAAGAGTCGACGAACGGTACGAGAGGAAAAATTCGTGGAAGCGTCGATCGTGGAGCGTGTCGCCTTCGAAGTCACCAAAGAGAAAGAGAATCTCTGACCAGACGAGTCTCCGAGGAATCGTCGTTAAGTCCTCGAACTTATTTCGGTGTCAAGCGATCGATGGCAGCATCCGCTGACTCGGAACGTTCCAATGCCAATGCTAAAGCCGCAGAAGCTCTCTATCTCCTCATCTCTTTCTCTTTCTCTTTCTCTTTCTCCTTCTTTCTCCTTCTCTCTATCTCTTCACACCGGACCGATGACGAAATTAAATTCGAGCGCGCACACGGAGAGAATTCACGCAAGATGCATCGCCCGCTGTCTCGAATCTTGCCAAAAGCCTTTCCATTATGTCCATCTCCTCGTCAGTGAACCGATATTTGCTTCTTACACGCGTGGATTCCTCTCGATAGTTTCGACTTGGCTGATCTCTCCCTCTCTCTTTTTTCTCTCCTCGGACTCATGTAACAAATATTTCGCGAGCGAGCGAATGTGTAATAGTAATTTGTGGAACATTCTTTCGAAAACGTACGGAAATCTGTTGGCAAGGGTGTAAGAGCTCGCATTTAAGTGATGCACTTTCTGGGCGACAGCGAGTACTTTATGAAAGTAGGAAAGTGCCGTCGTTTGATGTTATTTAAAAGATTGTTGCGAAGAAAAATGAGCGTTACTTCGTTGATAAATTTACGAATTAGATCCGTAGGACACGGGATTGCCCGAGAGAAATTAGAAACGACGGGTTGCAACATCGTTATTCCATTTAGTCGAGTCGGTTCGAATAGCGAGGGAAGAACAATAAGCATCGACGTAAAGTTTATGGATAAAACTGGAATGACTATTTTCGCGCGGTTGTCGATCGTAAAGTCACGCAATACTTGCGAACGCGCGTTCGAACTTTGCAAATAGTTTTTCTCTTTCTCTCTTTCTAGTACTCTCGTGCGTACGTAGTCGGATGTTATCGCGCTTCTTGATTTATTCACAACCTTGAAGATAATGTTTCGCGATTCGATCGTAAGCAGTTCGTTTCGAGTTTAAAGGCCTTCGACGTCGTAGATCGAGGTGCCGCCGTTGGCTCTTGTTAACGAAATTAGTGAAAATCGTTCTAATTTCAAAATCGTGAAATTTTCGAGTCGACGGTTAACGCGCGGCTCCGTGGTTCTCGGTCGAGTTATTCGCCGATTCGTTTGGATCGTTAATTAGGTCGTCGAGCGTTCGAAATCTTGTCATCGAATCGGACGATAACGTAAACGCTCGTTCGTACGGATTATTAATAGTCGGAGACTTAATGTAATAATCGATTTTCTATTTGGCAAGCATTTCCGACGGACGTCATCGGTGCGAAGGAAATCATAGGAAAAGTCGACCGTTCGACATTTCGCCCACGCCTTCGAACGATGATGAATTCATCGGGAAAGCTTTGCCGACGAAAAGTGCATCGAGTGTTACTCCTTTCGCGCCACGGTGTACCACGCGAGATAAACGTTATTGCGAAGAAGAGTAACGCGACCAAAGAACGATTGGAAGTATCGCGTGGTAGAACGACGCGATGTTTTCGACTTTAATGCCATCTCGCCTACAATCCTGTTTTGTAGGAGCGTGTAGGTCGAAAGTTTTCTGCTCGTTTTAGATTTAAGCCCACGTCAAGTTCAAGAACGTTAGAGACGAATATTAGTCTCGCACCGAGGTACTTGCGTGCATTAAATATTTCGATGTCCACGCAAGTCGTCCATTTTAACGAGCGGTGGGACTTAACGAACTCGCGGTACGGCAGGTACTTCGTCCTGATCGAGAACCGGATATTTGTGTGGAAATCTTGTTGGTGGGAGAGGGGCTACGGGACGGTAGGGAGAAAGATACCCCTTCGATCGTGCCTTACTCGGAATGTTTCCGTCTTCTTTCTTTCGCTTTTTTATTTCTTCTTATTTCTTTTCGTGGAAATGTATCGATCGAGCGGAATCGATCGTAGTCACGTTTTCGACGACGAACGAACGTTTCGCTTTCGAAGCCTCGACTAGACCGAAGCCTGTCCTTGTATTACGGATATTTCCGTCCGAAGTTTTAGACGGTATAAAGTCAGAAGGCCTCCCCTCTGCCATTCCCAGCATGGCTAGACGTTGGCAAACGGTATGTAAAGCTGCCGAGCGAACCTTTCCATTCCCCTTTTTGTGCTTTTACGCGTCGCTCTGTTAGCGCCTATTTCTTCTCCTCTTCTTCTTCTTCTTCTTCGTCTTCTTCTTCTTCCTCTTCTTATTCCTCTATTTTTCTTTCATCATCCCCGATGTACGTGGATACTCTACGTACGTATCCTCGAGCCGAATCAACCTTGAGTCATTCTCGACTTATCCGTTCCTGTGTTTTCCAATGATCGAGCTCTCGTCCCAAGAGCCTTTTTGTTCGCCCCGACGCTCTCTCGACGCTCAAAACGCACGGCCCGTGTTTTTTAAACTCTCCTTGCGATGTTTGCGCTTCTTTTGCGATTGTTACATATGTCGGCCGAGGTAAGAAAATTTGAAACGAATTGCTCGTAGTTTTTTGTATCGAAACTTTTTTAATGGAAGCTTCAAACGGCGTACGTGCCTCTACTCGAACCAGTCCTCGAACTCTCGCGGTGGTTAAGACGTTAAAATTCCCTCGATGCTGAGCGCAACGAATTGAGTCTTCCCGCGTTAATAATATTGCTTTTACGAGCTCGTACTTTTCAGGCCTCCTTCGAGAGCAACTCTCTAAGACCTCGAGATAACGCTCCGCCTTATGATCGGTGCTTCGAGCAGCCGAACAGGATCTCCCGAGAGTCGTACGAAAGTATGAAACGGCCAAGTCCGGATAAAATGATCGAGACAGAGAGATCTTACTTTTCCGAAGGACCTTGGGGAAGTATGCGATAAGAAGCGAGGAGAAGGCAGGGCATTTTAAGAGAACTTTGTTTCTCAGAGCAAGTACTTCGTTAAGTAAATGCAAGCGTTCCTTCGTCGTTAAATAGGTGCGACTAAGCGCATTTATTTCAGTAATTCGCGCGTCTCGTTATCTCTCGCATCGATTTAACACCGAAGCAAAATTAAACGCCCGAAAAAAAAGAGAAATCGTTGCGACAATAACGATTGGTTTTGCTCGAGTAACGATCGAGCTACGAGTACCGAGCTCGAAATCGTTAAAAGTAATCGCCTTCTGCCGGAGCCATCGAGATTATTAATTATCTTTCTCCGTTTTTATATCGTCGTTGGTAGAACGTACGAGGTGCGTCCTTCGTCGTCGTCGTCGGCGTCGTCGTCGTCGTCGTCGTCGTCGAGCTTCGGTCGTATGCAAATTTTGTGAGCATAGGGAGGAGCTCCATAATCGCGCTCTCGAGGCCACTCTCGGCAACCGCTTTTTGGCGTAAGGTGTAAACGACTTCGCCGGGGCGTACTTAAACTCGTTCCAGATCGATGTGTAAACGACTTGGGCACTGGCCAGTTAAGACATTATATCGACCGTGCTTTGCAAAAAAGTGCCAGTTGCGAAACGCCCTGGCCGTGTGTCCGTGTCCATGTATTCGTGCGTCCGTGTGGGTGTGCGACCGTCGAACGTCCGTCACGACTGGAACAAGAAAATTACGATTCGATCTTCTGCTCGAAAATTCGAGTTTTCCAGAGATATTCGAAAAAATAACTTTCGTTCGGTCTCCTTTCTCACGTTATTAAAATAACGAAAATAGCGGAAGAGAGAATTCTTCGATACTTTGGTAGGTCGTTCGGTACGTCGTTCGGTGCGTCGTTCGACCTACCAAACTCCGGTGCCTCGTAATTTCCGCGCTGATTGTCTCGACGTCGAACGACCGGCGTCGATCTCTCATCGTCTCTCCAACCATCGACCGTACTACTTTTCTACTCTCGGAGCTTCTCGAAGATACGAACGCTCGTGTCTCTTGCGTAATAACAACGATCGATAACATCTAACGTGGGGCAAGTAGAAAAAGATACGTCGGAGCGTCGATAGAAAAAGATACGTCTCTTGCAAGGCCGTGAGCGTCTCTAGCGCTTCGTCGTACATACAATTTTTTAAAGTTTACGCGCTTCTGTATTTCCGTGTTTTTTATTCGTCGTCGAATGCAAATCGTAAACTGTTATCTCTTTTCGACGTTCGCCAATTTTCGATCGTTTGGCGTATGCCTATTTTCCTGGACGAATGCCTTGGCCTTGAACGTTTTGAAATTTACCTGCAGCTCCAATTCGTTGTTTAAAAAGAAAGGGAAAAAAAAAGAAGAAGAAGAAAAGAAAAAAGAACAAAATTCACGGCGACGAGAAAATTTTTCTCGTCGTCGAGCCATCTACATATTTCTGTTAGTCGCTCGATGAAACTTTTTCTCGAATTTTTTCACCGTTTTTACCCTCGCGTCACCGTCATCGGTCAAGATGCTAAATCGCGGCGCGGAGTGGGAATTGCTAGAGTCACGAAAGAGAGAGAAAGCAAGAGGATGAGAATTCGAGTATTCCCGAGGGTGGAAGAATTATGGCAGGCAGGTGCCGCGAAAGAAATGGAAGAGTTTTGCTTCGACGATTTCTTTATTCGCCGAAATATGAGGAGGAGGGCTGTTGCGTGCTGCGCCATCGACGACTACGATGACTACGACGACGACGACGGCGACGACGACTTTCTCGTCCCCTTCATAAAGTTGTCGTCGTTGGAGTCGAAAATTCTCCACCTTCTTTTGATTTTATTCCGAAAAGGCGGCCGAAGAGCAAATATTGGGTTAAGCGAAGAAGCGAAAAAGTCGTGCGTTCTTTTTTTTCCGATCGATTGTCCTCTTCGTTTTTCTTTTTTTTCTTTTGTTCATCGAAATATTCAAAGAACGTTGCTTCGGAGCAGACTCGTTTCTTCGCCCTGGCTAGAGATACGTTTTCGTTCTTTTAAGGTGCAAAAAACGCGCGATGAACGAGCTCCCGTTTCTTCGTTTTCGACCATTAAAGTTAAGTCTCGCCGTGGTCCGTCTCCCGCTCTCGCAAGGTAGCAAAAATAAAACGCTTGTTTTCGCGAGTAAATGCGAGCGTAAATCCGCCTCGGAACGCTCGTTTTATCTTTACGAAAGGAACACTCCGTTCTCGCGATTCGTGTTGCCGTAAATCAACCTCGCTCTCATCGCTTTCCTATCTCGATATCGAGCTTTCGTCGATTTCGTTCGGAACGAAAAGAAATTTTCCTTGTATCGTTCGCTTTCGAAATTTGGACCACTGTGAAAATTCTCGAGAGAAGGAAGGAAAATGGTAGCGAGCGGCTAGTCATCGGTGTCCGTACGCGAGAAGAGAAAGGGAAAAGCTATGGAACGACGAAGAAACGGTTGGTAAGCATGTGCCTGGTCCAACTTCCCCTCTGATCCGCCTGGCAGACCCGTTAGTCTAACTTGGGCGTTCTATTTGCGTCTTGACTTCTTACGCTTTACTCCCCCTCGCCCTTCTGCCTCTCATTTCCCTCTTCAGCATCCCCCGGAGAACCCTACGTATCTCACGCGCGCACGCATACACTCTCTCTCTAGCAACGGCCGGTCAGCAACGCGGTCAGACCTCACCAGAATCCCGGATGTGTCGTGCTAGGAAACTTGGAAGGAGGCCCGATCTATCTATCTTTCTTTCTTTCTTTCTTTCTTGCTTGCTTGCTTGCTTTCTTTCTTTCTTTCTTTCTTTCTTTCTTTCTTTCTTTCTCTCATTCGCTTTCTTTCCCCCTCTCTTCTTTTTGGACCATATCGATCGTACGCACAACGCGATGGACGCGAGTCCTTCGACGGGTCCCGTCGCCTCCATCCTCGCTTTTTCACCATCGAAATTAAAAACGCGATAATTTTTTCGTTAAGAAGAGATTCGAGAATCCGCGAAACGACCGGCGACGCGATTCTCCCTCCTGTAAATTGAACGTTCAAGGATCGCTTTTGACGATGACAACGACGACGCCTAGACCATTTTCACTCTGGCAGTAAATCTCTCGACTAGTCGAGCGGCGGCGGTGGCGTGAGCCGTCTAATCGTCGTCATTATCAGCGTCACCTCGTGTCAACCGCAATAATTACGTCCCGCCGCCTAATGGTCACGCTAATGATCTCGCTCGTGATACTTCCTCGGACGAGGAAGACGGATGATTAGAGATAGCAGGGTATCGGACCTCGTAATTAGAGCTCTGATCGTTTTGATCTACACCTTTCGCCCGCGACGAAGTGTGTCAGAGAATAATCCTTTTTTCTTCCAATCTGTTTCTTGCACTAATTTTTCTTTCTCCTTCTTCTTCTTCTTCTTCTTCTTGCCTCTTTCCTCCTTTTTGCTTTTCCTTTCTTTTTTTGCCGCCGGTAGTATAATTATTTTATCTAATTCTTACGTATCCATTATCCTGGCTAAACGCTCCCGACGAAACTTCACTCCATGTCGGTATAAGGAGAGAAAGAAACGGTTGGAATAGATAAAAGGAGGAAAAGACCGTGTGATCTCCGAAAGCAGAACGTTCGAAAAATAATCTCGACGGACGGATGAGAAAGGGCATAACGCGTTGGAAAACGAAATGGAGTATAGGCGAGGAGGGTTCGTTAGGCTTCCACGTCGAGTTCCCTCGAGTCGGGCTCTTCCGCGAAATCTTGTTGCACGAGAGGCACGTTGTAGATCATTCTCTGGAAAGCCGCGCAGCACCTACGCATTCTTATGTACGTAGATACGTGCGTGCCTCGTCTCGGCATTAAAGTATTATGCAATAAGCGCATCAACGCTCCGAAAAGAATCTCGACGAGACTGCCAGGCAGCATCCTCGACTCTCTCGACGCATGTCTTGCATTCGTAACGCGTAACAACTCGAGAGAGTTTTTGTAAGACGTTCGTAACGACTCTCGTTTGAATGTAACATTTCGTACACACTGTCGTATGCAGATTTTCATCGTCGCAATTTATTATTTCAGCTCTTATCTTATCGGGCCTTCGATCGAATTTGTATAAAGTCGTACGTTGATTCATAGGTAGCACGGGAAAAGGTAGCAACGACCGTGGCGGCATAGGCGTGTGCGTCGTCGAGATCGCGAGACCGAGCGTGAGAGGTGCTTCCTTTCGGAAGCTGCACGTGACTCGATATCGTAACGCGATAAAATCTTCATTGAGCATCTCTATTCCTAGTCTAAGCGATAAATCAGCTTTCGTTGGTGCTAAACGTCGTTAGACTCGCGGAGTTAACAAGCAAATTTCTGTCGGTCGGCGCTTCTCTCGCTCTCCCTCCCTCTCCCTCCCTCTTTCTCTCTTCGACGGAGAGACATTGGCAGCCTTCGCGTTATTATTTTAACGTAAACGTTCTGGCGATCCGCGGCTAAGATAAATAACAATGCTTATATAACGGTCGATCTAACGATGTGCTTTCGAAGAGAACCAAGAATGCCATCTCGCGCGCGCGTGTCTTCTTTTCGATTCAACGACGCGTGTGTTTTCGCGAACGTCTTTTGCATTAACGAGAAAACCTACTCCTACGTGATCGGCGCAAGGTTTCAAGAGTACACCGAAGTAACGTCTTTTTATGCTTTTTCTGTTTCAGGTAAGGACTCTTCCTTCTTCCTCGGAGTAGATCAACGAGCAAGAAGAATTCTTCGATCGATCCGTCCTTGTTAGCCGCGCTATGACGTAATAATGAATCACGATCGATGTTTAGAAAGAGAAACGAGATTGGATCGTATCTTTAAAGGGAGGTAAAAGGAGCGAGGATCGCGCTACGATCTTCAAAGTTTAGCAACGCGAAAGGAGTTCCCTTCCATTGTGCCTTTTGCTCGACTTTCGTTTGGGTTTAATCGTACCGCCGTGATTGATAACCCTCGCTCGTTTAATAAGCTGCGGGCTGGTAGCGTAACCAGACGCGGTCGAAGGCTGTACCACGCCTCGCGTGCACTGCCATTTAAATTATTAGACGCTATAAAAGGCTTTCGTAGGAACGCTTAGTAAGTAATTTTGATTTTTTTAAGCAATCATCCAACAATTTTTCTCACTTTGTAGAAGGGATTCGTTGCCTTTGGGGTCAGGAAATTGGAGTAAGAGTTCGTAAGGGAGGTCGAACGACGTTCGGAGTTTGCGCCGGCGCTGACGTTGAATAGCGTCGCGTGGAACAGAAAAAAAAGGTCGTCCAGTGACGTCCGCATAGTTAGAAAGGTGCATCCTTGGATGCGGTTGCCATCTCGGGCGCGGTGAAAACCGCAAACTGGCCGAGGGAGGAATTTCTTGAAAATTGAAGCGATCCGATGCCGAAGAGGTCCTTGAGCGTGGAATAGAGAAAAACCGCGACCCTATAACCGTTAGACCGGGAATGTTAATCTCGCGATGCGCTGCACGAGCGAGATCAAGATAAACGAAGAAAGAAAGGAGGCTTCGTGAAAATTTCAACGTTCTCCTCTTTCGATAAATTTTCTCTTCGCGAAAGACTCGCAAGGGTACCTACGACGCGTCGAAATATTTCGACGAGCAGATTTCCCGCGAATTTATAATCACGGACGACGAATTTTCGTACGAAATAACCCGACGCGTCCTCTATCCAATCGCAACGAGCCGCACGTGTTTACTACGATCCTACCTACCATCGAGACTCGTCGTCCATATCGGCGTTACGCCCGAAGTTTCTCGTGATTTTTTACGTTTTTTATTCCCGACTTATTCTTAAGCTTTGGCGCGTGCGTGCGCCCGAGGAAAAAAAGTACGTTGCGAGGTATAATTTACAAGGGACTTTCGATGACTCGATATCTCGTTTGAATAGAGATAAAAGAGGCACGAGCGGATCGCGTCGTTCGCGCAAAGAGATCTGGTAGATTTATTGCGCCTATATAGGAAGCTGAAACAGAAGGTAGAATGGTGAGTCATACGTGCCTCGTACGCGAGGTAATCGTCGTACGTAAGTACCTCGTATTTTACCTAGTCGGGCTCGAAAAATGCGCAAGAGTTATTAGCGGAAGATAATTTCTTGAAATCGGTATTCCGTAAAAATAGTCGAAAGACTCGGCGAAGAAGAAGAAGAAGAAGAAGAAACGACGAAGAAGCAGAAGCAGAGGAGGAAGAAGAAGAAGAAGGAGAAGAAAAAGGCAGAGGAATCGAAAAGAAAGATCTCGCTTTTCGAAGAAACTCGGAAGATATTTCGTCGACGCGTTATCTCTCCCTTTTTTCTCTCGAATAATCGTACTCTCTTTCAAGATATATTCGATCTCTTTGATGTCGCTCGAGGAAAAAAGCTGCAACTCGAAAACATTATATAACTTACTGTCGATTTAAATTTCTAGAGCCTTTTAAACGCATCAAAGAGGGAACCGTCGCGACTCTTAAATCGGGATAAAGTTTGCTCTCTCTCTCTCTCTCTCTCTCTCTCTCTCTCTCTCTCTCTCTCTCTCTCTCTCTCTCTCTCTCTCTCTCTCTCTCTCTTTCTCTATTTTCATCCGTGCTTTTTATTCCAGTATTCGCAGATCGTTCGCGTCTGGCTCGCGTTCCGTTACGTACGTATTTTTCTCGTGCGTTGCCGACGATACCGCGTTAACGTTAACGCGCCGTAGACCCACATAGAGCTTTGGCACAAATTGTCTCTCGACTCTCTTCCTTTCTATTCGCGTTTGTGTCAGCCGTTATGCAACCAATTCCCAAACGGGGTTTGCACTACCAAACATCCAAGGCACGTTGTCCCTGGGACATTCCTTACATCCGCTATGGCGTCGAGCTTTCAAGCGCGTCACTCGCGAGTTCCCCTTTGTACGCGATCGAAATTCGAACGGAGTATTCTTGAAAATTTGGGTCGCCGCAAGCAAGCTTTCTACCCTCTCTCTTTCTCTCTCTCTCTCTCTGTCCGTCCGTCCGTCCCTCTTCCTCTGTAATTCTATGGCGAGCTTTTAGTGCCTTCTCCGTTTCGCGGATGTTTCATTCGATTTCATAATCGACGACGATAGTCCCGAGGAGATGCGATGAAATTTCGAAATTTTTGCGTCATCGTTTTTTCTTAAACTGCAAATAAGAGTATTTTATAGACGACAACGAATGCCAGGCGTAACGAATAACAATGTAGGTATTACTCGATGTTAAAAGGTGTAATAGTTGGCATAGAACGGCACAGATACGGTCTAATACTTGGCATCGAAGAGTCGGTGAAGCGCAGCTGCGCCTCTTCATTCGTCTCCTTTTCATATTTATACGTTAACATATCCGCTTATCCGCTTTACGAAATCGCCTATCGCTTAACGATATCGCAGTAAATTCACTTTGATAAGCGAGATTATTTTGACGTATTCTTTCGGCCGAGCTCCGTAGAGAGTCGTCAACCGAATGGATCACGGAAAATAACGAAGCGAGAAGAAATATCTTTCGCATTGGACGCTTTATAAATATGACAACTGGGACGTTAAAGACGCGAAACTGCGTTAACTTCGTCGTTGGCAGAAAAGAGCTTATTAAGCTCAACCCACATATTGCCTTGCGAACGGAGATCGAGCAACGGCTAATGCTTCGTCTTACGAGTTTACGCAACGTACGTTAACTCTCTCTCTCTCTCTCTCTCTCTCTCTCTCTCTCTCTCTCTCTCTCTCTCTCTCTCTCTCTCTCTCTCTCTCTCTCTAAAAATCTCGAAAACTCGATAGAACATTTTTCTTTAATTTCCTCAAGCGCGAATCACGACGCGCGTTAGGTGTCCGCAACGAGGAGCACGCCTGACTTTCTCGTGCACGACAGAGGTGATCGATAAGAGGAAAGAGAATCGAACTTTCGTTCGCGGAGAAAAAGAGATGGCGTTTGGCCGGTCCCGACTTAAGATAATGAGTAAGGAGGAGTCAGCGAATTTTCGAGAGAGCGTTGCTTCGATCAACCGGCATAATGCCGCCGTGTGGACGTCATTAGTTCGCCGCTGTAATATTAATTAACTGGTCAGGTAGCATGCTCTTATCTTTTTCTCTTTCTCGCACGTGTGCACGAGATTCACTTAGCGGTCTTTCGGTGAGACGTCCGAGAAGGCTGAAAAGGAGAAAGACGTAAGGGCAAATTTAAAGATGTTCGATTTTGACGCGTCGCGAGAATGGGAGAGGGAGAGAGAGAGAGAGAGAGAGAGAGTTTGGTAATAAGTTTCTTTATATCTGATCGTAGAATAAATTATTTACTATGTAGCAATCAACATTTTGATGGTGCCGCCGATGGATTTAATCTCTCTCGCGAGCTTGTCACGCGGTTGCAAATCAATTTTTTAATGTCCGAGGCTCGCGTTTAATTCGCATCGAGGCGGACGCCTTATCGATTTTTCGTATCTTCCGTACGTCCATAATCTCGGACGCAAGTTTTCGATTCGCGCGGGAGAAACTATCCGACCGATTAATTCGACGAAAGGTAATTTCTCTCTTAAGCGCGCCGTGGCGGTTTAAAAACAAAGTGGATGTTTTTCGTTTTGCGTGCTACTTGAAAATCTCGGAAAGCGAACGCGTTTTAAAGCTCTCGTGGGTCGTTTTACTAAGAACGCGTACGTTATAATTATAACGGGAGGACACTTATTTCGGTTGTTTACTTTGGACGTTTGCTTATCTTCGTCTGTCGTTGCTCGCGAATATGTTTACTTCTCGAAACAATCGTTACTCGCTGCCCTGGCAAGCGGACGCAAAAGATTTGCTCGAATCGTTCGCTCCCTGGAGATTTTTTCGTTTTAAGCGTTTGTAGTCGACGAAACGTTCTTTACTCGAAACATACAAACTCGATACGCGTAGCCTGTGAAGCGTTATACGATCGGTTGCCAACTTCGTAGATGGATATATCACTATCCGCTGTATCATCCGTTCTCAAAATAAATGTCTCTCTCTCTCTCTCTCTCTCTCTCTCTCTCTCTCTCTCTCTCTCTCTCTCTCTCTCTCTCGTTCTTTCTATATTCTATTCTTTTATTAATCACCGACGGTCGTGTCGGCTTCTTTCGCCGCTAACGAATGGGAGTATGTATTAAAATACACGACTGGTAAACTCGACGTATTAATCTCGGTCGGACAAACGTCTCTCTTGGGAGATTCGAATATCGGCAGATAAAGAACGATTCGCGTCACAAGCGATTCCTGTACGGATCGGTTAATCCGCTGGAACAACGGTCGATCCTTTTGGAATTTGCTCGAGCGCTTTTAACGCGTCGGATAAGAGGAAGGATTGTCGACGAAAAGTGAGAGGAGGAAAGAGACGAAGTAAAAAAATCGAAGGGAGAGGTCTTGCGAAGGAGCGTGCAGGATAGTCGACCAAGAAGGGTAAGAAGGCGAAAAGAAGAGAGAGAGAGAGAGAAAGGGGAGGGAGGTTTGCATCGGATACAACAATGCACTTAATGAACTCCGCCCGACTTATTACAGCCGTATCTTACGAGGTCCGGACTCTTCTCCTTCTCCCTCTCTCTTTCTCTCTTTTTCTTCCTCATTGTTCGATCCCTGCCGATCGTAAACTTCCCGTAGCCGCTACGTGAAGCTTTCGATGTATAACGACGACGGTGATTCAGCTGCGCTCATAATAATCACTAACGAGTACCGCTTTGGACGTTCTCCTCCTTCTCCTCTTCTCCTCCTCTTCCTCCTCCTCCTCCTCCTCCTCCTCCATCTCCTCCTCCTCTTCCTCTCCGAATTCACAGATTCCCGTCGGAATTTTCTCGCGAGGACCGTCCTCCCTTGTTCGTCGCTTCGTCGATTCACGCGAGAGATACATGCAAAGTCGAAGAGTAGAATCGAATCGAAGTCGAATCGAAAGTGGAAAAAAGTGATCCCGAAGATCGAGCACGTCGATCGCTCGTCAAAGAGAGGAAGAGGATGCTTCGCGGTGATCTCACGGAGCGATCTTTCGCGAGAGAGCGAAAGAAACACAAAGGCGCGATCGCGAAGGCACCGAGAAAACGATTCGATCGATCGAAAGGGAAAGAGAGGGAACGAGAGATTGGGACTTCCTGCTACAAATAGGCGCGAGGTTCGCCGCTCTCGAGGACGGTTTATTTCAATAATTCGGCCGTTAAAATGCTGATCGAAAGCGGCCCTCCGGGACGACAGCTACGCTCGCATCTGTCGGCGGGTTAAAGGAAGAATCCTCCCTTCTACCTTTCTCTCTCTCTCTCTCTCTCTCTCTCTCTCTATCTTTTCCCCTCCCTCCCTCCGTCTCTCCCGTTCGCATAAGTGAAATAGCTCCTCGAGCCGGTCGATCGGCTTCTTGGCACTAGATCGCGCAAGAAACGTTCTCTCCGAGTCGCGATTATATAAAATTAGGGACGAACCCATACACCGTAAAAGCTATCCGAAAGATTTCACCCGTAAAAGTAGGAGAGAAAAGTGGGAAAAAGATCGTAGATCGTTGCTTTCTTCCTTTTTCTTTTTTCTTCTTCTTTTTTTTTCTTTTTTTCTTTTCTTCTTAATCTGCTTGCAACGATACCGTAAAAAAGTGTTTCCTCTTACGTGCGTACTCGTATATCCTGCTCATATCTATGCTCTGATGCAAGTGGAAAAAATACTGAGAGAAAGAGAAAACAAGAGAGAGAGAGAGAGAGAGATCTCACGTCGTACTGCCGCTTCCTTCCTTCGTTCTCGCTGCTCATTTCGATCGGTTAGGAAGATTCACGATGAAGTTACGGCTCAGGCACGCGAATAATCGTAAAACGCTTCGTGCCTGCGAGAACACGCATTCGTTTCGTACCTGAGGAAATACGCACGTGTCTACGGTAAGCCGAGCGCAGGGTCGGTTCTATATGAAACATGCTTCCGAGCAGTTTTTCGAATTTTCTGATCGAGCACTCGCTCGTTTGGTTCGTTTTAATATCGATCTGTTGCATAAGAAAAATCTCTTATGGTATAAACTAACGTAGGACGTTCGTCCGAGAAAAGGAGATAAATCAAATCTTAAATAAATTTGATTTTTATCCGAATTTGTTTTCTTATACGAAAGCTTTGAATTTCGACGAAAAGATCGGATAGATCGTTAAGGAAGAATAATAGGATTATTCGGTACGATCGTAGAGTCGTCGAAAGTCGTGTATGTAGAAGCGCGGAAGATGGATCCGTCCCTGTAGCCGCGAATGCGCTTTACTTATTCGCATTAGACATGCATTATTATGCGGACTATGGGTTAATAAAATATTTTTTGCCACTATCCCTTGTAGTTGGTCTTGTCCGCGACGCATAACGTTAGCGTATAACAACGAGATAGTACTCGTACAGGATCGGGAGGGTTCTCTCCGTTTCTCTCTCTCTCTCTCTCTCTCTCTCTCTCTCTCCTCCTATCTCCCATTTCCTCCTTTTCTCCTCGTACTTCCTTTCGCTCTTTAAGGTCGTTTTTTTCGACGAGTTTCTTTCGGAGTTCACCGATTTTTCCCATGACGTCACGCGCCGCATTTATTTCGCGTGGGCTCGCGTTTATTCCCCATTATTTTCTTGCCTCCCTTTCGGCCCCTCCTCTTTCGCCTTCTCTCTCCGTTCACTCGGCAGCACCGAGTTACTCCGCGAGAGTTACTCCGTGTACGCTCCGCTTCGCGGAAGGTGCCTTCGAACGAGTTTTTTTCGAATCCGGTGTGTGGTACTCTCGCGATGAGAAACGATCGGTGGATACGCCGTTCTAACTACTACGCACCTACGATTATTGTCTCGCTATGTTTTTCCCCCGTTAAAAGAAGCGTACCGTTTAAACGACTACCGCAAGTTACACTTGCGATGCTTGGAACGACGACGGGCGATCCTTTATAATTCGAATCTCTCGCGTTAACCCGCAAAAACGTACACCTCTTTTTTGCCGCGTTCGGAAAAAGCTTCGCCGAGGTGAAAGTCCGTCGTGGATCTTGGTTAATAAGACTCGCGTCGGGTTAATAAGATTCGTCGCTCGTCGAGACGAGCCGATCTTTCGTTCACGTAACGTCCTTCGACGATCGATCCAATTATTGTATTCGTTTATAGGAAAGTAGTTACGATCGTATCGGCGTAGCCGGGCGTAGTTTCTCAGCGAAATAAGACTTCCGATTCTCCTCGCGCGTTTCGTTTCTCTTCTCTCGGTGTTCGTTGGAGTGCACGTGCAAAACGTTGCGTGGGCGTCGTTCCGTAACACCTGGTCGCACGTGACGATGTTAGAAAAAAAGAAAGAGAGAGAAAGAGAGGGAAGGATGGAGAGAGGGCGGAGGGATAAGAGGGTTCGGGCGGTAGAACGGTAGCGTAGTCGTGATTTTAACGCGGAGGTCGTTTCCCATGCTCCCATCAAGCGTTACGTGCCAACCCAAAGGCACCCAGAGCCCGTCGTTAATTCGCGCCATAATTACGAACGAGAGAAATTCAACGACGATTAAGATTACGGGTGCTATATCGAGCTCCGCCTTCTCTCGCTTCTCCTATTATTTTATCTCGGTCTTAGGATCTACGCAGATCCGCTGCTACTACCACTACTACCCACTCGTTCGCCCGTACATAGAGTTAATTCATAAAATCCGACCTACAGTTTGTCGTAATAATCTCGGGTGTACTCTCGATTATGCGAACCGTTTATTACTCTAGACGCTCGCGTTTCACGAATTCGTAGTCGCGTTAAAACTTTATTACGCTTCTACTGTCTCTTTCGATCGGCCGCAAAATGTATGTTTTTGATGTTTAGTGGCTCGTTAAGTGTGACGTGTACGCGTGTCTAATGTCAAATCGCTCGAGATATATATCGTGATAAAAATTTTTCTTAGATACGTAGTAGCCACGCTGTTGCTCTTTCTCTCTTCGCGGTCTTCGTTGACCGACGGTGCATAATAATCTTGCCTTCTCTCTCGGGCTCTCGATTTCGTTTGCCTTGGCAACGAGAGCTCTTATCTTTTGCATTTTGCTGAAACCTCGAACGACGTTCAACTGCCGGCCACGCGTTTTCGAAGCATCGGGGGAGGAACGGAAGTGCTTTGCAAGTACGTACGTGAGTTATCGAACGAGGGAGGGAGAGAGAGAGAGAGAGAGAGAGAGAGAGAGAGAGAGAGAGAGAGAGAGAGAGAAAGAGAGAGGAGGATAGATATGCAAATAGAATTGGAGAGAGGGAGAGAGAGAGAGAGAGAGGAGGTCGAAGACGCGAAGATCACCGGCTCGTAAACCGTTCTACGTGCGTCGAATTGTGTTTACTCTGTAAACTTGTTGCTTCTTCCTCGCTCGACTTCTCTCCTTCCTATCTCGTTACTCTCTTTTTCGCGAGCGAGCGCATCGATCTCTCGAAAGCGATCCGTTCCACGGAATCGATTCTTCGTGGCTTTTCTTGCGATTACGGGGAAACGCGGTAGCGCGATTCGAAAAGCGGTGGAACGACTATGCGCGGAATGATTTTTTCGTAGGCTCCTCGCCCGACGAGAATTACCGCTCTCTTTAACGATTTAACACTCGACCAAAGGAATCGGACCAACCGCATCGATTCTCTTCTTCGGAGAGAGATCGTTTGATTTTTGCTCCAAACTTTTTTCTCTTCTTTCTCACCTATCGCGTTCGATAATCGTACGGTTAAACCGATTAGAGAGAATTGCTATCTACGTTGTCTCGCAATGCTCGGTGGAACGCGCTGCTCGACGAGTTAAAATATTAGATAAGAAATTACATAATCGTATTATAAGACGGTAGAAGTTTTAGAAAACACAGAAAGAATTCGCGTAATCAATAGATTCGTGTCAGGGGTTGGAGCGTGGGCGTCGACAAAACTTAGGGGCCCGCCAACAAAAAGTTTTCAAACAAACGTTCTCGCGCCACCTATGGCGATTCTCGGGGGCTTATTTTTTTAAACAATATCGAGCATCTCGCAAAAGAGGAACTCGCGCCGTTAATGCCTGGAGAATGTTAAAAGGAGAGCCTCCTCTAAGATGTTGTGACGTCATCGGTGCGCGTCTTCGCTTCCTTACGTCCTGCACTGCCGGCCATCTGCTTTTCTATCCACGCATAATTCTCTCGGTACTTATTTATCAAACGGCACGATCTTTATCGCGATTGAACTCGATGGAAACTCGGGATAACGATGAGAGTTAAACGAGGCGTAAAATCATCGACAATGGCTCTTATTACTTAATCCTATGGATTCCGGGTAAACGGTGCAATCCTGTCGGCAAAATTTAGCACCCTTCACGAGGGCCAAAGAGAGGGAGGGAGAGAGAGAAAGAGTAGGGGCAAAGTCTATAAATATATAAGAAGGTAGCGATGTTATCGGGCTGGAATTGTCGGTTTGACTACACCGGCCGGTACTTCGTTTATGGTCGCTTTGTTAAACCGATGTTGGTACGAACTGTAGCAGTAGCAGTAGCAGCAACAGCAACGGCAACGGGCACACGTGCTCTCCTCGAGTATTGCATACCGATATGCATATGAGAGAGATCGGAGATAGGCATGGTAAGCTTTAAGGACATCACACACGGCCTTCTTTTCTCTCTCTCTCTCTCTCTCTCTCTCTCTCTCTCTATCTATCTATCTATCCCTCTCTCTCTTTCTCTCTCTTGCTCTCTTGCTCGTTCCGCTTGTGTACGCTCCACATGTACGTGATTATCCTACGTATTGTTCGCCGGAACTTACAGTCCGAGCACCGTAGGTATAATATACTACGAGAGCGGTAGAGCGAACTGGCAATCCGAAAGTATAACAGATCGTTGCTCGGTGGAGGAGCATTATGAAGGAATATTTACGAGCGCTCGAAAATAAAGTGTTCCACCGGAGCTTCCACACCGCCTCCGAACGCGTTTTTAATCCCTATTCCCCCGCGACCCGACTTTGGCTTCACCGCCCACCGAATTCTTCTAAGCAGAGCGCTGTCTTTTCTCTATTTTTATTTCACCAAAATTTCTCTTCCCGATGGATCCTCTTTTTTTTCTTTTCTTTTTTTTTCTTTCTTTCTCTTTTTTTATTTGCTTACCGCACGTCATCGATGAAAGGTAAAATTTTTATAGCTGCTATTTATTTTTTCAATCCCGCATCGCGAACCATAAAACGCATTCTATACGAGACTTCCCATGCTAATCTAGAATCGTTCCATTTTTTTTTTCTTTTCATCCTTGAAACGATGACGAGTTTGTTGTATTTTTTAAGATCTTTCGTCTGTTTTGTCTCTCTCTCTCTCTCTCTCTCTCTCTCTCTGCTCTCTGGCGAGAAGGCCTTTAAGGGTCGAACGTGCCGCCAGATGCTCGGGATAAGCATCAAGTTGTAATCGTTTCGATAAGTGTATCGATTATTTATCGGTGCGGCCTCTGTGTGCCGGCGTGCGTAGCAAGAGAGTGCAAGGGGAGGTGCCGTCGATTTATCGCTCTCCGGTTGCAAAGATCGAGACGTCGATACTCGCCATTCGTGCGGCAGCGCTCGCGATCTTGATCTTCCTGCACCGATTCGTTCCTCCTTCGACAAACGTATCGCCCGAAACTATCTCTAAACGAAGCTAATTACTCTGACTAATTACTCGGCATTGGTGCGTTCGATCCATTACACGGCGTTTCTCTCTCTCTCTCTCTCTCCCTCCCTCTCTATCCCTCTCTCTTTCATCTTTTTTTCATCTTTGCGAAACAAAATTGATTTGGTGTATTTATAATCGCACAAGACCGAAACGATTTTTCAAAGGAAAGTCTCGCGATGGAATTTACGATGGCACGAATAAAGCGACTCTCGAGGGTCTCTCGCGAAATCGAAAATCGCCTCTGGCCTTTGCGCGCATGCTCCTCTCTCTCTCGCACACTCTATGTAGGTGGTACGAGGTAATACAACGTTACCTTTTAATAACTATACTTTGCGATTCGTTAGGCTCCTTCGTTACAGTACGCGTTTAAAAGGCCCATCAAGGCTCCCACGAGGGAAAGAGAGTACAAGTGAAAGATCGATCGTCCTCTCTCGATCGAGCTCACAGAAGCTAGTTATCTCTTCTTCTTCTTCTTCTTCTTCTTCTTCTTCTTCTTCTTCTTCTTCTGTACTCGAGAACGAGCGTAAAGTTCCGCCTCCTCCTCGCCGGACGACGTCGACGACGACGAACGATCGGCCACGCTCTCCTGCGATTCATCGAACGGATCGATCGGGTAATTTTCGGCCTTTCCACGGGCTACGAGAAATCGCGACCGACTTCGTGAGAAATTTCTGTCTCCCGGCGAGAGACTACTTCCTTTCGATATGTTGTACATGTACGTTAACGCACGTGAGATTCACGATCAATTAATTGCGTTCCCTTTCGATCTCTCTCTTTCTCTCTCTCTCTTTCTCTCTCAACTTCTTTTTTCTCTCTTTCGAGAAGGATGAGTTTGGAGAAAGAAAAGATGGAGTAGGGATATTTCGGCAATTAGCACATTTATTTCTCACGATCTCTTACAAGCTTGACGTTCGCCTCGTACGGAGAGTTAAGACATTCCGTTCCGGAAGATACGTTTCTCGGAAGAAAAGCCGTGGAGCGGCTTCGTATAAGAAGATACACCCTCTTTCATTGCCCCTCCGTTATTTCAAAGGTACGAAGCGTCGATATCGAGCGCAGTGCGCACGAATGTCCAGAGCGCACTTCTTTCTCGCGCACAATAAGATATTTATCGTTTGCGTGGATGGAGCAGGAGCGTCGAGGCCGTGGCCCGAGTCCGGGCCGAAGTCACCATTGTATCTACCGGGGAGTGATGTATGGCCGTAGAATTGGTAGGAATTGAAACTTGTTACCGCCACGAGGAGGAGATACCGCCGAGATTTAAGCCCTGTCCTTATGCCGCCGCCGAGATAACAGCCCCCTTTTGCGAAGCTCCTGCAGAAACGGCTGCGTCCGACCGGCCATCCGACCGGCCGTCCGACCGACCATCCGACCGACCATCCGGCCGGCAGCTCTTTCCGTCCCAACGAAAAATGTTACCCTTACTGGCCTCCCTTTTCTCTCTTTCTCTCCTCCCCCCCTCCCTCTCGATAAGAGAAAAATCGACTCTCTTTGCATTCTCTCTCTCTTCTCTTCAATCTCATCTCTACGCTTTTATGCCATTCTGTGCCTCGATCTTCCCTCGAGTCTTCCTTTCGCGTCGAACCGTCTTTCTTCGTATCTACGTATATCGATTTTCTATTGCATCTGATTTGTAACTACCTAATCATTTATATCCTCTCTTTATACTTTGCATTTTTCGTATCGTGCATCTCATTGTTATCGCCTTTAATTTCTCGTATGTATTTTGAGAACACGTATTTCCAGGCTTTCGTTCGATATTCCCAAATCATTTCCCTCCTTTGGCTGAAATAAAATTCGATTGTTGCGTATCGTATGTAAAAGAAGCTTGGCAATTTATTAAGACTATTCGGGCGCGATAACGTGGTCCATTGAATGGCCTTCCGGAGATCTTGCACGATTTTCTTTTTCCCTCGGTTCGATTCCACGGATTCGATAACGATCTTTCTCCTTTTCTTTCTCTCTCTCTCTCTCTCTCTCTCTCTCTTTTTCTCGTCCCTTTCTTATACCGTCTTTATCGGTCTCGCTACCGGAGTCGATGCAGCCAAAGCATTAAGGCCAAAGTCGAAGAAATTTGTACGACCGGTCGTCGTTATAGATTCGAAGCAAGATTCTTGGCTCTCGGCCCTTACAACGACAACGACGAGAAGGACCCACGCCTCGGGGCCTTCGAATATAAAGATGGCCGTTACTTATCGACGATCGGCATCTCAACGTGAAATTAAGATCGTAATTCAGGTCTCATTCTATTAGGATAATGTTTTAATCTTCGCGGATGCCTTTTCGTTCTTTCTCCTTCTTCTTCTTCTTTCTTCTCCTCCTCCTCCTCCTCCTCCTCCTCTTCTTCTTCTTCGAAAGTTACGCGAGATTAAATTCGACTCGTGGATACGCTTGCGACGCGATAACGAGATGCCGATTCTTGAAAAGGCTATTTACGACAAAGTCCCTTTCTTCTTTCCTTCTCTATCGATAGTCGGACAGACCGATTCGTTATCGATCGAATCGTTTTACGAAGGTACGCGGCGTCGAAAGCTATTCGCGAGGCGATCGGATACGCGCGGTCGATGCTTATTACGCGATTCCTATCGGATAACGTTCCTGTCGGGCTTTATCTCGAAAACATTAGGTAGCAGATATCCGAGTTACGCGTAGGTGGTGCACCGTGCAAAGAAAACTTGCTCTTAATTCAATTACGCGTAATCATTGCTACCATTCGTTATTTACCCTCTCTTCCCTCTCTCTCTTCCTCTCTCTCTTTCTCTAATAATTCTCTCTCTTCTCTCCTAATAACTCGTTTTCAAAGCGTTTCACTGATTTATCGGACTAAAAGGAAAGATCGCGCGTTAATTGTTCTTCGTTCGGAGGAGTCGAGTCGGAAGGTAGGATAATTATTTATCTCGATCCCTCCAAAGGAGCCTCGGGCGAGGCTCTTTAAGTTCGACGCGAGTTTGTTTCGGTAGTAGGCGTAAGTTTCGGCCGAGAAGAAGAATGGAAAAGAGGACCGGAGCAACCCTCGAGGCCGCGTCTCAACGATTTACAGGAAGCCACGAGGCGGTCCACTTAATTAGTAATAATTAGTAATTATCCGACATTGGTCACCGGCCTCGATCGGCAAGGCCAATTATCGGTACTCGTAGACTACTGCCGGGGAGGCTAATCCGGGAGAGTCTGGTCCTTCTCCTTCTTTTAGAGGCTGACTAATTAATTAGGAAACTTTGTTGGTAATTAGCGAACACCGATTAGTCATCGCGGGAACCAACGATTTGTCACGCAACTTGCCAAGCGTCTTCCACTTTCTATTTCGAGCGATATCTACAGGGTGAGTTTTTTAAATCGAGAGACCTAAGTATCTTCTAAAAGACGCGTTTTTCAAACGAAAATTTTTCTCGACAGATACGCGCTATCTGTACGATGCGTAATTAACTTATTTCGCGTACTAAATTAATGTTAAAGTAATTGGGGTTACAATAGCCACTGAATTGCGATAAACTTAAATAGATTTTCCCGATCGACGGATTAAAATATTCTAAATTTTTTCTTTAAATAAGCTTGATTTAATCTTCAAAAAACCTTGGTAATGTCCACCGAATCAGAAGTAAATAATGCTGCTACGCATGGCTCGCAAAATCCTTTCTTGTTGCAAACTTTTCCTTTAAAAATACTTTTTTTTTTAGAAATGTTTAGGTGTCTCGATTTAAAAAATCTCACCCCGCATAACTACGTGTATACGTTTGTTATATTCTAAAGTGTTTCCGAAAAGGGAAAGAGTTTCTTTTTTTTGTAATTGAAATTTTGATATTATAAAGGGGGAGAAGGAGAGGAAAAAGTAGCGGTTTTACTAGATACTTTTATACTCCGTGATAACACTTTTCCCCCTTTTTTAAGACACCTTACCGTCTCGTTAAAAACAAACTTCACGCGTAACGTTCTTTCTTCTTCGAGATAAGCGGCTTGTATGGTTCTACAAAAGATTCCCGTTACGGCCAGTGGTGTAATATAAATAGAATAAAAGGATTAGATTTACGAAAGACGCCCCCGCGCATCGCGTCGTCATCCTTGCGGGCTCGCGCGTGCGCGCGAACTTTGAAATTTATGTTTTATCGGTAGGATTGTAAATAGGGGGAGTTTATTCGCGTTTCTAAATTGCTGGAAAGAGAGAGAAAGAAAGAGAAAGAAGGGATATCTTGGACGCGCGTGGGTAGTTGACGTTTGTCACGATTTAAATGTCCGCGCGAGAAATCGCGCCCGTATAGTTCGATTCTTCTCTCTTTCTCTCTCTCTCTCTCTCTCTCTCTCTCTCTCTCTCTCTCTCTCTCTCTTTCTTCGACTTGGAAAACTTTTGAGAGTCATAAAACGACGATAAAAATTCGTGTCAGCTGTATTTTACTATTTTACTAAACGTCCATGTCTGTAGTTGGAACCCCCACGTGGATTATCGGGATCTCGAGTTGGCGCACGCTCGTTCGCACGCATCGACGATATCTCTCGCGGAAAGTGGAAACTTATCGGACGAAACTGTAAACAGTCGGATGATTTCCAGCTCTTGACTTTCGAAGGGGACGTCCGACGCGATTCGAGAACTCGCATATGCAGCCTGTTTCAGGAATACGCGGATAAATTTTAGAAGGTATATTTTATTTGTCATAAGGATAAAAAGAATTTATGTGTATATATATATATATATATATATATATATATATATATATACGTGATTTCGAAAAGATCACGCGTTCCTCGTATTTTTCTTTATACCAGGGCCATTAATAATCTTCGAATTTTTCGAGCAGCCTCGACAAGACAAATTAGCGTCGGATCGGTGGCGGCCCGTTTTCGATTAATCAAAACTCGATCGGCGTTCTACCGTATACAACTTGCGCGTACTTACCTTCGTTATTATCGCGCTTAATTCTCTCGACACGGAATCGGTATTGCGAGCATGCCGCTAAGCCGACAAAAGCTCCGTTTAATCGAGCCCGCTCAATTTCGACCATTTACGAGAGAGAGAGAGAAAAAGAGAGAGAGAGAGAGAGAGAGAGAGAGAGAGAGAGAGAATCGCGACTCGAGTTACGGCGAGCTTTCATCGTAAATATCACCGGACACGAATTGCGATCAACGAATTGGTTGCAAGAGCGAGCGAGAGAGAGGGAGAAAGTGAGAGATGAATAATATCGATGGCGGGTGAAAATGTTGTTCTTAAGTATGGGCTGCGTCTTCATCGAAACAGCCCGGTCGATAAGATCGGATTTGGAGAAGGTTCGAGTCTTTTTAAATCTCCGAGTAAATTTCATATCCCTCGTCGAAGGAGAACAGAGATCAAGTTATACTCGTCGATAAGTTCCACTCAATCCGGATGCAACGCTAATTAGTTTTACGCGAAACGCGTACGCGTAAATCATTTCGCTTATCTGGCACGTTCGCACCTTAATACTCGACAAGTTTAAACAAAATAATCGAGTCGCCGTCGTAACGACGATTAGTAATTCCTTTGGGAATTGCATAGACTCGGCGAGATCCACGAACGCGCGAAATTTCGTTGCTTTAGATTTTATAAGCAAATAAAAAATCGTCTCGTTTATGCTAGCTAATTTTTAGTAATTTAATGTTATGTGGCATTAACGAGATAACTCGCGAAGCGTGTAATTAGTTTAGTACGTAATTATATTTCTCGCAGGAGCAGCCAAGCGCGAAAAATGTTAAGATTACAACGAAGGAGGTTGTAAAGCGTCGTCTCTTATAAGTCGAGCACACACTCGGTAATAACGTAGCATCCCACTGACGAGCCATTAACGCGTTTGTTCTCGCCTTATCAGATCCTTCGTGATCGCGAACACCTCGTGAAACGAGGGCAACGAGAGAAAGAGAGAGAGAGAGAGGGAGAGAGAGAGAGGTGGGGAGGAGAGAAGGAAAGGACGAACGTGGGTGAAGGGGGCGAACCATTGATCGATGATCCTCAAACTCTCTTCAGAGAGAAGAAAAAAAATGGTCGAGCCGGGAAAGCGAAGTAAATAAATCTTGTTTCGTTCGATCGAACGGATACAAATAATTCCAGCGAAGCAAAAGCACAATGCGTCGATATCGATTCGAACGTTATCGGAACGACACGCGATATAATCGAATTTTTAAAAAGAGATAATTGATTCGCTCTCGATTTATTCGAGGATATTTTTAGCACTTTGACGCTTCGATCTCGAATAGTTCGTAAAACGAATCGTTCGGATATATAACGGAAACGGATTCACGGGCGAGTCGATCCCAATTTCATCGGACGCTACCTCTCTCGTTTCCATTATCTTCGACGTCCCATCTCCGCGAGATATCTTCCCGCGCGGAACGAGGTAACTGATTCAAGCAAACGCACCCGTCGACGAATATATCGTAATTATACCTCGAGTTATCGATCGATCCCCCGCGTAAGAAAAGAAGCCTCGGCCTTTATTCTAACGTTTCTCTAACGAGCTTCGACATTGGTCACGCCCACGCATTTCAATAATTACCGTGCCTCCGCAGGATGATTCTCCCTCTTGTATTATGCAAGAGGAATGCGGGACGCAATAAGGATTCGACGAAAATCGATCGCGTCGATAGAACAACCGTTCGTCCGTAACTCCATTCTCGTTCATCTTTTTGTCCACCTTCTTTCTCTCTCTTTCTCTCTCTTTCCTCCCCGGCGATTTCGTTCGGTTCTCAGCCGAAATCCAGCGCGTGTCGAGAGAGCCCGGCCTTTTGTCGGCGCACGCTTTCATTCGCACGCCATTTTTGGCGAGGCCGCTTTCGCTGGTTATTAGTTTAATTTGAGATATAAAGCTGATGTAACTCGGTTGCAATTAGCTACCGACCTTATCGATTGCTCTTTACGAGTCTTCGCGAAGGCCACCGACTACCGACACTTTCGAAAACCGATTCATCCTGGCCGGCCCGTGCGAGCCCTTTTTTTCCAACCGAGAACAGCGGAGGGATAAGAGATACTCCTTGCTAGAGCTTAGAAGTAAAATTCTGCGATCTTCGATAGTTGTTCGTGGCTCGCGAGAGGATTATCGCCGGAAGAAATTCAAGAGCGATAGAGAAGACGTTTTCGACTTACTCGGAGGATTTCAACGACTCTCCTCTCTCGAATATCAATGCTTTCAGGGAGGGTTAGCGTATCGTCGGATATAAGGAAACGTCCGAGACGTTTTTCAGAATAGATACGAGTCGCTCTGCCGCGAGAGTTTATCGTTTAAACTTAAGGACTATCTCGAGAAAATTGCGACTCGCGCGAAGGAAAGTTGGAGGCAGCTCGGTTATCAGCCCGGACGTACTCCAGCCGTACTCCCGAGAAGTCGCTATTCGAAGAACGTTTATCCTCGTCACCGAGCGAGCTACGTTTCTATCCTATCGAGGAGGAGAATCGCGAGCTTTTTACAAAGAGACGTTTTGTCGCCTCTTCTACCCCGCACCGTCCTCTCGTCTGATTCTTGCACAACGAAACGACGAAGGCACGCCTGCGAAATCGTCTCTTGCGAAAGTTTCTTTCTTCGCCGGTAAAATCGACGTAGATCTCCTCGAACTTTCGTAGCTCCTAGAAGCGTCTTAGATCGTATCTAAACTTTGCGAAGCGAAGTGACTCTTTCCAAAAGGACGAGTCGACCTTCGAACCCGCGCTTGACCCACTTTTCGATTACTCTTCAGTAACCCCTCGCGAGAGAGGGAAGAAGCGTTTCGACGTAACCGGAAGGGAGCCGCGATTACATCGATTACAGTTATTAAAGGGGACGATATTAATGAGATACCGTCGGACGACCAAAACAGCCGATATAATGGTGGGTTTTCGAGATAACCGCAGGTATTCTAAGGTTCGCCTCGGCTCGATGGGCGCAGAACGAAGAGAAGGAGAAAGAAAGAAGGATAGAACGGTGCACGCTCGGACACGAAGGTGTCGGTGCCTGGAATGCGGTATTACCATATCCAAACCTGACGTAACTTTCGTTGGGCAGTGACCTAGAGACGATCCTTTCGCGTGCAACTGCGTCTCATTTACGACGACTTCTCTCTCTCTCTCTCTCTCTCTCTCTCTCTCTCTCTCTCTCTCTCTCGCTCGCTCGCTCGCGTCGTTGTTTATGTTTTCTTCGCCGCCGTCCGCGTCGTGGCAGAGTCCTGCCATCATTTACACCTCGTAATGACTCCCGAGACACCAATGCCGTCTACCAAAGTGCGAACTTGTTCTCGCGCTCGACTAAATAATACCTTAGATCTACCGACTCGTCTCGAGAATTATTATCTCCGACACCTTACGACATTTCTTTGTCATCGTCTTCTTTGCTTTTCGATTCTTCCTTTTTATTTATTTATTTCTTTTTCTCTTCTTTCCGATTTTTCCCTCGATGCGCGACGCACCACGCGAACAACGAAAAGCGCATCGGTATCGAGCTATCGGTATCGAGGCTCCGTCGGTGTTGACAATAATATCGGCGTACTCGCTACGAATCGTGCTTTTTAGCCTTCTCTTGGGAAGAGCCAGCTGGTCGACTGACGTCATCCTTACTCCTACGCGAGAGAGCAACGCGAAGGTAGCGTCGGCTTCGAACCTACCTACCCACGGATCGACCTCGAATCGTTTTCCCTTTTACCGAGCTATAGATATAGTTATATCGCCAATTAGAGACATCGATTTCGAACGCAAGGTTGTGCGTTTTCAGGCGCGTATCGCGTAATCTTCCGTTTTCATCGGCAGTCCGAAGGAAGAGGAGATTTCGTAAGATGAAATCTCTTACGGTCGCCATGGAGAACGCGATAAAAGTATTAACGTTCGTAAAGAAAAGAGAAAAAGAAAAGATAGAAAAACGACGCTCTCGCGCCGAACAAAAGTGATCCGAAGAGCGAGAGACGCGCAAGATCGTCCAGTCGGCTTGCGTCTCTCGTTCGCGTAGAAATCGCGGTTGCCAGACGTCGTCGTGCGTTTGTCAGCGATTCTTTTAGCGTCAGCCTGCCACTACTGCGTACGTGTATAGGAGAATAGCGAGGAGAGCGGCCGGTAGGTAAGTAGGAACGGCAGCATCGGCGAGAGAGCATGCGGGCTCGCGTTGTTAAGATCGAAGACAGTCGGGTCATTCTCTCTCTCTCTCTCTCTCTCTCTCTCTCTCTCTCTCTCTCAACATCCTCCGCACAGCCTCTCGTCGTCCTCGTCCTCCTCCTCGTCCTCCCTCTCCTCCCCCACCTCCTCCTATCCCGTCCTACCTTCTCTCCTTACGACGAGAGCACTCCTACTTACTCCGCTCTCGCGGATAACGTTGTAACGCTCGAGCGACGACTTTGATTTATGAGGAAACGAGCGTACACCGTGTTACGCGCTGGCAGAAGCAGCGAATCCGCGGACGCGAGGTAATATCTTCCTTTGAGATCATAATCGGACGAATCTCCGAGACGCAAACTCTCTCCTCGCCTGCCTTCTCTCTTCGACGTTTCGCCACGTACGCAGGGTATGGAGAAAAAACTTGTTCGAAGTATCGAAAGCACAGTTTCGTTTTTACTTCTTTTCGAGTAGATTCGTCGATTTTTACTTTTGTTTCTTCCTTTTTCTTTGTTCTTCTCTTTCTTTTTTTATCATCGTCGACTAACGATCTAATTCCGGATCGACGGGTTAACGCGCAACGTACGAGCTCGTCCAGCCTCGAACTCCTTCTCTTTAATGCCCCCTGTATAATATCTATCTCGTCTCGTTCGTTTCTTTTCTCTGCCAACAAGATCTTCGGACCGTCGAGTATGTTCGTCTCGAGGAAGAAAAAGAAAAAAGGCGGACATCACTCTCGGACCCGAGCGAAATCGAATATCGTACGGAAATCAGGCTCTTATGCAAATCGACTCGTTCGAATTCATTTTTCACGCGGACGGAATTATATACAGACAGAATGGCGCGCTCGTCATTCGGCGTAAAGATCGATCGGCGATAGGCGCCGAGAGAGTAATGGATGCCAGGATGGGAAGAAAAGCTTGATATGTATATCGTGCTCTCCGACGAAATTTTTTATCGGCTTCGTCGATCGAAGAGTGCTTTCTATCTCGTAGAATCGGGCGGATAGAAAGAGCCGAGGAGAAATAGTAGTAAGAGAATAAAACGTAATAAGGAGCCAGAGAACGAAAATTGTGAGATCCGAAGGAAAAAGTTTGTACGCGTCGACGGCGTCGTTATTAATGCGCGATATACGTAGATGCCTGCGTACTTGCATACGTTTGCGCACTGGTACGAATTCAAACGCAAAGTCGTAGCTCGTCGGTGGAATAGTGGACGGAGTATAAGAGAAGAAGAGAGGGGAAAAAGGAACTCGAGGAAAGTTTCTTCGGCGGGTGCGCGTACACTCGCTATGTTCCTTCGCAAAGGCATCGGAGAAAAGAGAGGGAGAGGGAGAGAGAGAGAGAGAGAGAGAGAGAGAGAGAGAGATCAGATAGGGCAAAGCGGGCTCTCCGCGGCCGGACTACAAAGTGATATCCGACGAAGATATTGTGTGTGCACGCCGTGTTCACCTGATTACGTAACTCCGCAGCGAAGGAGGCTGATTCACCGCGACTATCACCGCGCCGAGGAACCCGTCTATCCTACATCGGCTCGCTGTTCGGTATCCGATAATCGCAAGAGCTCCTCCTCCGAGCGTAACTCTCCCGACGTAACTTTCTTCCTCGCGCGTTTTTACTCGCGAATCGTTATACCTAAATCGACTCGTCTCCTCTTTCCTCGCTACTCGATCGAATTTATTCGTAAATATTTTTTCGGAGATAATGGTTTATTCGAGCGCGCTCTCCCGTTCCAAGAATCGGACGCGAAATAAACGAAACAAAAGAAAATAGCTATAAAGAACGTTCGGCGTGTCCTTCGAGAGTCGACGCATGGATATCGTACGAGCGCGAGAGGAGGGAAAGAGGGGAAGAGTTCGCTCTTCAAAATATTTATATTCTAACGAGCGAATCGCTGCCAATGTTCCTTCCCCGTGCGAAGCCGAAAGAGAATAGATTAAACGGGCGATATCAAAAGCTGGCGCCACGTCCAGCATCGGGTGAGAAAAGGTCAGGGCCGGTTTCTGTGTTGGTTCTGCGTAAATAGTGTGCGGGTGTGCGCACACGCGTATCTTACTCCCCCAGCTTCCACTTCTTAGAGTTTGCAGAGGCGGGATTGCAGAATTAATTATGCACCGGGACATTGGCCTCGCTACGGGAGTGTCTTGGCAATATCGTTTAGCGCATTTCCAGCCAAGCGTTTACGACCTTTTTTATCGTTTGCCGTCCCTTGTCTCTCTCGAACGAGCGCTCTCGCAATTGGTAATTATATCCGTGGCTAATCCGATTGTTCGCGTAGGATCGAACGATTTTTCTCGACGAAAAGAAAAATTCGAGCCGAATTTATTAGAGTTTTCCAACGAGTCTCGAGTTTCTCTTAAGGATCGTGAGAAATATCAACGAAAGTTATTTTCACGCGGCAACGGAGCCACGTACTTTTTAATAAGTTTTCTCTTTTTCTCAAGCGCATCTTTCATTCTCCGTTTTACGATCTCCGCCTCCTTCCTGCAGGCAGTTTTCACGCGTGGGCGAGGAGAATCGAGGAAGTTTTCCCGGTGCATCGTCGCTTCCACGTCTTTCTCTTTCTCGCGCGTTCGAGGATTAGCAGCGATTCGCGGGTAATCGCCGCTCGATCGAAGAAGAAACTTTTGCCAAGGAGAGAGTAGAAGCTGTTACCGTCGATCGCGAACGCGTGGGCGTCTCCATTGATAATCTCGAGACGAGGACGGATGCGTAACCGAACGTAATCGCGCGTATAACCGCGCGTCGAAGTAAACCGCGCTCGGCTTTCTTTCGAGAGACGCTTAGCGGTTTACGTAAGTAAATTTATTTTATTTCTTTAAAGAGAGCGAAGAAAAAGAAACGAGGGACCGTTAACGGATAAGTATCTCAGCGCGGTTCCTTCTTTTAAGATATCGGAGAAGACCGCGGGTAGAGACGGTCCTTTAATTAAAACCAACTGACGCGACGAAGCTTTGTAATCGTTCCGGGAGACGGCTATCTGTCAAGACTATCTCGAGGCTTTGCTCCTCTCTCTCTCTCTCTCTCTCTCTCTCTCTCTCTCTCTCTCATTTTTGCGTTCGTAAAAGCTATTTATCGAAGGCTTCTTAGGAACGAAACGACCTTGCGGAACCGGCGACTCGCGTGAAAAATGAGAAAGAGAGAGAGAGAGAGAGAAAGAGGAGCACGCACGGGGCCTGTCGATCTTTGGCGCGTGGGCGCGTTCATTGATAGCTCGCTAACCGATGCGTGACCGAACGCAACGAAGCGGCACGAGCGAGCGGTTCTAAGCCGGTCCTCCGGTCCATTCGGCTCGTAAAAGCGCGAGCCTCTCCTCGATTAAATTCGCTTACCGGCCGAGAGTGAAAATCGAAGACGTCTCTCTTGAAAATTGTAGGGAGAGAGAATATATTTATTTTTCCTGGAACTCGTCTCGTCCGAGAAAAAATGCGTACGAACCTACCGTACGTGGGTTCTTGCAAAAAGCGGAACGACGAGCCTAAGGCCGGCCTGAGTGAAAATTAAAATTCAGTTCGCGTTTAACGTGCACGTCGAGCGGAGCACGCGTATGCAAACCACCTGTCCTCGGTTCCTCTCTCTTTTCTCCTTTCAGTTTTTTTTTCCTCTCTTTTCCGCGTCGTCGAGTCGTGTACTCTCCTTGTAACTTGCTTTCTAATTTGTTGCGACGCGTTCAATCGCTTTCGGATATTTCTTTTACGACCGAATAGTTTGACATTGTATCGAAAGGAACGATTGCGAATCGCGAGATAACGCTCGAGGTGTAATAAATTGCTCGCATATTAGAAAGTTTATGCGATAGAATACGGCGATCGATTTTATCGAAAATGCTTAGGAGAAATCGATATTTATTACGTTTAATGATCTAACCGTTCGAGGATCGAAAAATCGTACAAAGCCAGTCCGAGATAACGAACGACACGTTATATCGTTTCGATTGAAAAATTTAACCGACTCGACGTAGATCGTTATTATAAACTTTTACGAGACTGGTAGAATTCTATCTTTCCTATCCAACGGATCGTTGGATAAAGCCCCTTCGAGGAGCAAAATTGTTCATCGAATCGAAAGACCAGCGATCGATCTTTCGTGGAAGTTTTCATCGAATACGTTCGATCGCGAAAGATCGGACGACTTAATTGCTCCTGCGAAATTAATTTCTCTCTGGAACCGACGCGAGATCGTCGTCGAGGATAGGTCGATTTCGATCTCGAGTCGAGAGCGTCGATTTTTGTAATTACGATCTTCTCCGATGCGTAAGCGACGATATCGAGCTGGTCTCGATCTCTCGAGCGACTAATATCTCCTCTGCGAAACTTTAAAAAGAGCAAACGCTCGCGATAACGAGAAACTATAAACTACGAATTCCGTATATATCTTTCTCTCGCACCGGACATGGACGACGGGTCCGCGCGACGCGCACACAGGTGTAAGAAAAGTATTCGTGTAAACCGCATCGCGCATACAGGTCCGTGTCGCGCAAACGGCATAAATCTTTCGGTCGTTTAAGCATCGATAGTCGCGAGAAGGAACATCGTAAAGTTCGATATCGTTTCGAGCAGAGGAAAAAAGAAAAGGAGGATGGCGAGGAGACGGAGAGGGCGAGAGAGAGAGAGAGAGAGAGAAAGAAAATACAAAAACAAAAAAGAAGAAGGAACTTGTCGAGATCGGTGCCTTTCGAATTATAATTAGTCAGTATGAATGAAACGACGCGTTTCGATTTACACGCCTCTGCTTGCGTAACGAGCGTGTCTACGAAGTGATTTACTACCGAGATTGCTAAGAGATCTCGCCTCGATATTATCTTTACGCTCTACGTGTGCTTCGACGTTAGTCGCTCCTGTAACCGTCGCTATTACTTTTGCTGCGTCGTCGACGACGACGACAACGCAACGACGACGACGACGACGACGACGACGCGACAAAGACGCTGCTCGGCACTAATTCTCGTTAATTTCGCGGTCGATCGCGATAATTATTTTCTCTCCTCGTCTCCTAAGGCGCCCTCGGTTTTATCGCGCTCTCGTCGCTTTCACGTAGACTCGAAAAAAGCGAGAAAATCGACGCACCTCTCGATGGCGGATTGCGCAAGTCGCCGCTCTTGGAAGTCTCTTGGAAGTTGAAGCGTGTTATGCACTTGAGAAACGGTAAAACGGGTACGCGCGCGGACGTCCACCTACCCTTCACTCGTTTCGCCGTCACCGCTTCGCGTTAACGCTCTCGGTGAGATCTTCTCTTCGACGATTTTATTACTCGGTTGCGTCCTTCGTAGTTTTCTCCCTCGAGTACATAATCGTTGTCTCATTTCGTTCAATCTTTCACATATCCATGAAAAAGAAAACTTTTCGGTACCAACCGTTGCTTCGGCATTCGCTGAAATTTTCTTTTACTCGCAATCGCCCGTAATTATTATTTAGCGTAATAACGCGGCATCAAAGTTTCTGCGTTAAAAGCCCTCGAAAATGTGGGAATCACGGAGCAAGTTCGAAACGGAGGAGCGTAATGAGAGTCGCGGTGCTCTCCTACTTAGGATTTGTCCGGTGGATTGACAAATCGAGGCCAACGGCAACGATTCGAGACTCTATGCTTTCGAGTACGCGAGGAGAGAAAGAGAGGGAGTTAGTCGGGGGAGGGGAAGCAAGGGGAGGAAAGAACAGCAGGACACGAGGAACGAGGGGGAGGAAGAGTGATCGCGTCCGTTCGTTCGTTCGTTCTTTCGCGCGAAACAGCACGGTACGATCGACCGACCGACCGACCGACCGACCGACCGACCGAGCGAAAGAAAGAAAGAGGCGTTGAAAATGGTGGTCGTTAGCAGAACGGTTCGTAATTAATCCTGACTAACGAGACGGTAGCGAAATGTCGGCCGCGAACACTTTCAAATTCTCGCGCTTTTACGTCCCTCTCGGGCGATTCGCTTTTTTCTTCGGCCGATACTCGGAAGGTACTCCTGCATAATTAATAATACCAAGTATATTATCGCACGTATTACGCGTTACGCAACGGGCAATAACGCTTTGTCATTTTTCTCGCGCGCGTGTGTATTTACACATATATGTACGTATGTATATGTGTGTGTATATATATATATAAATATTTATATATATATATATATATATATATATATATATATATATATATATAAATTTTCGAGGACGAAACGATAGAAGCCGTGGGCGTAGCTTGCTCCGGAGCTTGCCTCGTTCGTAGGTATACGAGCTTGACGGAGATAAATTCAAAGCACGAAGAAGAACGAGCACGGAGGAGAATGATCGATAGTTATTGATTTTCATGCGTCGATACGATGCGGGATCTTTCGGTAGCACCGTAACTCATTACCAACGATCGAAGACATATTACGACGTAAACTTACGAACGCGAGCGTACGTACCTGATGTATGTATCCGAGGCGAGAGAAGCGCCGAGGAAGTAGGGAAGCGACGATTGCGTAAGAAGAAGAGAGTCGGCGTCGACCGGCTTCGAACAACGTTTTCGATAAAGGACGACGAACGATCTACGACGGACCGAATGGATTTTTACGTCGCGAGGTAGTAGAAGAAGAGAAAAAGAAGATCGATCGTTGGAAGGTAGCCCGAAGGTTAGAGCTCGCTCACCTTTCGTTTTTCGCCATAGCGGGACGGATCGTCTTGGCTATTTAAGGCGGAAAATTCAGTCGATCATTACTCCGCTATAGCGGAGTCCGTACGCCATCTGCGTCGTAAGCTCGATCTCCTCGTGGAGAGCTCTGTCTATCTTTTCGCACGCACGTGCGAATCGGATACGTGCGCTGGCTCGCGCAGAGCCCGAGTAGTCGAGCGTTGCGTAACAAAGTCGACGTGTAGCACTTATCGCGCGCTTTTCAGATCGCATACTACGTTTCGATCGAACTATGATATATCTCTCCGCTTGAATACGTTTGCTATTTTAGAGAAGTGGTAGAATAATAAGACTTTCAAGGGGATCCTGTACGTTTTTAGATCTAATTTGATTAGAGTTATGTCAAGCGTATCAAGGTGTAATCGAAGATACGTTCCAACGAATAGATTTAGATGGCCGATCTTTTATTTCGCGACCCCTCCACCGCACCTCCAATAAATGTAATTACTCGGCTTGCGTAAGAAAGCCGCTGGATCACGGGGCACTATCTTACGCTCATTTCCTGCTCGGTTGGGCGTGAACGTACGATTGCGACTTCGTCGTAAACGACTTTATATAATCTCGAAGAGTCGAGAAAAGCAACCCCGTTTATCGAATTTTTATATCTTCGATGATTACATAGCATCTTCGTCTTCTTTTTTTCTTCCGTCGATCCAATTGAATTTCATTCGACGGGGGTTCGTCCGTGCTTTTTATTAGGGATCAAAAAAACTCTTTTGGATTCGCCTCTCTCTCTTTTCTTTTTTTTTATCTTTTTCCTTTCTTCTTTTTTCCTTTGGATCGATCGCACGAGATTCGATAAGCGCGTGTTTGTTTTCGTACCGATCTCGAGTCGTTAAGTGGCGCGATTTTTTCTTCCCTCGAACCTTTTTTCGCTGCTCGTCGAGGCGAACGCGAAGCGAGAGATGGGCGAGTAGCGATGATCCGGTAGTGCCGAGGTCCAAATACTCCGGCTACCTTTTCGTCTTTCTCCTTTTTCTTCATCGGGCGGCATCGTGGCCCTGTAATCTCGCGGAGATGACGGTTACGCGCACGTACGCGAGCATGCGCGCATCCTACGGGCTCACCCTTCTCTTCTTCTTCGTCGTCTTCTTCTTCGTCCTCTTCTTCTTCTTCTTCTTCTTCTTCTTCTTCTTCTTCTTCTTCTTCTTGGTAGGCGTCATGATTGTTTGTAGGCAGAAAGCGCAATTTAAGTAGGTGCCGGCTAAAGTCTTCCGACGCGTCCTATTACATTACATTACGTTATACGTGCGATATCTACATCCGTTGCTGGAGGATTTAAAAATCTACAATCGATTTTTTCTTTCTCTCCTCTCTCTCTCTCTCTCTCTCTCTCTCTCGTATACGTTTCTGACTAGAGTGTAATTTAAAATACATTACTCACTTGATATATCTATGTAAATGCGTATATAACGACGTAATAATAATCTTGGAGTATTATAAAAGAGGTGACATTCGTCGTAAAGACTTATACATACTACGTATCGATGTCCATAAGAATCGCGCGATCGTTTTCGAGAGTCGATAACTCGTACCTTTCGTGCGATAACTGGCCGGCTATCGAGATAGTTGCTTCGGAACGATTTGTTTTATTTACTCGCAAAGATGAAAATTGATTCGCGCGTTGGCCGTGTATTTTTCTTACCGTTCGATGGGCATATTTACGAGCGTAAGTTAGAGCGGATAAAGAGAATTCGATGATGCTGACCACTTGGCGAAATCTAACGGCATCTCGCTGCGTAATACGCGAGTTTTCGCTCCGCTCATTCCGCTTTACGGAACGAAGCGGAAACGTGCGAGATTGCCGAGCGAATCGCACCGAAGGAATTCCAATCGGTCTCTTCTCCGAACGCGAAAACGATGCTCTTCTCTTTAACCTCGAGAACGGGGGAGTGCTTGTATATTTTTTTTTTCTTCTCCACGTGCGATCGGAGTCTAGAGTATTTCTAGAGATAGAAGAGAGAGGGAGAGAGAGAGAGAGAGATGTATGACTTTTTTCTCAAGCACACTTTTTCTCATTTCAGGTAAGCATCATTTTTCTCTCTCTCTCTCTCTCCCTCTGTCTCCGTGGAAGCGAAGCGACGGTGGATTCCGAGAAACACCGAGTCTGATTCACTGTGCGCGTCGGCCGCATCGCACATTTTCCAAGAGAAATCGATCCGTGCGTTCTTCTTTCTATCGAGAGGAACTCTCCGTCCTTGTTCCCGAACAGCTGGCTTTTTATCAACGTAATTTCTGTAGACACGTTTTTGGATCGTTAATCTCAACGATTGATCTTCGTTTATCGATCTGTACGAATCGTCGCGTCCGACATGACTTTTCGAAAAGTTTCACGTACCGAGCGTCGTCGAGAGTTTTCTGAACTCGTGAGAGTTAAAATCAACACCTGTAAGTAATTCGTATAATGCCACAGAGATCATAAAATTATCTTTTTATCGGAGGAACGTGAAGAAAAACGAAGCAAACGAGTCATCTTTACGATATATCGAAGTATCGATCGTATGGAAAAGTAGAATTAAAGCGGGTCCCTCGCCTCGTTAATGATCGACGAAATTATCTCGGAAGACGATCCGAATTCTTCGAAAAGAGTGGGGGAAAGAAGGACGATACTTAATTACGAACTTCAGAGGTGCATCCCTTTTTTAACGCCCTCGTAAAACTGTCCCTCGATGCTCCTCGTTTATAAGCGAGCGAGTGCGCGCGCGCTCGACCATGGGGGTTACATAATGCCCTTTAAGACCTCGTTTCTCTCTCTCTCTTTCTCTCTCTTCCCCTATCTTCTTCTCACTTATCTTTCTCGCCCTTTCTCTCGCCTCCTTCTCCTCCTCGGTCTTCGTTCTTCTTTTTTCCTCTTTGCCTCGTGCTCGCACGTTGCCTCTGCGGTTGCCGCGTTGATTGCGATTTATAATGTCGAGTGCACGGCACTCTGGGTATTCGCCATTGTCGAGGGGATCGAGAAGATCGGTTACGGCTACGTGCGCATAGGAAACGATCGACCGGTAGCGGACTCGTGGGCGGGCAAATTTCGCTCCTTCGTACGCGCGTACGTAGCACGTAGCGATAGTAGCCATCTTCTTGTAACGCGTCCAAAAGTGACTCATCGCTTTGAAGAAGTAACGGTTAAGGATTCGTATAAAGATCAAAGTAGCGTCCGATAGAAAGGAAATGTTGTCTCTCAAAACCATCGCGTTCTCGTCGTTTTCTTCGAGTTCTTCTTCGAAAAGGGAGAAGGGTACGATCTTTGGACTCGAAGAAATCGACTCGACGTTTTCTATGCAACGACGACTACTCTACGAACGGAGGAGGACTGTGGAGGAGGAGGAGGACGAGGAGGCGGTTCTCGGCGACGGAGAAGGGGAATAAATTAAAGAACGGGTTCTCCCTCACCGCAGGACCTCATTACGTCCAGCTTCATTTGTTTCCATTTTAATCGGGGGGCCTCGTCGAACGGGCGCGGAACAGTAACCAGAACGAGAAATCGGCGAGAGAGCAGCAGGACTATCGCCGAACGCTCGAGCAAGATTCTTCCTCTCTCTCTCTCTCTCTCTCTCTCTCTCTCTCTCTCTCTCTCCCCTCTACAGAGGGGAAGGAAGACGGCATGAGCAGGACACGCCGCGTACGTGTTCCCAGTCGCGAACCGTTAAAGCGTATCGGTGATTTGTGATAATAGAATTCTCCTTTCCCGCTTTCTCCGACACGAAGATGCCGAATTAATCCCTTTGTAAGCCGATCCTTCTTTCTCCGAGAGAAGCTTTCTACGCCGAGAAAGGGAAGTTAATAATTTTGTCCTCGTTCGTATTTGATACTCGTCGAGCTAGCTCCTTCAAGGATCGTCGCGATAAGTCGAGAGTACCGCTCGCGTCGTCGACTCCATCTCGACGATAGTCGACGACGAAACGAGACTCTTTCCTACCGTTTGATCGAGCACGCTCGCGCAGGCCTTAGGCCAATCGAACAGAGATAAAAGAGGAAAGAAGGGAGGTAAGACGACAGGTTAACGAGTCACGGAGAAAAAGAAGAGTACTACGGGCAAGACAATGGAGCGCGGCAAAGGAGGAAGCCGCCTTTATTACAGAGCGCGGAGCTCTCGATGGACGGTCAAACGGACACCTTTTGACTCTCCTCCTTTATCGGTCCATTTCGTTTTATTACCGTGGCGAAATCTCGACCGACATTCGACTACCGCACGCGCTCTCTCGAAAGGGAAGGCTCGTGTTGTTCGCAATCGAAGAGATACGTGAATTTTGTCGAGGATCTTCCTTCGAAGGCCGGCCCGAGTCACGCGAATTGACCCGGGCTTTAATTAAACTCCAAATTCCAAGCGCGTATTGCGACATCCTCCGTTTCTCTCTCTCTCTCTCTCTCTCTCTCCCTCCCCCATCGGTGCGACGACTCTACGCGACGTAACGAGAAATCAAGCGTACGGGGCGCTCTTCTCCCGATGATCATCGTAGATACTTCTTCGGGATATCTTGCTCGAGCGCGCGATAATTGCCGCGTCTCGCGTTCTTAGAAGTCGCCTTCTTTTCGCCTTCTTTTCGCCTTCGTTTCGCCTCCGTTTCGCCGACAGCTGTCGCGCACGACCGTTGCACAAGACCCGCGCACGAGTCGCACCGAGTTAAAGGAATCTCGCGCGATCGTCGAATCTCACGGTTGCAAGGGAGAGCCCCTCTCTCTTTTTCTCTTTTTCTAACGTCGACTATTCCGGTATACGGGCAAAACGTTGGGAAATTAGTTGGAAAAACGAAAAGGCGCGCGCGCCCGATGACAAAACTTTCGTGGAAACGGTTCGCCTAGCTTTCGCCTAGCACGATTCTCCTTTCTCGAGCGAAAGAAAAACGGACGGATGGATATGTATCTCTAGGAACTGATTAACATGTAGCTGCGTGTAAAATCGGATAGGAAAAAGGACGATATAAAATGAGGGGAAGGAGAGAATGGAGAAACGGGAGAATAGAAACGCGATTCGAAAGACGAGAGAGACGAAAGGTAATTGCGTGAAACCGATTAAGCGACACGCTCGTAAGGCGTCTCTTTTTGCGCGGCCATCGAGAGAATAGCTGGAAAACAATGCGCCTCGCGTCGATCGCTTCGGCTACGCGATAAACGAAGGGAACGTACGACGCGAGAGAATTTAATGAGCCGGATAATCGTTTCGACAACTTTCACGTGGCGCGAGTTACGCTCTGGAGATAAAAACGATCCGAATTGATCGCTCGCGTACGCCCTCTCTCTCTCTCTCTCTCTCTCTCTCTCTCTCTCTCTCTCTCTCTCTCTCTCTCTCTCGGTCTCCTTACAGCCGTGCAAATTTCGCCTCGTTCGATCGGTCGACGACAATGACGGACGTCGTCCTCGAAAGAAAACTTTTCGAACGCCGTAGAAAATGGCAGGCCTTCGCTTATCCGTTCCTCGCTAAAACGGTGAAATCATTTCGGATAATTTATTATCGTTTCTCCTAGAACACTCGATTATGACACCTGCTCGATCGAGAAAATACGTCGAATTGTTCGATCGAGTAGACAAGAATATTTATCTTTCTCATTCGTGCCCACAAACGGCGCAAGCGCGATAAGGGTCCGCGTTTAAGTTCCGCCTTGCTTATTTTTGGAATTCCAGGCGCTCCATCATTATGGCATACTAAATCATCGTATCTCGCTCGGTCGTAGCGAAGAATGCCACTCTCCTTCTCTGGACCTAGAGCCTGTGTAACGTTAGCGCGCGCGCACGCTAAGTCGTCAAGGTGGCACATCTATATTCCGATTCGACGTCGCTTTTATATCTTTCAATCAAATTACACGCTTGGCGCACTGTAATTTCGTTCCTTGGAAGTCCATTCGCGCGCTATCGACAGTCAAGAAATTACCGTTCGCGACGCGTATCGTCTCTCTGCCGTACCGTCGAACGCATTAACGCGCATAACTTTACGGTCGTTAATCAATTCCTACTTCTCCTTCTTTCTTTCTTTCTTTCTTTCTTTCTTTCTTTCTTTCTTTTCCGTTTCTTTTTCTTTTTCCGTTTTCTCTTATGAAACGAGAAGAGAAGAAAGAGGGAAATTTACGACGGAAGATACGAGAGAACGTTTTCGAAATCGCGCCGGCCACTCGTAAATACCGAGGGTTTATAAGTAGCGAGGAGTCGCGGAAGAGCAAAGGACGGGGAGGAGAGCGCACGAGGTATAGACCTTTTTCTTTTTTTTCTTTTCTTTTCTTTACTTTATTTTTTTTTTCTTCTTTCGCGAGAAAGCGAGAGAGCAACTTCGTCGCGTTTGCGAAAAGTTCGGATAATTGGCAAAAATTGCTTCGAGCGCGAAAGAATGTCGACGTAAAACGCTGTTGTAGCGATCGACGTCTTCGTCATCGTTCGCCGTATTACGACAAAGGTAGTAGGCGAACGAGGCCGCAAGAACTCTCGATCAGGCTCGATTTCGCGGTTCGATCGAGCAGACGAAACAGAGACTTTGGCTGCGAAGCAACCGAGCGAGTAAACAGCTAGTCGGGCGGCCAGCGAGCGAGTCAGCAAACACGTAAGCCGAGCGAGCAGCTAGCCAGCTAAAGTATTTTATCTCAAAAGAGGCAGTGCGCGCGTGACAGGCAGTAAAATCAAGTGCTCCAGTATTATGGTGTCGGCTACGGCACCTTAACACGTGTTTACTCGTGCGCGTTCGCCGTTCCTCGCTTTCCGTCGTCGCGCTCGCGTCCCAGTCCGCGTCGCCGCGTTGCCTCACGTTACGTTGCGTTGCGTTACTTCGCGCTGCGTCGATGCGCGTTGCGTTTCGACCGCGTCCACGCTCCGTTGGTCCGCGTGATCGTCGCCGATAAATCCTCGCTCTCGAGACACCACCGCTCCTTTTTATCCTTTTTCTCTCTGATAACCGACGATCGACTCTCGCTCTTTCCTTCTTCGAAAGATACTCTCCTCCCTGTCTCTTGCACGCTCGCGAGGAGGAGGGAAAAAAATGAAAAGGAAGCTCGCTCGAGAGAGTGGACTAAGCTGTATATTACAGTTAAATATAGTTACCTACAACGCCGCCAGTTATCGTAGCCGTTCTTTTGGCTCTTTTATACATTCGCCTTTTCTCCTTCCTCATCTTCTTCTCCCTCCTCCTCCTCCTCCTCCTCTTCTTCTTCTCCTTCTCCCTCTTCTTCCTCCTCCGGAGAACGACGTCCGCCGAGTGATCCGCCGTGGTATCGGGATGATGTACGATCCGTTTCGTTTCGCCCGCTTGATTTATAGTACCGAGCGTTTAATAGATAGAACCTGGCGTTTTTCGGAGGAAGACGATAGGCATCGAAAGGAGGGACCTTTGCCGGCTATGATCGAATTTCGTTGATTCGCGGTATTCGAAATCTCCGTCGGAGAAGGAAGAAGTCAGAAATTTTTTATTTTTTCCATCCGTCATTTTGAAATCAAAGTTTCATGTTGCTTTTTTACTTCTTTCCCTCGATTCCTTCCGTTATCGGTCGCGTTTTTTCCCAGTATATCGCAATGTTGACGATATATCAAGCGTGCTCGATACGCTCGTATACGGATATAGGTATATACGCGCGTCTCGATACGGGTCCGACCGATGAATTATTAATGGAGTCGACTTTTGGTTTCACGGGAGCACGATAGTCGCTCCGCGGTACCGTGCATCGCGTGTATATCATTTTCCTTGGCTCGCATTCGGCGTTGATCCGCTTCCAGCTATCACGCCCGAATCTTAATTCGAGAATAAATCATTACGGGCTCCGTGCGAGCGCAAATTAATCGCGTGCAAGCGGTGCTGCCACCGCAGCCACCGCGACAGACGTTTTTGATACTTACCTTTTGTACGATTTTCACCTCGAACGAATTCACTTCCCTAACGCTTTCCTTCGACGTCACGGGTCTTTACGATTATTTTCAATTATTTTTCGGATCTTGGATCTCGGAATTAACGAATTAATCGTTCCGTTGCCGTAATAATAATAATATAAAACAGCCGATTATTATCACGCAGGAACACGGACAAATTAGCGCGAGGAACGCGTCGAGATTAATCGGGCCTATTCGTCATCGGTCGAGCCGATCGAGAAGCCGTTACCGCTACGCGATAATCTTTCGTTCGAACGGCGTTTCACGTTTTGCCGAATACGAGTCGATTGCCCGCTAAATGGAAATTTATGAGGATGCGTCAAACTTTGCACGATCCTCTCGTCCTTAACTCCCGTCGATGTTATATACCTACGTTTTAAACGAGCAGAGCGAGCGACTGCGAGAAAGAGAGAGAGAGAGAGAGAGATTAATCGGGCGTATCCGTCGCTACTCGTTCGATCGAAAAGAAACGATAAACTGGCGAGGCGCTCGATCCACTTACCGCGGCATTTTCGTAGTAGCGACGATAATTCAACTCGCGCGAGTATAACCGAGGCCTTTCGATTAACAAGAAGGACTTATGTAAGCGTTTTGGAAGGACACCGGTCGATGCTTGTAAACCTAAGGAGAAGAAAAGCGAGGAGCTTTTAAATCGTTCGATCGACTAAATTTTATTGGTCTCGCCGTACGAGTTTTACAAGGGTCTCCAACCGGCACCGATCTTATTTAAGAGAGAAATTCGATGACGCCATCGTACCGTACTAATCGATTCTTCTAACGCCGTGACATTTGAAATTTCGTATCTTCCGGCTTCGTAGCGTCGATCGGACACAGAATATCGTTATCAACGGCTACGAAAGGAGAAGTCTCGAAGGTGTACCACGTCATCGACTGGTTTTACTCGAGTCATGTGATTTTTAAAAGGCGCCTTTCCACCTCCACGGATTCGACGATCGCGCCCACGATCGCGTTGATCGGCGATCTCGGTGGCTCCGCGAGTCCGATCCTATTCGATCCGGAGGACTACGTCATACAGGTGAATGCGTCGGCGTATTGGCTCCGCAGTCGCTGCTTAGCCACAATTTGCCGCCTTATAAACAGGTATCCTTGCGCGAAGACTATGGAGGATGAATATTATTCTCTAACGGGTGGCACGAATTCGTGAAAACGTTTTCCTTTCTTCTCGTCGCGTAGCCGTCGTCGCTCGCGATACGCGAGTCACGATCGACGGATCGATCGTTCGAGGAAATGAGAACAGGGGTCCGCCGTCGAGTCGATTCATTTAACTATAGACGCACGGGATCGCGATGTCGCGCTGTAAAGAAAAAAATTTCTAAATACACCCGATACAGCAAGCCGACTCGCGAATCGAACGCGGAGGCAGAACTCGTCGCGTGGGTCGCTCAGAGGCTGACTTGCCCTTCCCAGTATCGGAAGAAAACGAGAGGAGAGTCTCGGTCCCTCTCGCGAGAGGCGACGCGCGAACGACGTCGGTACGTCGCTTCCTTTCGATCGTCCACGATTTCGCGCGCGAAACGACGATGCGTCTGGACGTCTCGAGAGACGCTCTCGAGATATCCTACCAGTGGGATCGAGTACACGAAATTCGGGCGTTTCCTTCCACCGCGGTTTCACCGATTTTCCAAATTCTCGCGGATGACGTCGCGAGATCGTTCGAGGGAGAGGCAAAGGGAAAGGGGCATAGGTAGATAGAGGTAGAGAGAGAGAGAGAGAGAGAGAGAGAGAGAGGTGGCTCTGGTCACAGGAACATCCAATCGGAAGGATCCGTCGAAGATACTTGGTGGGGACCGAGCTACCTACATCCAACCTACTCCGGATCTCTTTTCAAGGTGACGAGCTACGGCCGCTTTCCATCGATTTCGTTGCGCTCGGCAATCGCATTACCTACCGAAAGAATTATCCTCTGGTAGCTCTCCTAGCTAGGGTAGGTCAAACGATCAAACGATCTTTATTTGTTATTCGCGCGAATCGGAACGATATACCGAATGATATTCGAAGCGAAACTCCGTCCGAACGTTCGTCGATCGTTCGAACTGGATCCTCGGGAATCAATGAAGGCGTCTCGATGCTGTCTCATTAAGAGAGATTCCGCGAAAGATAAAGAGAGTGCGCCTCCAAGGAGATGGGGTATCGAGGTGGAGTATTCGTGCGAGATTACATCTTAATTTTCGAATCTCTCTTTCGTTCTCTCTCTCTCTCTCTCTCTCTCTCTCTCTCTCTCTCTCTCTCTCTCGCCCGTCGGAATCCACGCCCATCGCGTGCCGCGAGCTCGTTAAATCATTAGCGAGAGCGCGCGAGTCGAGCGTGAGGCAGTTCTCCGACAGTCCGGACGACTCGCGCGACTTCCCCACCGGTATAATTCACTGTAATTTCACCGGAATTGAGACGTTTTTGAGGACTCTCCCTCTTCTCCCTTATCAACGACGTTCGCGTCTCTTCGAAAGATGCTATCGTCGCGAGAGAAAAAACTCGTACTTCTTCGTAATAAAACATTTTCGTTAATTGCCACGTTAAATTTTGTCTAGTAAGAGCAAGAGAATTCGATTACACGGAAAGCCCATAAGAGAAGTACCGTGTCTTTTCGAAAAGGAAAATAAGCACGGCGTTCGTCGAGGGGCAAGAGGTCGTGTGCGCGCGACGACGGAAGAGGCGAAGCCGTTGGTAGCGTCGCGCACGATACGAAGAAGGTGCAAAAGGAGAGAGGAGGCAAAGAGGGAGAGTAACGCAAAGAGCACTTTGCGTGCAAATTTATCGCGCGAGCCGCGACTCGGGCGCAAGAATTTACGCGAGAATTATTTAGGCACCGACTAGACGTCCTTCGCGAGCTGCTCGCGATTCGATCGCTTATTCGATTTCGGTTCGCGAGAAAGACAAGACCGTTGCGCGCTGGCGATCGGGTTTCGACTCGAAGCGCGTACAATTCGCCTTTTAACAGGGGGGACACGGCACCGAGAGTGTATTCCACCTCGACGCATGATACAGATATTACGACGGTATTACGGAATAATGGAGCATAAATTCGTGTATCCGTAGGGGAAAGGCGGTTAGGGCTAACTTTCTATTCGGCGTCGTATTATCGGTCGTTTCAGTTCATTCGTCGCGCGAATTATGCCGAGCAAAGCGGTACAGAAAGGTTTCACGCCGATATACCGCGCGATCGGCAGCGTCTCGACATTGTACGATTTCTAGGACGGCAAGAGTCGAGAGAAGAGAAAAATTCGTCCGACTTTCTAACCGCGACGGATACGGCAGTTTGGCCGAGCTTATTACGCGTACCGAACCCTTTACTTTATTTCCATTCGGTCGTATGAATATTGATAGGCTTGGACGCAATTTAACGTAACGGATGAGATCGTAAATCTCCGACGAAATTAATTAACGGAAGCGGAGAGCGGAACGCGGGAGCGCAATGAGCGGGGCGGAAGGGGAGGGAGAGTCGCTGCTGGTGGTACCTCTCGTGCCGGTGGTCCAAATTGTCTCGCCGATCCAGCTCGCGAGGAAAGGACGGCGTGCTTCTCTCATTTGCACGGCTAATTCCGCAAATCGTAATTGAATTCGAGACTCGGTGCTCGGTCGTTCGAGATCATTCGTCAAAGAAATGAATGGAACCGGGAACGATTTCTTATTCTCCTCTCTCCCTTTTCGAGCACGGCTCTCCTTTTTCCCTTCCCTTCTTTCGCGTCGTTCTTCGAGCCGTCGAACGAAGAGAAAAGAATCTTTTTCTACGGTATGTAAATCCGATAAAAGAAAAAGAACGTCCTCGAGGTGACATACTCGGAAGGAAAGTCGCTCGGCCGCTCTGAGAGATAAGATAAGGGTCGTCCATCTTCTTTCTCTTAGAGGCAAGCTAGCTCGACGAAGGTTGCGTCAATCCGATTTCAATTATGCGAACTCGCTCTCTTGGCACCCACGAGGCGAGAGAAGGAGGCTCGGCGAGCGCGCTCGTTGGACATCCTCCGTAGCGAAAGTTTAATTTGCACCGTCCGAATTTTAATGGGCACCGACATATTGTGTGCCTTCGTTGGTAATTCCTGTCGGATTTAAAGCCACTCTCTCCACCTCCAGGTCTTTTCTCGATCTCGGTCCTCGTGAGATCGCGATTACCGTCGACTACTCGCGGCAATCAAAATCCGCGAGACCGTGCGGCGCGAAGATAAAGTCAATCTCCTTGGCACGTCCGATTCGTCCTCTTCTCCTTCTTCAAGATTCTACCTCCCGATACGTCGGCTCTGATATTAAAACAAATCGAACAAGACGGATTTCGTCTTTTTACTTCGCGTTTGTGCCTCTTCGCGGGACACAAGGGTTTCCAAAGTTCCTACGAGATCGATCGAGGCATCGAATTTCCGTATTACGATCGAACGCGTACTTTTGCGGGGACGACGTTTAGGTAAATGAATTGGCAGTGAAAAAGAGTGTAAAAAAGAAAGGAATAAAGGATGTCCGCTGGTGAGTTTCCAATGGCGCGAATCCAGAAAATCGTCCGATTCGAGAGAGGAAGAGAGAGAGAGAGAGGGAAAGAGGAAGGCTTTACGATTCGCTCTCGTCGATTTACGGTACTCCGAAGAGGCAGGAGGTGTACGACAACGTCCGCCGTAGTGTTTCTCTTCGGGGCGGCATATCCAATACGCCGTAAATCCAGGCGAGTAACGAGGCGACTGTCGAAAGTGACTTGAAATAAGCCAAGAGACCTTCTCTCCTCCTCCTCCTCCTCCTCCGCTGTCTTTCCACTCTTTCTTTCTTTCACCCTTAGCCGAGACGCGGTCGTAAATCAAAAAGGAAACGCGAGTCTACCGAAAACTCTCGGAGAAACGGAAGATAAAAAGGAGTTCTCCACCTGGAGCTTCGAGTAAAAAGACGGAGACGGAAGTGACGCCTGGGATGGGATAAATCACGAAGAACGTAAATTAATGCGACCGTTCCGCACCACGTACTTCCACCTTTCTTTAAGTGACTTATCGCGAGCGGGAAGCGTTTCGTCCGTCCGCTCCATTCATACTCCTCCTCCTCCTTCCTCTCGAGGCGGAGTAAGATAAATAAATAACCGCGCGGACAAATTGTATCGAAGAAATAAACCTCCGAGAGATGGAAATACGAGTCCGCTTAATTCAATTAGTAAATGTTGAGATAAGATTGGAGCTTAGCTCCGGACTGATCGCGCGAGGCCACTACGAAAGAAAGAAGGAGACCGCGGGAGAGAGAGAGAGAGAGAGAGAGAGAGAGAGAGCGAAAATCCGACACGACAGACCGGTCGCAAATCTTCGATCTGTCTCGAAGATAATGATGCACTCGAGAGGCTAAGACCACGAATCGTTTTTCGTTTTCTCTCCTTCTTTTTTTCGAGAAAGAGAGAGAGAGAGAGAGCGAAGAGAAAAAAAATGATTTTCGAAGTCCACGCGAGCGGCGAACTTTGACGAAGCGAGACTAACGGATCGTCGGCTCGTTGATGCGCAATGTGGATTTGAAATTCCGTTCTCGTTATAGCGGAAGGATTTTTCTACGAGTCGAACGAGCCTTTCATAATAAATAAACGGAGCAGTACCGCGGCAATATTTCGCATAAAGAGGAGAAACCTGGTCCGAGTCGGTCGTCCTCGTCGAGAGGAATGGGAGCGCGTTGTTCCCACGCGAGCAGATGCGTACCCGCGCCTAACGCGTTCGACGACCATCTTCCTCCCCTCCTTCTCTCTTTCTCCTCTCTTTCTCCTCTTTTTCTTCCTCTTCCACGTCGTCGTCGTCGCGCGTACTTGAACGAGCCTCTCGATAATTCGCGTACTTTCTTTTTGCATTTTTTTTGCCGAGCCAGCGCGACGCCGTTCCAAAACGCTACTCGGTTTGATTGAACCGGAGAGCGACAAAGAGAGAGAGAGAGAGAGGGGGGGGTGGAGGGAAGCGCGCGCGATAACGCTTTCTCGATAAGGACGAGATCGTGTAAGAGACGTTCGCCCATGAAAGTCTCGACTACTCGCGCGTGCCTACTCCTAAATTCCCGTTGGCAGTTATGAATCACCGAAACTCGGTTAATCGATGTTCGAAGAAGCAGTGCACCTGCATTCCGCGGCAAAATGTATCCCTCGGCGAATCGAGATACCAGAAGGTGCTTAAGATAATCGATGGCTCATAAACGATCCTCGCTAAGTGTGCGACTAATTTATTACTTGTATATTTCAAGGTACTCTCGGTCTCCTCGAAACTTTTCGATCGACCGATGCCTCCTATTCTCTCAGCGACGATCGTGCCTGCGCAAAGAAATACAATCGGCTTTATTTTCGATCGAAGCGGATTCCTCGAAGGAACGGCCGGCAGCGACCATAGAACGATGCCGTGGAAATATTGAAATTCCAAGAGCGATCGATCCTTCGTTCGATCCTCCTCGGATCGATCGATCGATCCAGCGATCGATCGAGGAACGCATCCGAGGGTAGTCGCGCAACAAGAACAAAGATCAAAGAGAAGTCGCGCATCTGCATTCCGTGGGATAAGGTCGATCCGTGATCGGGCAACACAGGTGTCTCTAATTGGTTATTTATAAGCGATCCTTAACCCGGCACTGATTTACTGCGTTTCACGGCTACTCGGCGGCGATCTCGCGCGCACGAGCGTTACGTTTCGCGGCGAAGCCAATTACAATCGTTCGATGGCACGTAATCTTAGTCATCGGTCAGCTGGCGGTTGCTGCCGATGGAGATCGATGAATCGTGGCTGTTCGAGATAGAAGGAGAAGATCGTATACCGTATCGAGACGATACACGGCAGCCGAGATCTCCGAGCCGGACGGAGAAACGCGACGGCCTCGCTGACAAGGTCGCGCGTTCCGTGTCCCACACAGAATCCGAAAGTCGCGTCTCTCCTCGAGGAAGGATCAAAAGGAAAATGGAAAACGCTCGATGAAAACGGCGCGTGATTCTTTTCTACCCGAGTATCCGCGTACACGTGTCCACGCGGTAATAATCGGTACGATAATTTATCGAGGGAATCGTTAACGGGACGGTAGATACAAAGAGGAGCCATTTTGCCGTACCACCATGCGAGAATAATTAAGGACATGGTCTTGCTTCGAAGAGAAAGAGAACGAGCAAGAAAGTTCGCGATGTCGTCTCGCTGCATCCGCGAGGCGTCTTCGTCCTCCTCCGTTTTTTCACGGACCCTCCTGCAAAGATCGATCGATCGATCGATCGATCGATCGATTCCCTCGCCGAGTCGTCGAAGGCAGACCTTAGAAAGTCGACGACATCGTAACCGAGAATCGTAATCCGCCGTGCTTTATGGCCACCTTCTCGTACTCTCGAGGACGAGCAAAAAATTGATGTGATTTAATGGACTCGGGCCTCTCTTTCTCCATCGCCCGGTAAAACTGACACTCGGACCTTACGGATCGTTCTGCTCTAGGTTTTTCGAACCGAACCTTCTTTCCTCGTTATTCCATTCGATGAGTCGTTTAGAGCAAAGACCCACCTTGAAGACCCTGCTGATTTCTCCAACGATAATCGAGGCTGCCTAGCCCTTATCGATTCAAACGGCGTAACGACGTTACGGATAACGAACGAGCTAACCAGGACGCACCTATCTCCACCTGCGCCGATCAACTGCTCGTTGCCGCTATATAAATTATATAACGACGACGTCAATACGGCTCTCTTACGTCGGACTTTGCGAGATAGATTTTAGGAAATAAACGCAAAATGCTTTTCCTTTGCTACTCTTTTTTTTTCTTTTTTCTTTCTCTTTTTGTAAAAATTTGAAGGCACGATTTAAACGGTATCTCTTAAATCGCATCGTTCAAGGCTGTCTTAAGCACTTTCAAGAGGCCCGTCGACCACACTCGGTATATAAGAGAGCCGCTGATCAATAGCTATTGCTTGCTTGCCGGAGAGCCGTCGTGTCGCCACGACCCGCTGTCGATGTCTTCAATTTTTTTTATTACGAGCTTCGGCTCTCGCGCACATCGCGCACATCGACGTCCATTCCTCTTCGGAACACCGACGGTATAAACGTACGGGAGAAATTGCTTTCCATCCTTACCTTTGCGAGCACACTCGAGGCTTCGTTTTCCTTACAAATTCGATCTTTTCAAAGTTTCCCCGAGATTCGTCGATGTTTTTTCACCCGCACGAAGGCACCTTTTAACGAGCGTAGGTATACCTCGTCTCAAGTAGCTCGCTTGAATCCGACTTTTCTCGGCTCCTTCTTCGGGAACAATAGGCCCTCGGTAGGGAACTTAATCTACATACGCAAATTCCAACGATAGATCTTCGGCGGCGAAAAGAGAGAGAGAGAGAGAGAGAGAGAGAGAGAGAGGGCGGGCGAGCCGCGTATTGCCGGACGTGCGGACGTGCGTACGTACGTACGTACGTACGTACATACGTATGCTCCGTACGTACGTCTTCAACAATGGCCCTCCCTAAGGCAGCTCTGAAGGAAGGACAATAAGCACGACTTGATAGTTATTGTACATAGTCCAGTTCGAGTTCTCCCCCGACGAAAAGAAGAAGAAGAAGGGAATAAGAGTCTTCAAAGGAGACGCTCCCATTACCGTCAGAGATGGCTATCCTCTCGATCCTCTGGTAAAATTAACGGAAAGGAACTGATCTAACTGTATTCCTTTTCATTCGATTTGCCGATTAATCCTTTTGAAAGAGAAAAAATTTTTCAGAAATTCTGTAAGAGTAGCAAGTAATTGTTCGAAACTGGAAATACGTTTTTCCGTTCGAGAGGTATTAGTACGCCGTAGGAAGAGACTTTGTTTTTATTCCGCAACGACGACCTACAGCGAAGGCGCGGGAGGGAAGAGCGCCGACGCGCTTCGGACAGAGGAATCCGCAAATGAGTTTTCCGTAAGCGAGTCGGGTGGCACGACGACCTTTGAGGTCGATGCACCTTTCTCGGTTGGCGTCAAAACAAGAGCGCGACCGATACCACAAGCCGCTTCGCCTCCGACAGGAACGGTTCCCACCGTCTAGTCAGGCTTTCTCTCTCTTTCTCTCTCTCTCTTTCTTTCTCTCTCTCTCTCTCTCTCTCTCTCTCTCTCTCTCTCTCTCTCTCTCTCACTCGCGAGCCTCGGAGCACTCGAGATTCTTGGAAGCTCGCGGAGGCGCAGTGCTGTCTGGCCGACCCAGGACTGCTCGTCTGCTCGAGGCACAAATACCTACAAAGGTGGTAGAGCGTAAAGACGGGGATGAGGATGAGAAAAAGAAGAGAAGGAAACGAGCGAACAGGAAAGAGAGATGGAGAGAGGGCTCGCGCGCTACCGTAGAAAAGCTGTAGGAACGAGCAAGTAAAACCAGCCCTGCTTACTCGCTCGAGCAGCGTGTATCCGCTCGGCGGAACCCGCTCGCGTAGCGTATAAAAGCTAGAGAGAGGATAGCCGCTTCTAAGTAGCTACGTGATCAGCGATAATAACGCGACTTGGAAACGCGAAGGATCGTTTCTCTCCCTCTCTCTCTCTCTCTCTCTCTCCTTCTCTCTCTCTATCTCCCTCTCTCTCTCTCTCTCTCTCTCTCTCTCTCTCTCTCTCTCTCTCTCTCTCTCTCTCTCTCTCTCTCTATCGAATGTAGCGTGTACAGGCTATACCCTCGCTGTTGCTGCTGCTGCTTTCCTTCGGTCACCACTATCGCGGATACCTCGAATGTCTTTCGATTCTCGGAAACGAGAGAAGGTAACGGCCGCGCTCGCTTAACGTCCACCTGTTCTTCTCCCTCGATCTTCGATCTCTCGCGATCCTCCGTGATCCTTCGCGCTCGCTCGACGACTCGTACACAGTATCGTGCTCGACGATACAATGCACGGGGACGTCTTCGTTCCGCTCTTGAGAATTTTATACCTTTTCCTTCCCTTTTTATTAGTTTTCCTCGTCGAATACGACGAAAGGACGTGCGCGTTAACGCGAGCGACGACAAAACCTCGGAGAAAGCAGAAGAAGCCGGCCTACGTAATGCCCTCGACTAATAAATATCCTTTCTCGTTCGTCCTTTCGTTGCTTTTATATTTATGTTTCTCGTCGATCGCTCGATTTCTTTTTCTTCGCGCCAAACCGACTCGCCGCCGATCGAGTTCGAGTCCGAGTCCGAGTCCGAGTCGGATAGTTGCTCCGAGCGAAGGCATTTAAAGCGTTAATGGCCTTTTTTGGTAGCATCGCTAATCTCTCCGCGGGCGGGCCTGCTACCTCCATCTGGATGCTCGCGATGCCGCGTCTATCTTCGAAGAGATTAATCGTCCTGCCTGTCGTAAACTCGTAGTAACGTTAAAACTCCTGGTATTACGAATCTGAGAAAAAAAATGTAACGGAGATCTTCGTTTTACGATATGCGAGCTCTTTCGAACAATTCAAAGGACTCGTCCAAGTTTCGGAAACAGTTTCGAAGTATATCCGAAACGCTGCTGCGTCACTGCGAAGGATGCAGTTGGCCGATTTCTCGGTCGTTGTCGGCAACAGGAGTCGTGGGTGATTTACTTCGCAGAATGCCGGACTTTGTCGTGGCAGCACCGCTGCTAATGATATACCGCTTAATTGGCCTCATTCCTCGTTCGTTGCCGCGCCCCGAAACGAATGTACGAAAATAGACTTTACCACTCGCGACGGACGTGGACCTCGCCGTCGTCGTCGTAGTCGTAGTCGTAGTCGTAGTCGTCGTTCGATTTTCTTTCTTCGTCCGACCGTGCTCGCGTCGACGGAAATTGGCGAGGATCCTGGTCGGAAGTCGACGATCGACGAACCGGTTGACAAATGCCGCGACGCTGCCAGATTAAACTCTCCGATCATCTCGAACGGCATAAGGATATTCACCTTCGTCGAGATAGGACGGAGCAACCTTTGGTTTTCCATTTATCCGGGAACAAGTCTTAACAAGAATGCTGTTTGCGCTGGTACGAACACGCTACCGGCTACAGTACGTCCAGTTATATCACCCTGGGAATATCTTCTCGCTACACCTAGTTAAAGAACGATTTTCCACGTTCGTCGACCAACGTTCGAAATTTTGTTGAAATTTTTGAAAATAATTCGGTGATGCAAAAAGGATCGATTCGATTTCTAACAACGTTAAAACGTGCTCTTAGGGGACACACGTTCGATACAATAGAGCGGCGATCGTTTATATATCGAGAACTCGACTGGTCTTGGACGGGGAATATCTTTCCGCGCGTTGCCGATTTAAACCGCGATTTTGCTCGTTGCAAGCTCGAGACCGGGGTCCCGGGATTCCAAGAGCATCCATCAGGGCTCGTCAAACCAGCCGACGCATCAGTGGATCGGCATTCATTGGTCAAGGAGTGAGAGAGAGAGAGAGGTAAAGAAAAGAGAGGAAGGAAAGAAGAGTTCTCCTCGTTGTCCTCTCGTCGTCGTCGTCGTCGTCGTCGTCGTCGTCGTCGTCGTCGTCGTCGTCGTCTACCGCAAAACCTCTTCTACTTCTGATTCTCCTCTTAGTTCTATAGTGCGCGCGTATACTCGAGAGAAGAGCGTACACAACGCAACGGACCGAGGCAAAAAGTTGCGAAAAAATATGCCGGCACAATCAGCTGACAGATCAGCCGACGCAGTAAATATTCTCATCGAGTCGACGAACGCACCGTCGTGCGTACGGCGTCTTGTCAAAACTAACGACATTCTCGTGAGCGAGGCACTACCGTCGAACGTTGCCGAGCGTCGTCGAGACTTTCTACGGGACGATTCTGTTAGAAGGAGAACGTGAGACGGTCTCCTAAAAGTTTACGTTTAAGCGCTCGACGTACGTACTCGAAATACATATATAAGATTGATCGGACACACGCTAATTGCTCGGTAGGAGAAACGATACGTCCGGGATAGGTCGTATCCAAATAGGTCGAGAAGATGGCCCGTTAGTCTGACATTTCGTCAGCGGAGATAGACGCGAGGCAGATCGTGGCTACGTTTCGTAAGGTTCGATAATTCCGCGGAGGGAAATCGGCGCAGAGGAGTAACGAGAGTCGCTCGGCAAGCGGATACGCGGCATTAGGGCCTCTTGATGCGATGATAATAGGCCCGTTTTACTTGGGAGCGGTAAGAATCTACGATGACAGGTGGATCCGCTAATCGTTTGATGGCCTTCGCGGAGAAAGACGCTATTATCCACGCGGAGGACTGTCTGTCACCCTCGTTTGCTCTTCCGTCGCTGACGAAACCTGCTATGATAGCCGTAATCGTTCCTAACTGCTTGATGGCCGGTAAATGGATGATAATTGTGGCTAGGCCTAGCGTTCTCCTCCGCGCAAGGAATCTTACAGGTGCTGCGCGTCGTTCGGTACGAAGCCAAGAGAAACGACCTAAGGATTCTCGACTCTCCACGCAACCCGAACGAACAAAGGTGCGAATAGAGAAGTCGACGGAGCGAGACGTTGTCCCTATTATCGCGCCTACCATCTACCGAGTTCTTCGAATCCTCCGACTCGATAGCACGCGCTCGCTCGAAAAGTTTATTCCTTTATCGGGCTGATATCTCGAATAACTTTTACTCCCTCGCTTCTTTTTACGCGATACGCGCGCCTTCGGCTGTAATGGCCGGTACTCCGGTAACCCAAGAATCCCCGTTTAGAAGCGCTTCATAAATCAGAGATTAACAGAGCTCGTCATCGGGCTTGCTTCTTTAAATGGAGAACGCGTTGTTTCCGATCGCTAACACGACAAGAGCCGATCGTTTTCGGGAGGGCCCACCGACTCTGTCCAAACTGGTAGTTCCATCGGGAGAGTGGAATACGCGTCTCTCGGTTGTTGTACGGCGTACGATGCGAGCGAACGACGACGACGACGACGACGACGACGACGACGACGATACCGTGATTTGCTATCTGCACGTGCAACGGAGGATCATCTTTTTCTGACAGCGAGCTCGGAAGAGTAGCCTGCCGGTCTGCTCCGAGCGGTATCGGGAGGGAAGGGGTAAAGCGAGTGAGAGAGAGAGAGAGAGAGAGAGAGAAAGAAAGACTTGGCACAAAGCGTTATCGAGGAGAAGCTGGTCCAGACGGCATAGCACTGCCGGTTAGTTGTCTCTCGAAGCACGTTTTAGCCGGGACTACCAGGAATCGTCCGGACTACCTCGATGACTCGTTCCCCGTCCTCGTACCGATACCCAAGGTGGCTCTTTGGCCTCGCTTGTTCTCAACCGGGTCTCCCGGGAGCAAAGCGAACCTCTTGTCGTTACTTTTCACGCCTAACTTTCCCCATTTTCCTTCCGCCTTGAACTTTTTCGAAAGACGCGGATTAAAAATCTCGGATCGCTCTCTCTTTCTCTCTTCTCGTCCTTTCGCCTACTCCCAACTCGTACGATCGTAAATCTAAATAGTTTATATTTAGAGAGGGTAGGAAGGGAAAGAGAGAGAGGGACGCATTAACGACGTCGATTTCTTTTATATCCGCTCGAAGGATACACGCAATAAAATAATTCAAGCCGCAAAATATCCCGTTCGTCGTCGTAGTCGTCGTCGGCTTCTTCGAGTCCTATCGGTTAACGCAATTTATTCTTTTCATGCGACTCGCTCTTTTTGCGGCCTCGCGCAAGATCGTTACTCAGGAGCTGCTGCAGGATCGAGCGCGACGACGACGAGGAGAAGGAGGAGGAGGAGGAGGAAGACGGTAGCGGGCTCTCTTGTCGGTCGGCGCGTCAGTTCGTAAGTCACCTTCGCTTGGCGACACCCGTTAGATGAGATCTCGACGGGTATCGGTCGGCGATCCTCGCTCGGTCTCCCGGATCGTAAATTCAGAGGGGGTAAAGAGATAGAGAAAGATAGATAGAAAGAGAGACAAAAGGGCTAAGGGGTAGGGATGTCTTTTTCTCGGTACAGTAGAAGGAGACGCGTTCGCATAACGACGAAGGATCGGCGCTGGGTCGACGACAACGGGGCCTGTTCTATCGAGTTTCACTTGCAAATCGATTCCTAAACTCGAAGAGGACGGGACTCGCCGGTCGATATACGCGCGAGCGTATAGACTATCGCGTTTCAAGCGAGTCCTCGTGTTTTATCCGACGTTCGTTATGGCATTGCTTTAGACCGACTCGTCCTAGACCCTTTTCGATCCGATACTTTACTGCTCTCCGACGCGTGGTACCCTCGTACAGGATTCCTCAAGGCGGATCTTTCCTGCGTCTTCTCATAAACTCTGATTTATTATATTTGTTTCTTTTTCTTGAGGTTTACGCGAACGCGCGCGCGCGCGGTCGACCTTTTACCGTCGCGAAAATGCGTACGCACGTTGGTTCTACGGCCGAGCGACAAAAACGTAGCTATCCTCGATAAACGTTTGACATCCAACAGTGTTCTCTCGACGTCCCATCACGCAGAGTCATAACGGCCTGTCCCACTGAAGGTATTACGCTCACGCTTGCAATTAATTTCTATCGCGTCGACCTCCTTCGGGGAACTACCGACGGTATGGTGTCTCTGGCAAAGAGAGCGAGAAAGCCAGAAGGAAAGGGAGAGAGAAAAGGAGCAAAGAAGACGGAATATCAATGCGGTTTTGTTTTGTCGCGGGATGCGCGTGACGTACGATCGTTGTTGAGGACTGCCACATTCCGCGGACATTGGCCACCGGGCAGATCCTTATCGGATCTTTCTCTCTCTCTCTCTCTTCTCTCTCCCTCTCCCTCCCTCCCTCTCTCTCTCTCTCTCTCCTTCTTTCTCTTTGCGTGGAAGCCCGGAAGACTTGCTGGCAGAAGGTCGGATGGAACGAGTTTATATATCGATCGTGTCGGTGTAGAACGTATTTTCGGGACGATCTGGCCGCCGGCGATGAACGGTACGTACGAGAATCGCTTACGAATAGCCTCTTCGCGTCCTCCTCCTCATCGTCGTCGTCGTCATCGTCGTCGTCGTCGTCGTCGTCGTCGTCGTCTTCGTTGTCGTCGTTGTCGTCGCTGGATCGTCTCTTTCTCTTTTACGCATCGAAAACTCGCCCCGAGCCGTACTGAAAGAGAAAGAGGAAGAGATGCTCGAGGTAGCACGGGAGGTCGCGAGAGAGCCGGGCTAACTCGTTTGTTGGTTTTTGTTTGGCACGTACGCCGACAACGCGGCCTTCCTCGATTCGATCTCGCAGCGACGCGAACGATTTTTGGAATTTTTCACGTTCGCGCTTTGCGCGAGTTTGTCGAACGCTCGACGTCACTCTCCAAATCCCGGATCGTTCGTCGAGCCACCGAGTCCGAATCGAACTCGATGATGAATCTCGAATAAAGAGTCATTTCTGTCGATTAAAAGCATATTTTGTCGAGACAAATGCGCCACCATCGACGATCGACCAAGGATCACAGGATATTCGTTGCGATCGTTTCCGTTTCCATCTCTCCCTCTTTCTGTCCGATGACATACCCACCTGGGTCATTACGTCCGACCTTCCTAGCTTCCTCCCGCTTGTCACGTAACATCCATCTATCGTATCTCTCTACGTGCGAGCTCTCTTTCTCGTAGAAAAGTCTATGGCAACTGCGTAAAATCTCCATAGCATATTTTAACGCAGCGTCGAGATTTACTCGTACTCTTGTAAATTCCAGCCTCACCACATTTCTCGGTAAGATTCGACGAATGAGTATCGAGAGAATCCTCCGAGTATTCTCTCTCTCTCTCTCCCTCTCTCCTTCTCATTCTCTCGTTCTCGAGGCTACGTTTAATTATAATTGGCAAGCGTGGTCCTCGGTCACACTGGCAATTAGTCATGCACGACAATGGTATTTCTGCTGCGGAGGATGATTGATAGTAACGGATGGTACGCTATTGTCGACGTGCGTGTCCGACCGGGAGAGAAACTTGGACGAGCGCGCTCTCCTCTTCGCCGTAATGATATGCCCTTTTGTGAGAAAAAATCGAGTGATTAATATTACCACGTTCACCGGCGCTACTCGATACACCTTTTTTCGATTTATGAATTCTCGACTAAATCACAAAAGGAGAGAAAACGAAAAATGATTCTCCGATGTTAGAGCAGAGCGTGACGAGTCGGAATGACGTAACGCACGAAATCGCCAATGAAAAATCTTCACCGGACACGAGTGTCTCAGGTCAAGAATCTTCGAAGGTCGAATCTCGAACTTTCCCCAAAGTCGGTACTCGAAGCGTCTCGAAAATTTCTCGAGAGGAACGGAAAGCTCGCGATAGGAGCGATGAACGAAAGAGAAGAAATGGGGAAAAATAGGTCGTACGACGAACGTCGTTTTCTCGAAAAGAAGCGACGAAGTCGAAGAGATCCTCTCGCGCGTAGTTAGAGAGAGCGAGTCGCGGGAAGAGGGAGACGGCGGAGGGTGGCCGGGCATTTCTCTCGACTCCGCGCGTCGTTCGTCTCTCGGTGAGTCATTCCTGGGGCCCTGGAGCCCCGCGGCATTACGGCCTGGCGCCAGTGTTGCGCAACACAAGCGGCACTCTCCTGGTCAACGGGAGAGTGCCAGAGGACGTTCCAGCCTCTCCGAGTTCGCTGAAATCTACCTGCCACGTAGCGCGGAATAATTTCGCTCTTATCTTCGACAGCACGCTCGACGCGTTGTTCTTACAAACTTTTCACCGATTCCTCGAATCTTCGATCGATCATCGCAACGTTATCGCGCGCTGAGAAGATAAGAAACTCGTACGTTGGCACGAGTTGGCAAGAATAAAGCGCCGGAGAGTTTTTACGGAGCAGAAATAATATATAATCGTCGGTAATGAGATAAGACTTCTACCAACCTCTTTGTTCTCCGGAGTAAGACAGAGAGAGAGAAAGAGAAAGAGAACTCGCCCTCGACCTTGCTCGCAAAGACCACCCAAGGACTCGAACTCGTTTTGTGCTCGGAGAAGGATCGAAGTGGCCCTTCGTGCTACCGAACGATATCGCTTCGAAATTGCTATCTTTTTGCTTAAAATATGAGCCATATTTCATGAAGCATTCGGAGTATATACCCTTGTACTATATTATCCTGATTTCCATCGTAACGTTAACGCGACGTGTACGAACGGGTCAGGAATTTTATCTCCTTGCCACACGGGACAACGGAACTCGTTACGAAAATTTCCTCGTTAATTAGAATCTCCGTACTCGGCATCGATAATCGCCGAAATTTAACAGCTCGCTCTCCTCTTGAAATAATTTATTGATCTTCTCATTACTAACGAGCCGTAGAGAGATAGAAAGAGAGAATTCCGTAAGATATGGTGTGTCGTGAGTATAGCGACGAAGCTAGGTACCTTCGAAGAATAATCGCCGACCACCGAAACGATCCTCTCGATATTCCACGCGAGAACTCTTTTCGTGTTCTAATAGTATTTGTCACGCGAATGCGTTTGCACGGCTTCGATTTATAACTCGCGCCTCGCTAACGGATGGCACGGCTTTCCGAGAAATCATCGAGTTTTCTCGTTAAGACGAATTCTTGTTCGGGCTTGCGATCGATTCGGCGCTCGTCGGTAAACGCAGAACCCTTCGTACGGCGAAGACGAGGGCCCTGTGCCGATTGCCGGATCAGGAACTATAGGTGTCCAAAGACTCTCATAAATCTCCTCCTAACGCTTGCTTTATTACTCGTAATCAAGCAGCCATGAATTCTTTCGAGATCACCTACGTTATAGTTGGCGACTCGTTGCCCTCGACGCTCCACCTTTCCGCCCTTCCTTCTTTCTCTCGACGCGCTACCGGTTCGTAGACAGCTATCGTCGGCCGATATTTTATCGCGAAAGTCGTCGATCGGTAGACGGTTTGGTTTCGACTCAACAGCTAGTTCTATTTTCAAAGGATCGTCGCTTCGGTAGCCGTAGCCAGTCGATTCGAGCGAACGAAACGGTCTCCGGGATCATAGACGTTTTTCTAAAGATTCGTTTGTCCGGTCGTGCGCTGAAAAAGTAAATTAACGACGTACGAGTACGACGATGAAAATTAATTCCGATTAGACCTCTGCTCTCTCGCTTTCTCGCTCTCATCGATCTGGCGATCCCTGCTCCAGATACCGCGGAGCTATCTCGCGTCATTCCTCTTGTATTTAATAATCTATCCCGAACGGAGTGCTCGGAATCCTCAAAAAGAAGCCGCCCTTTTTTTCCAGCGGCGTCTAATAATCCCCCGGATAGCCATCGAAACGATTATCGTCATGTTACCCTTCCTGCTTCTACCGGCTCTCACCCATTATCGCCACTTACGAACGCGTAATCGCTTCTGGACGATGTTCCCGAGTGGAAACTGGAACGCTGCGCTCTCGAGGATTGTAAGGTACGCATTAAACGAAGATACTCTATTTTAGTTCGTGCCCACGAAAAACCTCTACTTTTTTTTATTCGGCATTTTCTTCTCGCCAATGTGCGATTAAAAAATTGTACATCGCGAGTGAGGTACAGCGATCCGAAACAGTATTTGGCAGGTAATTTAAAAAGCGTTGAAACGACCGCGACGAAGCGGCGAATAAATTTAATCGAGTCAACGACCCGTGGTATTCCTCGAGATTTTCTTAGCGTATCCGAGATACGCGACAACAAGAGCAAAAGCTTTGACAACGAAAGATCGTTGCGACGAGAGGTGGTGTCGGTTAACCGCGAGGAAAGGCAGGACCGTTCGTTTTTATCGTCAAAAATGATATGGAAAGAGTCGGCGCGCTTTCAAAAATCCGTAAGACCGGCATCTTACGATTGGTGGCTCCTTTTCCCTTCCGTCGTGGCCTTCGAATGGAAGCACTTGGAGAGCGCGAGCCGGTCCGAGCTTCGATGGTAATTACCTTTACGATCAATCACAACGCTCATTATCTTTAAGAGCGGCGTTACAAGCGGCACGGCCTTTACTCGTTATAGGAGGAGAAGAAGATCGGTAACATCAGAGAACGAGAGATATACGAGTATATACGCGCGAAAGCGTCGCCTTTCGACGATTACGTACGCATTTCGTACTCGTTCGTTACTTGGTAATTTCGTTCGTTGGCGTTATCGAGAACGCCCCTCGAAAACGTACGATCGTTTCTACGAGTTCTCTCTCGATTTTGCCAATTTCTCTCTTTATTTTTTCCTTTTTTTTTTCTCGTAGTAGCTGGTACAGGCTTGGTTCACGAACAACAGTGTCTCCCGTTGTCTCCCGACGAGAAATAGCTTTCCGTCCATACTCCTTGACCGTACGCATAGATCGGCGAAACTCTAAGCGAGTCTAGACAGGGATCGTTTTCAGAGCGAACGAAAACGCGATTAGTACCTGTCCGCGAACGATTAATAACGTCTTCTCTCGCATCCCTATAACCGAGAAGTGTGTCCGGACTTGGCGATCGACTCCCTGTCGTTCGTCGAATCCACTAATTAATCTAGGCGGATGCTCGTAATAATTAATCACGCGTCTCCGTTGTCGCACGTTCGGCAAGTCTTCTCTGTCGGCTAGTCTCGAATCTCACGTCCATTATTATCGAAGAGAATCTTTTTCTCGATTCGGAGGAATTCGCGGTGGTACGTCTTTCGGCGAACGTTTCCCGATCGAAAACTCGTCTAGTAGAACGGTGATTACGTTCCTTCTCCCTTCCCGCCGCATCTTCCTGTAGCCTGTGACGGTGCTTAGAAAGAGAGAGAAGGAGAAAGAGAGAGAGAGAGAGAGAGAGAGAGAGAGAGAGAGAGAGAGAAACTCTCTCGCATTAGAAATAATCGTCGGCTGTCACGAGGCTCACCCGGCTGACCCTTTCCATCGTATATTTCGCTCGGTAATAATTGTCAGTGATAATTCATTTCGTCCGAAAAGGTTGGATGTATATTATCGTGCAACGCATCAATTACCGCGACTGATCGCCAATTTTATATATACACACATTAGCGATAATTGTTTCTGGTACGTGCATATACGTGTACACGCATATACCCCGAAGAATCAATCGATTTCTTTGGCACTTTCGAGCGACGCTGCCACGGAAGAAATTCGTCTTTCTTCGAGCGTCATCGACGCGCTCTTCGACGGAGAGAAGGAAAATCCCGAAGCACGAGAGCCAGGCGTTCCTGCACAGACACGCGGACAGGTGCATCGCTCGCAAATAACAGTAATCGTGTGCGCGATTTTTCGTCGTCGCGCGGTAGCTTGTAATTTGAAAAATCTATCGGAGGCGTCGCGCCTAAGTATAATAAGAAGGCGAAAGGGAAATAATCGTCATCGTCCCGAGGCACGGTATCGTGGCACGTGATTCGACGTGTCACGAGCAGGCATTTCCGCAGCGTTCGAGTCATACGTGACACGGTCTCTCTCTCTCTCTCTCTCTCTCTCTCTCTCTCTCTCTCTCTCTCTCTCTCTCTCTCTCTCTCTCTCTCACCCTCCTCGACCTTCTTCTGTCTCTCCTCTCTCTTTTTTTCCGAACCACGTGATATTTGGCATTGGAAATGCAAGACGCGAAACGCGCTCTGCACGCCGCTCACGCCCCGATCGGCGACGATTTATAAACGTTAATGGGTTAATATCGGTGGTTCCTGCCTCAGTAGTCCGACGAAACCTTCGATCACGTTTCCTCTCTCTCTCTCTCCCTCTCCCTCTCTATCTGTTCGCGCACACAGACGCGCGCGCGCGCGCGCGCAGCCAAAGAGGGATCGGATCGATGGGACGAAAAAGTAGCCGACCGGCGGAATAATCCATGACTTCATATTCCCTGCCCTCGAACGGATAGTTTTCTCTCGCGTTCCAGAGCTTTCGCGGTGGCCCCTCTCGGCATTCGGAGTCCGCTCTAGCGAGAAGGCAAAAAAATATATTTCCGAAGAAAGACGCTCGCTTCGAATCTTCCCTTTCTCGTTTATCGATCCCACGAATATCGTGGCGACAAATAATCTCTTTTTTATTTACGCTTATTTACGCTTATCTTTTTATCTACGCTCTGTCTTTTCGCACGGAGACGTAAAATTAGAGAAGCAAAGGGAGAAAAGGTTCGTGGGAAAATCGAAAGCTCGTGATATCTCGACGAGTTATACCTCGGACGTGGATAAGAAAAGACGATAGGGTTCGGTGTGGGCCGGCGAGTATGGAAGACAGGAATCTCGATGCTTTCGACGAGAGCTTCGCTTGGAGTAGAGAACGAGGGTGCGATGATACGATCGATAGCACTCGTTCGTCTCCGAGCGATACGTTTGACCGGCATTCGATCGACGAATCTCCGCGCGTCAACGTTTTCGTGCTCGGACGTTGGCGCGTCGTCGTCCTGCTCGTTGTCCTCCTCGTTACGCAACCCCGAGTCCTAGTACCTCGAGCGAGGAGAAATCGTCCGATACTTCGGATTCCGTTTGCCTAAAAGGTTTTACCTCGTCGATCGAGGAATAAAATTCTTTCTTTTTTTTCCCTCTTTCCTTTTATTTCTTTTTTTCGTTGTTTCCTCCACTTTTTTCCCCATACCTTTGGTGGATAAGGCGAGAAGCATTAAAGCGCGAGTATATCGGTAGCGAAAGTATCTTCTTTATACTTGGGAGATATCCGGCCGGTGAGTTACCGCGTATGAACCTGTTTGCGATCGAAAACTTCTTCCCAGCCGGCGAGAGAGAAGAAAGGAGACGGAAGGATGGTAGGTATGCTCGCTCGGCAGATCGGAGATAAGCCTTTCGAGTCGACAGGAACATCTCCTCGTTTGCGCCGATCACGTCGGACAAACGCGATCGAGAAAGCGTAATACGCGATTATATGGACGACGCACGTTACGACTACTTGCATTACCTACGTTCCAAAGTGAATTTTCAAATGTACTTTCTAGAAGAATTTACTTTCTAGTATAAAGTATTCTGAAAAAAAAAGGAAAAAAGAAGAGAAAAGAAAATATCTATTCTTTAGATCGGACAAAGAAAAGTATACCCTTAAGCATTCTTTGAAGGAGTCTCGACGTCTCTCGCAGAAGCTTCGAACGCTCGATCAAAATCCAAAGCGTTCAGAAGCTTGAAAAAGAATGAACGGCGAGGAAGCTGATCTGATCGATGGTTCGGGTATCGTGGTGCGTAACTATACGTGCTCGGATCCTTAACTTGTTAGCCAGGATCGCCGATCTGTGATTAAGGTAACGGTAGTCATCAATTCGGCCACGTGATCGTTAGGCTGTCAGCCGACGACCGACATTTAAGAGATCGCCGCCGTGAAATCGTCCGACGTAATTTGCCACCTCTCGACGGCTCCAGCCGTGAAAACGATATTTTCTCTTCTCTCATTCGCGCTCTTCCCCCCTATATATATATATATATATATATATATATATATATATATATATATATCTTTGACTCTCCATCTCGACTCATTCAACTTTGAAATTCTCGAAGTTTAACAAATTCTCGAGCCTACCCATGTCAACCAGATCGAGCATTGTTTCAAAAGTACGAGCTCGAAATAAATCGGCGCTTGCTACGGCGTTTATCCATTTTCTTATCCGGAGGCTGCTCCTTTTGTAGCGTCGCGACTCTGTCTCGAGAGAATTATCGTCGTGCTAACGAGCCGCTAACGAGACTCGTTTTTATCTTTTTTTATCGTCTTCTCCTTCGCCTTCGTTCTCTCTATTCTCTTTCGTTTACCTCCTCTTGCTTCTAGATTTCGTTTATCCTGAAACTTAGAATTGCTTCGATCTCCTTTTTAAGTCTTCATCGAGATATAGAAAGTCCGCGAGGAAAGGAGATTGAAAACGTACTACTCGCGGAAATTATCGGTATCCTTTCCTTCTCTGTATCATTTTGCTTTTGAACGAATGGAAGGGAAATAAGGGAGGCTCGCGGACCACGCGGAGAAGATGGAAATGTTTCTATGATCAAGGTTCTAATCGAAAGTATTCGAGGAGGGACTGCGAGCCGCGTTGCTCTCGTCGATCGCGAATCACGATCGAGATCATAAGTTTCGTAGGCGGAAGGAAGGAAGGATCGCGAAAAACGGGGCTTGCGTCGATGGGAAACGGAACGCCCATCGATCCTTCCTTCTCTTTCGTCGTTTTCTAGATATTTCGTGACGAGGACGGCAATGGCGATGCCAGCAAGATGGCCGAAGATCGATCAAAGATCCTCCATTGGTCGATCTATCGTAATCTCTAGAAGCGATCGTGGGCGACGAGCGTTTTCGCGGATTTATACGAGCGTCGCTCGATCCGATGTCCGTCGTTGTCGTCGGTGGAAACCTCGGTGCGAGCGGAACAAAGGATGGAAAGGTAGATGTACGTCGTGCCGGCCGACTTTTCGAATTTCCTGCCTATTGGTTCGGACGAAAAAGAGGTTCGTTCGACTTAATTACTTATTTCATTCTCACTGAAATCGATTATTCATTGGAGTCACTTTGCTCGAAGAGAGATGGGAGATCGAGTTCGTGACGCGCGATCATTAATTATACTTCGCAATTAGCAGCAGTTGACGGAAGCGCGAACAATAGGGCCGCGCGAGGCGCCGACGGGACGAAGACGATGATTAAGACACGCCGGCGAGGCGTCCTGCCAATTCACGATGACGATCGGCGTGGTCCGACGATCGAGATCTACGATGGACGCCGTTCGAACTTTGCCCTCGTCCTCTCTCGGAAAATCGATTTTAAGAATAGATACGGGCCGTCTTGTCACCGTTTAACCAAGGAATTTCCTTTCGACTCTCCTCGATGCGTCGACACGCACGCACGTACATCGAGTTTGTACTCCCCGAAATTCGATCTTTGAGCGTGAAAAGAATCTCGACTTAATTGAACTCCGTTTGGAGGATCGAACCACTACCGGAGAGCTAGAACGTAGAACGCGATATAGTTTCTCTTTGTTTCTTTCTCTCTCTCCCTCTTCGAACGCAGGTGATCGAAGATTAAAAGTCGAAAGACACTTATGGCTTATGACAAATGTAATCTACTACGTGACAGCTCAATCGGACCCTAACAGACGTCCGAGAGTAAACACGGCGATGCTCGCGCGTATGTTTCTTTAGCTTCTCTCTCTCTCTCTCTCTCTCTCTCTTTAGTTTCTCTTTTTAGATCGAACGATATCTAACTAGGTTATCGCGAGTAAACGTCTAACGGATACTTCGCGCCTTTATCAGAGATATCTCGTTCAATGTATCATCTAGACCAGAACGTTTAAATTCAACACGATCTCCCTTTGTCCGGGTCTCCGGGAGACTTTTCTCTCTCGCAATCAGCGGAGCATTCCGTGATTGATTTATCAAATTTCCTCGAGCTCGAGAGTTATCGTTAGAAACGCATTTAGAAAGGTTCAGGAGGAGGGCCGATCGTTCGATAAGTTCCCGCGAGTTCTGCGAAAGCAACAACATCAACGAATGCATCATCGCTATCGATGTCATTAGTAATTTTATATTCATCTTGGGGCATTCAGCGGCACCGTTTCGCAGACCTTTCTACCTTGCCGCGAAGCGATTTATTTCCAGTCGCGTAACCACCGAGAGATCACCAGCGGGTCGAAGTCATTTTTCTCCTTCTCTCCTTTTCAAGCCGATTATTTTTCTTCGGCTTTGTACGGCTTTGCACTTTGTCTACGAAAACGTGGAACAATAGAGAGCGTAAACGTCGAAAAAGAAAGGAAGCCAATTCTTTGCGCGAGCGTACGATTCTTTTATGATTCGAAGATACAATGCAAAGATATATTCGTAATAATCGTTCCTTCGCTTCGGACGGGAGAAAATGGCGAAAATCTCGACGGTAGAATCTTCTCTCCCTCTCTCTCTCTCTCTCTCTCTCTCCCCGTCTATCTCGAGAAGACCCTTCATTAGCATCGATCGGCGATCGCGGCGTGGGAGAGATTGTTTATCCTGTCGGCTCGCCTCGGTATTCCTGAATCTCGACGTCGAGAGTTTACCGCCTCGTAACTTTGCCGAGGTTAAGGTACCCACTAAAGCCTCCGCAGGCTCGTCGTCCTCTCTCCTTCTTTCCTCTCCTCGCGCCCTTCTTTTCTCCCTTTGCTTACGCAGCCTCGCCTTCGCGTTGCCCTCTTCCTCCTCCTCCCGCTCCCGCTCCCGCTCCCCTCCTTCCTTCCTCGTCTTCCTCGACGCTACGAGTCACGGTTGCTGCAGCCACCGCCGTCGTCTTATCGCGTTCCCATACACGAGCTTGTGTGTTTTTGCGGTTGTAATATTGAGTCGTCAGGGAACGCCCACGCGTACCGAGGGAGGTGGGAGCCTCGTCGAGAAGGAGGGCTAAAAAGAAGGCGAGAGGGGTAGACGTAGGTGAACCGCACGCAACGTGGAAAACATGCTCGCGCGATAAATCTTCCTTCGTACGGCGCATAATTAGCTCCCTTCTTTTCCTCTATTCGTTTTTCGGCAGAAAATAAAAAGAGAGGGCTCCGGATAAGGGAAAAGAATTAAAGCCCCTCGTTATTCACCGTATCGCGATAACGTTCGAGTAATTACCTCGAAAAAGACGTAAGGAGGGGGCTAGGAGGACGACGCATTATGCGGGTGCTCGGGAGATCGTAAGAGCGCGCGTTCGGAGGTCATCGAGACGCGTGCCTCGCCGGATAAAAGCTGTAAATTAGGCCCTCGCCACGTTCGTCGCGTTTAAGCGAATCGGAGAAACGGCCGGCACTCGATCTTCTTCTCTCTCTCGAAACGTCGTCGTGTACGCGTGCGAAGAAATTCCGAGGTAGTGAGAGAGAATAGGAGAGAACGAACTCGACTACCGATAGCGCGAGATACGTTTCTCCGTTGTTTTCCACGTCCGTGTCCCGCTCTACGAAAACAACAGGATAAATCTTGGAAATTCCACGAACCGATCTCACCTTGACGTCGTTCCTATTTACCCCTCGTAAAATCTTCGAAATTCCACGAACCGATTTGTTTCTTGACATTGTTTCTATTTATTCCTCGTAATCTATTGTACTTTTAAAGACGCTCGTAGTACTACGATTACTTGAAAAAAGATAAACACGATACGGCCTTGTATTTTCGCACGTATCGCGAATATAATTTGGTTCTCGATCGAGGAAACGAATTGCTTGATGCGTGCTTGAACGTTCCTCCTTGTATTGTACTAGGGGAATCCGTGATGGAGCGAGAGAAGGGGGTGAAGGAGAAGGAAAAGGAGGTGGAGAGGAGGAGGAGGAGGAGGAGGAGGAGGAGGAGGAGGAGAAGGAGGAAGAAGAAGAAGAAGAAGGGCTCCTTTGTGAGGCCAGCCTCAGGAAATCAGGATTGATATAGGGCTGCGGTAGGTTCGCTCGTAACTTTGTCCCGCGGTACCCGGGACGGTCTTGATTCATTAATCACCCTTGTACGAGCTCTGAACTCCGGGTGATTAGCAGGCGTGAACACCGACTCATGAGGGATATATACGCGATTGCCCCGGCATTGTCGACCACCGTGAACGTTCCGCGACTCGATTGAGACGTCCGTCTTCTTCCTTCTCCTCCTCTTCGAAAATCTATCCCCTCTCTCCTACCGGACTACCATCCATCGTTCTTCAACAAAGCCGAGATGGAAAACGTAACGCGAATCGGTCTCCTCAAAGTTCGACGGCATCGAGTTCCCTTTAAAGAGAACGCGTATACGTACTACGTTGCTTTCCGCTCTTTCGTTCGAGAGCTTCCTTTCTTCGTTCTTTAAAATTGTTAAAAATTCAAGAACTCCGGGATATTTAAAAATACCTGCGCGATTGTGTACGATGGTTTAATCGAAGAACCACCCGTTGAGTTTGGTTAAAATCTTCGCGGTTTCGTGGGTGTAAGTTACGAGGTAATTAACACGACTGTTAGTTACGACGCGATCGCATCTTCGAGCTCCTTCGAACGTATCAAGGACCTCTTCCTCGTACCGGTCCGCTCTTTCGCAATCGTCACCGACGAGATAAAAATAACGTGAAAGTGGCGATCGTTCGCGATTAAAATGACGTCTTGATAATAATCCTCCGAGATCATCGAGATCTTTATCAGCTTTCTTATTTCGGAGGATCGCTCCGTTGGCGGACGAGTCGAGAGAGAGAGAGGGAGAGAGAGAGAAAGAGATTCTTGCGCGTTTCGCGCTGCGCTCTCATTAGCCCTTTGCAGCTTCCGAGAAAAGAGATCATCGTACCGCGCGTGCATTCCTACATTTCTTCTATCGTCGATAGAAAAGATACCGAGGGAACACATCGTGATCTCTCTCTCTCTCTCTCTCTCTCTCTCTCTCTCTCTCTCTCTCTCTCTCTCTCTCTTTCTCTTTCTCTCAATAAATATCCGAAGAGTCAGAGCTTCGTGGAAACGAGGCGTCGTGGAAAAAAGTCTCCGCGCGATTTTACAACGAATCCGAGGAATACGACGGAATTATTAATTAGTCGTTTCTTTATCCTCGACGACGAGGATAAACGAGACCGCGGAGACCGTAGACGTATAAAATTAGCAATTTATTTCCATCATCGAGATGCCACATCGATTGTTTCGTCTTTCTCTTCTTCTTCTTCTTCTTCTTCTTCTTCTTCTTCTTCTTCTTCTTCTTCTTCCTCGGCTTCTTCTTCTTCCTCCTCCACGTCCCACGAGGTTTCATATTCGAACGGATTAACGGCTCCCCCTTTTTATTTTATCGCATTTAATTGGTTTCATTCCGAAAAACAAGGCGGTCGCGTAACTCGTCTCGAGGCATACGGTCGAAAATATAGACCCTTCTTTCGTAGTTTTATCTCGACAAAGAGATAGAGAGAGAGAGAGAGAGAGAGAGAGAGAGAGAGAGAGAGAGAGAGAGAGAGAGAGTTTATTTTCTTGCGAGTTGGTTCACGATATTTCGCACAATTCGAGAAGAGAGGCTGATGAGGCTCGCAGGTACACACCTGGAACACGCGTCGACCCACGCAAGCACGCACGCGTGTACGAGCTATCACGCCTCCACGCGTGACGTCACACCTGGCTATATCTCGTAGAGAGAAGAGGAATAAGAGGTGGAGAGAAAAGAGGCCTCGATGAAGGGGGAAAAAAAGGAATGACCCGAACCGGTCCTCGACGGGTCAACAGCATACGCGCGCCACCCCCGTAGAGTCCGTCGTGCGATGGCCCGACACGCGCGCCGGTAACGGGTGTCTCGGAAAAAATCCATTACAGCGAGGGACTAACTCGGATCGCATCGAAAAATTCGAGAAAAGCGTAAGAGTTCAGGCACGATTATCTTGGAGAAAGAGGGTGCCGGAGTGCGCGGAAAAAGAAAGAAATAATATTCTCTCCGATCGTAGCGCTGTTACGCGAGATAATAATCGCGAATATTAACGGCGTTTCGGAAGTTCGATGAGAAGGACGAGAAACCGAAGCCACTAGCAAATTGCCAGCGGAATACTCCGGGCTCTCTGCATACCATACCAGCCGACTTTTACTGCTTCGAACAGGCATTCTGCCCATTTATCATTCGCAACGTGTAATCGAAAATAGAGGAAGAAAATCGAGAGAATAGGAAGAGGCGTCGTAAGTGCTACCGACTCGGCTCGCTCGTCGCGAAGGGAGGAACTCGGGAGAACTCGTAAGCTTTGTCTGTAAATTAATTAGAGAAATCGAGAGAGCGAGAGAGAAAGAGAAGGAGAGCTACTCGGTTCGTCCTTCGTTATTCTCGTCCCACGTGAAATCCTTTTGAGAACGCGCTTTGCGTCGGTGTACCGAATATTCGAGAGGAAAGTTCTGGAACGAGGCGCGCGACGGTAGCGAATCGCAAGCGAGCGAGCGAGCCTGTGTTTGTCGTCGCACGGTTGGCTAGTTATGTGCCCAGGTAGGTCTAACTTAACATTACCGACACGCGACCCACACACGCGGCGCGCGCGCGCCTCTCTCTGTCTCCCTCTCTAGGCCAACGCCAACGCACTTCCCTCTCGTCCTCTTTCCTCCGCGATCTCTCTCTCTCTCTCTCTCTCTCTCTCTCTCTCTCTCTCTCTCTCTCTCTCTCTCTCTCTCTCTCTCTCTCTCTCTGTCGTGATCTTTCGAACGCTCGAGAGAGCACGCGGTAGTACAAGGGAATAAGACGGAAATAAGATACGACACAGCTGATACGCCTTCGCCCACCGATTACGCGCTAGGTGTATGTCGAAGATCGTCGATGATGTCATTCCCAACTATAAACCGCCGCCAAGTGCAAGACACTCAACCACCGCGACTTATACCACTTTATAATTGCCCTCTTATCGTTAACATATGGACCGTGACAATCCGATTAACAGATCAAACTATTAAATACATATCTTTGCTTCGATAACCAAATTCTGTTTCTACGATTCCTATCTCGATAACTACCGTAGCACCTAGGATCGTCTATATCGTAACTCGATAAGTAGTCGTTACCGAGCGAACGATAAAATTGATTAAAGATCGTTTAGAAGCTTTCGAGCGATCGGGATTGAGTTGGAATCCTTGGTCGTTCGAATAAAATTCAATTGGAATCAACGGTCAGGCTGTAAGTAGTCAACAAATAGTCGTTCCCGTGATCGAATCGCTAATACGGCTTCTATAAACACGGAATTCGAATGAACATCGAAGTGAAGGGAAGTTTGTTCCGCCGTCGGATCGAGCGGCGTCCGCGACATCAATCATCCTGGACCGAACGCTCGAGACTTTCACCGTTCGTTACGACGTGGTCGTCGTCGTCGTCGTCGTCGTCGTCGTCGTCGTCATTGTCGTCCTCCTCCTCGTCCTCGACGTATCATTGCCGCTCAACGAGTAGTAGCTGTAATACGTATTATTTCATAGGGAATCTCGTCTTTCATCCTTTCGTTATAATTTCTCGTTATTAGTTCGTCGACGTTTACGGATCAATCGAATCCACGATTGGAAAATTCATCGAATGCGGAGAATCTAGAAAACGAATCGACTCGTGCGAGGCGAACTCGCGAAACCTACTCCGACGAGAACTCGGACTCGGAAGCTATCGACGTTCTCGCTTTCTACAAATATTTAAAGTTCCAGCGTGTTGGTATATACTCGTAAAGAGGAGAAACGAGCCGGCGAGTACTACCGACGCAACAACGGCGTGTTTCTCAGGGCCAACTTTATCGAGGAAGTTCCGAGGGTGTGGCGGGAAGAAGTATTGAATTCATCGGTACGCATTGTCGACAAGATATACGAAGCTGGGGGTTACGGGTTAAGTGGAACCCCGTACCGTCAGCGAGAGAACGCGCGCTCGTGATCGTCCGTGCTCGTTTCGCGCGTATCGGTCTGCACCGCACGAGCCTACGGAGCTCGCGCGATTTATAATCGTACTTTCCCGCTTAAACGGGTATAGAACGAACAAGAACAAAGGAACGCACTGCTTTACGATCTCCATCCTCGGCACGGTAAAAAATCTCATTCCATATCCTTCGAAAATGAATCGACGATAATCGAATGGTCGGTCGGATAATCCTCCGATCTTTCTCGGAACGTCTCCGGATCGTCGTTCGATAGGTGACATCATCGAGGGTAATCGTAGAAACGAAATCACGACTTCGTCGAGAGAAATTTGAATAATTACATGGAATCGTATCGCGGTGTAACGAATCGACCGTGGGACGAGCCCGTGATGTTTCATTAAGAAAGTCATTTTTCACGATGCAACGTCGAAGCGCGTAGGGTGTTTTATTGGCAGAAAAGGATCGATTAAAAACATAAGAAAGAGAGAGGGAGAGAGAGAGAGAGAGAAAAAGTCGGACGGGCATTATATATCACGCAGGGTTCATTCATTAACGCTATTGACTTTCGGACAAAGAGGACGAGCTCGCGGTACTGTGTAGCAGCGCAGGGAGAAACGGTAAGAAACAGCGAGGCTCGTGCGTGGACATTGTACGTACGTACATACGGGCCAAAACACAAAGCGCCGGTATCCCCTGACCTCTGACCCAGCCTCTAATGAGCGGCAAAGCACGGCTATTGTGAGAACACCTCCTCCTCTTAGCCGGATCCTCCAACATTTTCTCGACGCGGTTCGTACCCTTTCGCGAGAAACACGCTAGCTCGCGCTCGATTAATAATCGAAAAAGGGATACGTTTGTTACATCTGGAAAGGCATTGCGTAGGACGATTTACAAGTAGCCCGTGTTGTTCGCATTCGACGAAAACGCGAAGATCTCTTACTCGACTTTAAGAGCGAAATTATTGATCGACCGATCGGCCGTTCGATGAATATTAATAAGTACCGATGACGGACGGTGCGAGCGACGTGCGTCGGTTACGCCCGCGTCCGTCGTCGTCGAGAATAGTTTATTCTTCGAGAGAGCGAGAGAGCGAGAGCTTTCGATCCCAACTCGATCGATTTCGGTACCCTGTAATCTGGCAGGTTCGCCGACGCGTCGAAAAATGCTAAATAATCCCACGATACTTTTGACATTTCGGCGATCGAGCGATCTTATCGTAGCGTGGGCGATATATCCTCGCGTTGGCGCCTCGAAAGATTCGAGTCTCTTCGAGATTAGACGGGTAAATAAAATTTCATGAAATTCGAGAGATCGAAAGAGAATATAAGGACCGACAAAGAGCTATTATCGCTTCTCGGCGTACGCGGCGCGCGCACGTCGAAATCGTTTGACGAAAATTCGCCGATCGAGCGTTTCGAGGAGAGAGAGAGAGAGAGAGAGAGAGAGAGAGAGAGAGAGAGAGAGAGAGAAAGAGAGAGAGAGAGAGGAGGGACGCATCAGCAGGAAGATCCCGAGTCCGGGCGGCGATTCCTCGAAAACGAGGGGTCCTTAAAAAAAGGGCCGCGAGGGAGGGTCGGGAGGGAGGAAGGGCGAAGCTCGCCGTCGCCGTTCTTGTCGGTCGCGGAGACGGCGGCAAAGGGGAACACCCAGTACATGCCAACGACATTCCCGAAGTGCAGCGCGCAGTTTTTCGCGGCTACCGAGCGCGCAAGGCAATGCAAGGCGATGCAAGGCAAGGCAGAACTTGGCCGAGAGGAGGTAGAGCGGGGAAAGAGAGGGCCTGACGAGAGAGAGTGACTCAGAGAACCGCTTCTGGGCCAGACGCAAGGGCGTACACGCGCCTCTTCCCCTCGTACGCCTCCTTGAATTTCACGAGCGCCAACCTCGGGATACGCCTGTGCGAGCGAATCGAAGATCGGAAGATCGCGAGAGAGAAGAAAAAGGTGCAGCTCGAGAGAGAGAAGAGCGCGAGATTTATTTGCCCGAATTTCGACGGGCGGTCGATGCGCCATGCCCGCTTCCGAGGAATGCATTTCGCATTCGGTATCTTCCACGGAATATGTCCTTCGAGAGGGAGTCGAACGATCCTGTCTCTCTTATTTCTCCCTTTCTCTCCCTTTCTCTCTCCCCTTTCTTTCTCCTTCTCTCCCTCTCCCTCTTGGATCGCCCTAGCCCCACCTTCTCCGCAAAACCGGCTGGAAAGATTTGTTATTGTTTTCGTAGCCCCTGGACCTTTTTATGCAACCCTTCTTCCTCTCTCTCTCTCTCTCTCTCTCTCTCTCTCCCCTCTCCTCCTCGCCCCTCTCCGTCCATTCGTTGACCCGAAAAAGAGTCGAAAAAGAAGCGAGGAGGATCTTTGGAAAATGTCAAGAAAAAACGATTCGGCTAACGATCCGAGTTAAAGGATCGTCGATCGACGATAAGAGAGCGTGAGTCCTCGGAGTGTGACGAAACGAAGACGCGAGCTCGTACGAGTCGAGATAATTACGCGAAAGTAGGATGAAGGGGAAGAAGAGAATCCTGCTAGAGTCGGACGATATCTCGGATCTACGATCGGGCCGCGGATCGTCGGGTGATGTATCGACCTCTCTCCGTGGACTCTCGAATCGGCGCTATTAGGCCATTGGCGTCCACCGAGAGTTTTTGTGTGCTAACCAGGAGATCGACGCGCGCGCGTCCTGTAAACGACGATGTACCAGGCTTAACTAATGTGTCCGACCGGTTAGGCGCGTATTGATCGACCAGACTAGATTTATGTCAGCGAATGATTCACGGCGTGATTTACAGCGGATTGTCCGGCGCTTGCATACTGATTGGACCGTTTATTCCGTTTCTCCTTTCTACGCCACGGAGGAACCACTAATCATTTATTGGGTTAAGGTGAAATCCTTCCCTTCTTCCCCTACCTCCTTCCTCCTATTCGTTCGCTCTCGAAGACGTCGCTCGACGAGGCACCCCTCTCTCCCACTTTTTTTCAAAGACCGAGAAGGCATCCGCGCTTTCGGGCCTCGCGACGAACTTTGACTCGCGAGTCGTGCGAATCATCCGGATACGCGATCCGCCCGCTCGTAAATCGAAGTTCAAGGAGACAAAATAGCGAGACTTTTGTCGATACTCGAACTCGTACGAGTCAGAGTTATCGCGAACGCATCGCGTTTTCTGGCGATTCCGAGCTCGCGGCTATCCGAAAGTCCCGCGGGAGCCCGCATCTTCCTCCTTCTTTCTCTACCTTTTGGGTCGATCTCGTCGTTCGATTCTCGATCACGAAGGCAGGGCACGCGTGTCGGCCGCCCGTAGAATGTCGTCGTAACGACGTGTCTCCCCCTCCCTCCTCCTCCGGATCCTCCTGTTACTCCACGGGTACCAACGTTAGCGGTCGTCCGGGCTCGGACGGAGCCCCTCGTCTCTTTCGCTTCTGCTATGTCCAGAGGTGATCCCTCCACCACGACCGGTAGGAACGAACGTTTAAATTAGGCAGGGAATCCCGTGGAATGCGCGAAAGAACTCCCTGCTCGGCATTCCGCGAGGTTTTGATACGCCTTCGGACTATTGGTCGACGGGGGACCATTAGCCCTTATGCGGTGGGAATGACTCCCGAGGTCCTTACCGGTCAATCCTCGTTTTCAGATCTTCCTTCGAGAAGCCTGCCCCGTCGCTTTTCTCCGAGAATCCTTCCTTCGCCCCGCTTTTTCACTCGCTCGTCTAATCTCATTTTTCACCGGTTCGTCCTTCTCCGTTTTCAGAGTCTGGCCACAGGTTGGACAGCGGCTCCCCGTTTTGGAGGATACAGCTCGATCAGGACCTTTTGGATACCATAAGCGCGATTTATCCGGAGTGGTTTAAGGTAAGTGGCCCTTTCTTCTTCTTCTTCTTCTTCTCCCTCTTGTCTCTTCTTTTCTTCCTTCCTTTCTTTTCGCAAAGCTGAAAAGCCAAAAGCATAACGAGAAAAAGTTCTTCTCCCATAGGACTATACCAACGGCCGTGCCTCTGCGTCCTCGTCGAGCAGCACTTCCGGCCCTCGGTCGAACAACGGGAGCAACGTGGCGGCGGACTCCAGCGGCGTCCTCGAGCACAAGGTCGCCAAGGGCGATTCCAAATTGAAAGCAAAGTCCAAAAGGGCTGACAATTTCAAGGAGAAGGATCGAGAGAGGAAGGACGCTAGGCGCGACAACAGGGACGAAAGGTGAGAGTACGTTTCTTATTCCTTTCCGCCTCTCCATCTTTCTCTCGTTTTTGCTCCTTCTTTCTCGATCCGCCGTACGATTTCGACGTACGTTGGATCCTTCTCGAAGAGCCGTTCGATTCGACGCGGGAACATAAGCGTTCTCAACGACCGACTTCCTCTCGAAAGCTCGTACTCGATTTGAAAGTTTGCAGCTCGCTTTCCTACGATCCAGCTGCGCGTAATTTTCTTTGAACTTTAGCAAGATCGGCCGATAAGCGTCGGGCTCTCTCCTTTCCTCGCGAATGGCCGATCTATCCGTCAACGAGGTTGAACGAGCTAATACGTACGTGCGCGGAGATAACTACGTCGTTTGAAAGTATCGCTCCATCGGCAAGTTCGCGTTATAAAATTGGTACTTTTCGAGTGTCGATTGATCCATCATTCGTCGATCGGGGAGATACAAAAAGCACGAAGGCTCTTCCTCGAGAAGGAAGGATCCAAGATCGAGGCGACACTTTGTTTTGCCGGCGTTCCTACGCGCGGCGTTCTTCCTTCCTTCCTTCCTTCCTTCCTTCCTTCCTTCTTTCTTTCTTTCCCTCCTTTCTTCGGTCTCTTCCCCAAAGCGACGTATGAAAGATTAATTCGCAAAACTCGGCCCTTTGCTCCTTTCGGTCCGATCCCTTTGGACCCGCAGAGACGCTGGGAACGGTAAGAAAAGCACGACGAAGGCTTCGCCGCAGCAGGATAAAACGACGGTGGACGTGGCAGGAAGGAAGACGGCGGGTGTTCCAGTATCAGGAGCAGAGATGGCCGAAGGCAATCAGTCGCCGCCGAAGGCGGAGGTCGACGACTCGCCCCTTCAGCATGCCATGGATCGCAACAAGGAGTGTGAGTACGCTTTTGCCTTACCTTTTCCCCCGGTTCCTTTTTCGATTCGGACGAGAGGATCTTCGTTATTTATTAGAGAACGTTACTTTATATACGTCGAATTCCTCGATGTTCGACGGTCAAGGCTGCGAAGGCAGTCCACGTTGCCGTCGTCGCGTCCGTGGATCGGAAAGATGAGCGAAAGCGGTAACGCGTACGTTATTCCATTCGCAGCTCGATCGACCGTATCCACGTTCAGCGCGTCGGGAAGGAGGAAGTCTCGTCCCTCCGTCCGGAATAAGCGATGAAAAAGCCTAACGGTCCTCTCGGAACGACGACGAACGTTTCCGATCGATCGATCGATCGATCGATCGATCGATCCAAGAGGGAGGCTTTTATTATGCAAGCCGTTCGTGTTTCATCGTCGTGACGCTCTCGTCAACGGACGGTGCACCACCATCCTTGCGGTCTCGTACCTTCGTTGTACGCGCTCGCGCAAAGGCGCCTATAATGATCGATGGAGGAGGGCCCGCCTATCTTCCTCCCCTCCGTCCCACCCCACGCTCGCTTTTAACGTTCACGGGCCTTGCCCCATTATGCTCACGGCAACTGTAATCATCCGCTCGTTATTCGCCCTAACACCGATCCCCCGAGAGTGATGCTCTCGATCATCGATTCGGAATCCGACCATTTTTTATCCAATAAAAACGGCCGAGGGGCCTTTTTATCACCGCGTAAAGTGCACCTCTTCTATTTCATTTGCCGCTTCCGCCGCCGGATACCGATACCCGGATTATCCTTCCTTCCTCCCTTCGAGAGCGTACGAGCGTTTCTGTTTCCTTTTTTTTCGTCGACCGTGCGAACCTTTTCACTTATCCGATAGTTATCCAATAGAGTGTACGATCGAAGTCGACTATTGTCGGGAGAGAAAAAAGAAAGAGAAAAGAAATCGATATGGAGAAGCAAAGAAAGGTTGCTCCTCGCTCTCCTCCGCGCAACGTTTCTTCCGCGATCGTCGGCGAGCGGCGAACAAGCGGGAGGAGAAGAGCGGAACGAACGAGCTTTTATCCGGCAGCGAATTCCGTTGCGTACGTACCTATATCTCGATTCACCGAGTCCGCGCTCGAGTCCGGTGCCGAGTCGAGTCCTCCTCATTAAATCCGCGGACCACCGTCCGCAGTCTTTAGAACGTCATTTTGTCGCGTTTATCGACCGCCTTTTTCTGCAATTACTTTTTGCGATCTCGGGATCCGGTGGAGACTCTCCTACCTGCCGCGAGTATCTCGGATCGTATTCGCTCGTACCGCTTACGACACTCGTGTACCTACGTCGCGTACGTACGTAGAAGTTGCTTGTGCCGGTGACGCGCCGGCACTCGTTCCTATTATTCCTTTAATTTCATCGACCGAGTCTCTTTAAGCGGACGATCTTTGTTAAGTCGAATATATAAACACGGGCGCACGCCCGTGTATATGCGTATACGTATAAATGTTTGTTTACGCGGTACGTATATATAGAGGACGCTCAAAGTTCGATTTGCTATCGCGTCCGAGGAAGAGGAAGAAAGTGGTGGGGAGAGACGAGTTCCGCTCGCTCTAAATCCTGGACGTCGGTGTTCGAGGACAAGTTACTCATATACGCTTACTCGAGGTAGTACCTTTGACGAGAGCACCTGCGCGTCTGTGTGCGTGGCGCGTATCGGCGCGAGCGCGCTATATCTAGCCTTTCTGCAAAAGAAAGAGCACGGGTAAGGTGCGCTCGGCTGCAAACTATAAGCGGAGAAATATAGGTATATAGACGGGAAAGAGAGACAGAAGGCGTGCCTATTTATAACGATGATATCATCGTCGATTACCTACGCTTTCGCGTGGACAATCGTAAATTCCGTAGCTCGCAGAAGGGTGCGAGAAACTTATTCGATATCGAACCTCCTTGTCTCACCCTGATATTTCTTTATCTCTCTTTCTCTTCCTTTTTTCGCGAGTCGAAGACTGTGGAGTGTAGGCACACGAGTTTTCGATAAAATCTAACTCCCGTCCTCTCTTTCTCTCTCTCTCTCTCTCTCTCTCTCTCCCTTTCATTTTCTCTCGAGAGATCCGGTAAAGTAAAATTTCTTCTTTTTCCTCGAGGATTCCTAGCAGTCGACCGAGAGAGACGCGTTAGGAAGTTTGTCGACGCGGACGACTCGATATCGGTCCCCGTCAAACTTTCACCTTTAAAGTATCGCGCGTACCTTTCCAACCGAGTCTTTTCTCGGTCGAGTAATTCGCTCCTTCGCGCGGACGTCGACGCGCGCTTTTTCCCGTCGAACGGTGAGAACACGAAAGAAAGATGTTGCGATTTAAAGAGGAGAGAGAGGGAGAGAGGGGGAGGGAGAGGAAAAAGAAATAAGAGGACCGTTTAATCGCAGCCGAAATGTTATCGTTGCGAGGCGAGGACGATCTCTCGCCTTATCGCCTTAGGTCGTATTTCCTAAGGAGAAAATGATGTCGGAATCTCGCGTTATAACGGAGGGACCTCCTTTCGGTGCCGTAAAGACGATAACCTCGAGCGGATCTCGTATCGGGTCGCGTTTAACGAGACGTCGTCATTAATGAAACGTCCCACGCGACGCGCTCGTTTTCCATAACAAACCACGAAAGGCAACGACGCGAGCGGAAGATGGGCCTTCTCCGAGCACGCGAGGAAGTATCCTCGACTCGCGTGGAACCGAATTTCGTAACGATCGACTAATTGGTGGACGCGATAAAACGTCCGAGATTCCAAGAGGCAATTAAGAAGAAGCACCTCGTTTTCCGCCTGGCTCCTTCCCGTCCGACTTCGTAGGTCCGACCTTCGAATCTTTATCCTTACGATCTAAAGAGTCAACAGACCCTCGGCCTCTACCTTCGTGCCGTTACGCTCGTCGAGCAAGATCTAGCGCAAAGTCGTCGTTGTTTAATCGTCGCGAGTTCCTCGGCACGTACCTCTAACGCGACGCGATAAGAGTTTCGTTCGAGGAACAGTAGAAACTCGATCCGGCATTTTCTTTCGATTCGTTGGAAAGACGTGCACGAAGGACGATCGCGGTCTTTTTCTCTCTCGCTTCGTTACGTTCGGCACCCGTCCGCATGCCTCCTAACGATACGGCGCGCGTAACGTAATTTTGCTTTGCAAAATCCATTCGATTACACGGCGTTTCGCGGCGAAACGAAAAACGCTTTTTCTTCGTCCACTTAGCTTCGTTAAAACTCTCGATCGAGTCTCCCGAGAACGTTCAACGTCGTTACGAGATTCGCCGCAAATCCGTGAGCACGTGCGAATATCGTAAAGCCGATTCTGTCCGGTGAACGTGTCGTCAAAGACGACGAAATAATCCATCTGTCTTTCTTAGTCGCACGCACGATCGTTTCCACATTGAGTACGTTATGTCAATCGTACGACGGTGATCGCGAGGGATCGATTTCTGCGTCACGCTTATAAATAAATCCTGCGTTATCGTTGCATATTCATACGCATCGACGTGCTCCGAGTTCCTGTGGGCGAACCGGCTCGAGATATGTCGAATCGAAGTGGTCGCGCGTTCGCGCTCGCGCTCTCTCGTGTCCGGAAAGTATCGCATTCAAATTCGCGCGCATGCCGGTCCTCGTCGTCGTCGTCGTCGTCGTCGTCGTCGTCGTCGTCGTCGTCGACTCTGCGTTCGCGTGTTCGCGAACAAAAATTCGCGCGCGACGTGCGTGCAGGCGCAAAAAAAAGGAGACACACGTTCGGCGGCGGCGGCGCGGACTACCCACGCACGCAACACGCCGTTTTATAGTACCTCTCCGCTCGCTCGCTCCTTCGTTCGAGACGTGCCACGTGCCCTCCAAACGCAATCTCCGCGATCGTTTCCTTCGCGACGGCTTTCCCTCGCGACTCCACTTTCCTTTCTTTTCTTCCTTTTATTTTTGATCTCTTCGAAGGACCGCGAGAGACTTTCTTTCGTCCGCTTCAACGTAGCGTGCGAAACTTGATTTATCTCTTGGCGGACAGACCGCCGTGGATGTCTCATTAGTGGGACATCGAATCGACTGAGATTATCGATATATTCTACCGTCGACGTCTTTATGTAAGACCAAGATTTATGGAATATGAATTTCGCTTGGTTCGCCAAAGGACGAAAACGAGAATAAAAGAGACGGGTGGAAGCAAGGGTAAATAGTGGAGATTTCGTTGGTAGAGTCGCTAAAAGAAAAGGAAAAGCAAGGTTCGCTCGAACAAGGAGGAGGAATGCGTGCATCGAAAGGAGGCGGCGAATTGAAATTCAACGACGTCGGCGACGGAAAACATCGACGGAGAGGAAGGAAGTGACGTTAGTTGGTATTCAAGGCTGACCGATCGATCGAAAGCGAGGCGAGAGAGGAGAGGTGGTGAAGAGTTCGGCGCTAAAGAAGAAGAGAAAGAAAGAGAGGGATCTTTGAGAGCCAAAGAACTCCGATGACCGAGTCCGCTGTTGTAACGTTAGCGACTACCTTAGCATCGTTTCTTGCGCGACGCCCACGCGTAGCGAATTAAACGGGACATCCTCTCTTCCTTCCGCGAGCGTTCGTGCTCGGAAACTCCTAATTCGAGTCTTTGCCTCGATCGACGACTCTTTCGATGCAGCTCCTTCGCTCCTACCCGAGCAATCGCATTCTTTCGGGAACGCGAGATAAATAAATGGCGACCGACGATTATCGCGAGGGATCGACGACGACGACGACGACGACGACGACGACGACGACGACGAGCTAGCCTGGGACAATTCCGTGGCCCACGCGCCATTGTGCGATCGGTGCGAATCGGTCGGCCACCTGGTGAACGCCGTTCGTCTTGTCCTTTTCTCCTTCGACGAGTCACGCGCGCGCGAGCGCGCAAGCCACGGTCGCGACCGATCGCGAGAAAAATTTCATTCTCGAACGCGGCTCTCCTTATGAGAAGAGACCGCTGCCACGACCGACAAGGACGCACCGATCAGACACAACCGACACCGTTATTATTATTACAGATCGCCATAATCGGCCGATCTTTTATTCCCCTTTATTTATTTTCATTGTTACGGAGAAACGAGTTCAGAGGAAATCGAGATACTCAAAGTTCGTTCAAAGTCTTGTCTCGTTTACCCAGAATCGCTCGACTTTTATTTTTCTTGGATTTTCTACGATTTTTCAAGGATTACGTAAGATAGATCGAGAGCTCGCGCAAACGCTCTTAATCGTTTCCTTTCTTCGTACTTTTTCCATCCCCCTCGTCTTTGCGCTCTCGAGTAGAAAGGATCCCAACAACGCTTCGCGTATCAGGGTCGAGCGCGTTGCAATTAAGTCATTAAAACCGGTACCATTGCTCGCGATTACCGTGCGCTATTAAACCATATCTATCATACTTTTTAAATAGGACGTCGCTCGCGCGATCGTCCTATCGGCTTCTCCAAACTAAACCTCGCGCGTTTTATAAAGAACGGCCGCAGTACAAAGATCGATTAAATCGAAGAAAATTCATTTTTATGTCGCTGTTTCCTTATCGGAAGTTCCTCGACAAGGACGCTCGAACGTACCTATTAACGAGAATTATCATCGGCGCAACACGAGGCGCTTTGTTCCGCGAACGACTCGCGGAAGCTTCGAAATAGTCGGAATCTATAAAATTTCAATCTTTCCGCAATCCTTAACGGTCCGTATAATTTTCTCTCGAAACCTGCGTTCGTTCCACTTTGTCCTCGTCGTCTAAGAACAAAATGCGCTTCTACGTCTCCCTCCTTACCGATTCGACGTTTTCTCTTCGAACGACCACGTAACGACGGACGAATGATCTGTGAAAAGAAAAGAGACTTATCGGCTTTGCAGGACAATGCGCCTCCATTGTCTATCCTCTTTCGCGCTCCCTTATGCGATTACCGATGATGATTCCTAACTCGATAGTCGCATTTATTCTTTTCTCCGAGATTCTTTATGCGACGGAGTTTGTTTTTCGCGTTCGTCATCAACCTCCATGTTTATTACGCGCGCGTTATTTATAACGCGATGCGATGGAAAAGGCCACATATGGTTTCCGATTAGTGGTCAGGAGAAGATTGAGCAACGGTATTTAGTAAGCCGAGTATGCAACGTTGGCACACTCCCGTCGACGACTACCTTCCTGCCAGGCTTGCGGTCCTTCGCAGAGTCCTTCGTAGGGTCCTTCGCCTTTTGAACCGGCTCGAAGCTACCTTCGAGCTTATGATTTTCTCCATCGCGCTAACCACCGCCGTTCCAATAGATTCGAAACGTTATTAGGATCGTCGTAACTCGCGAGTCGACGACGCGAGACGACGATTTCTAATATTCGTACCAGAGAAAAACGAGTCGCGCGTTATATACCGATCTACCGCGTTCATTACCGCGTTCATACGTTCGGACATGTTACTTATTCCTCGAAATCGATAAAAATTCGAAAACGATGTCGCAATCAGGCGCAATTAGCTTTGTCGCGTCTACGCTACCTGCTTTCAGCGATTTCGTACGATGGCAAATTATTCGTACTTGGTGTCGCTACGTTTTCGCCGCGACGTAATGAAATGGTAATAACAACGTTGCGATTCCGGACGAAACCGCCGCGCCGGCGTCATTACGCGGCTAATGTGGGAAATCGTCGCTGCTGGAGGAAGATGAGAGAGCAAGAATAAGAGAGGAGGAGGAGAGAGAGAGAGAGGTGTTTGCTCCCTCCATCGGTCGGATGGCATGCCGCGACGATGCTCTCTCGAGCTCGACGTAAATTCCGAAGCGGTGAAAGCGCGACGTACCTACTTGTTTTTAATTTAACCGCTGTCTTCGCACCGACGTGGATGCACCGAATATTCGACTTTCGACGGGGCGTCGACGACGCTGTCGTCTCCCGGGAGACAAGAAAATTATAGCGATGCGCGGAAAAGTCGAACGACAGATTTAATTACGGAGTCGAGCGCTCGGAGAAGAGAACGAATCGAAGAAATAGGATTTTTTCGGCGCGTCTACTCTCGGCCGCCCGCGGCATTATCATCGCGCCGTGTTGTACGCGACGAATAAAGAGACGAAAATAATTACCACCTCGGCGAGTAATTACGAGCCAGTCAAAAGGGACGAGGGAACGTTAATCGAGCTGCGCGCAACGACGTTCGATAATTTCCTTTTCCCCTCTCTTCGACACTTTCTCGCGAGTTTCGCGAGATCGGACCCGACTCGAGCTCCTCTCGGACCATCGAGCGAACGAACAGAGAGAGAGAGAGAGAGAGAGAGAGAGAGAGAGAGAGAGAGAGAGAGAGAGAAGGAATTACGAAAGGAGGGAAGGGCTTTGATCGAGGCGAGATACAAATTGCTAATTACCTAATTAGACCCACTGACCCACAATGGACGCGACCACCCGGTATGCGCTCGCGTGCTGCGAGCGCTCGGGGAATCGCGCCTCGCCTTTCATCGTACCCTTTATTCTCGTAATTTCCGCGCTAATATCTTCTCGCGAAGCCGGTGAGAGGCGCAAGCGCCTCGTTTCGAGGCCCTCGGCGTTTTTAATTTCAACAAACGCGCTGGTAAAACGCACGCTGCTTCCCCTACAAGAGTCGCCTATTTTATCTGATCTTTCGTCGATTCAGGTTTCTACGACGCGTTACGATAAGGCCTCGTTTCGTATCGTGGAAAATAAAAAAAAGATTTCTTTATAAATCGCGAGGCGCGATACCCTTTTGTGAAAGGAATAAACGAATTTCATTGAGTGGCGACAGATAAGCCGAGCCCTGGCGTCATAAACAAGCGATTATCTTAATTAAGTGGGAATTGTTTTGGCCCACGCAAACCGAGCACCGGACAGACCGCGGCTCTCTGCCCACGTGCGCAGCCCAGCGTGTCCGGCTGGAAAGAACTCGAAAGAAGAAGTCCGCGTGCTCTTAACCCTCCCAACTCGCGATCGTGAAAAATCGAATTATCGAATTTTCGACGCTCCGATGACTCGTCGAATAAACCGTTTCGATTTCGTCCGTTGGAAGATGCCAATAGTCCAGTTACACCCGTCCGAAACGATCGAATTTACGGTGCGTTGCGAGACGCTACGCCAATGTGCCTCCTTTTTAATAAGTCGCGCGCATAACTCTCGCAGTCGACTTAAGTCTTAACATCTGTAAATCCATAAATCTCGGCTCCAGCCTTGTAGAAATTATAAACGTATTTTCCAGTTCTCTTCAGGCGGATTACGCGAGTCGCATAAAATTGCGATAATCCCAGCATCGAATCGCGTTCGTAAACATATTCCTTCGGTATCCTTCATCTTCCTCTCGTTTCGTGTCGCAATTTAGCGGCGGCCGATTAAGAAAATCCAGTAAGGAGTGTACGGGTACCATCTCTAAAATGCGTTGCCATCGAGCCTGACGTAATTCGATGTTTATTCCTCCTTCGATCCATCGGAAGAGCCCCTCTCCTCTCGATTTTGGAGACGCGCCTCTGATACTTTATTAGCAAAGGTTGTATCGATGGAAAAAACTTTTCTCGTTGCGCAAGGAGAGAGAGAGAGAGAGAGAGAGAGAGAGAGAGAGAGGCGATTCCGTCGTCCGTTTCTTTGTTTTGAGAAGAAACGAGAACGAGCGGAGGAGGATGTTTACCCGAGGAAAAGTGAGTCCACGCCGTGACTCCTTCCTCCGCGAGCGGGCACGAGCGTACGAGGACGATGATGGGGCAAAAGGAGAACTGTCCTTGAGTCGGACGACGACGACGTCGACGTAGCCGCGCGTCGTACACCTACGACACGCGGAAGATGGAAAAGCCGTTCTCCTAATGCGTGTAGGCGAAATGTATCAAGGCTGCCTCGAGCTCGAGTCGTTTCTTGTCGCCACTTGTCGCCAATCTCTGACGTTTAAATAGGCGAACCGGAGTGATAAATTATGTCTCGGCTCAAAGTCCTGCCTCGGCACGAAACGAGAATCCTTCGTGCACCAAGGGACGGCGAAATAGCTTAGATTCGTTTCTTCGAAGACCGATCTCCCGAGGTGGCCGAAATTTACACTGAAAAATACACGCTCCTTCTTTTGCTCTTGATGCGCACGTAAAAGGGAGACGAGAGTTCTCGGATGAAACGAGCGTGTAATGACCGAACATCTGAAAAATTCGCAATTAACTTTGGTCGGGCGCGGTACCGATGTCGCGTCGGTGTAATTGGTTTTGCAGAAAACTTACGTGTTTTCGCGGCATTTGCATAATGTGCGAGGTGAACATGGTCGATCGATCGGTTAATTTAAATACCGAATATATCGGCAAAGTCGTCGCCATCGTCCTCGTCCTCGTCCTCGTCGTCGTCGAGAAGAGCGTGCGCGAGCTTACGAGCAACCTGGTCGCCATTAACGTGTAATTATCGTTACTTATTGCTGGTAAATGCCGACTCTGCGGTGTACTCTCTTGCCGATATACCAGCTCGTACCTTATTCTAATCTACAACACTGGCTAATCCGATCGTCGATCGTAATCGAGTTCCTCCTTTTCTTCCTCTCTTCCACTCCCTTTCTCGTACGAGAAATCGAGATTCTTTAACGGGCTCTCCCATCTATTTCTTCAAATACCTACATTTTATAGATACGATTATCTAGAAATTGTGAATTTTGGTTGAAAAGAGAGGAAAGGAAAACGCAAGGAAGACTCATGGGTGCTCCCATGAGGAGAAAAAGAACCGTAATATCGTGTTTCGCGACTCAAAGTCGGCGGCGCCGTTGCGAAAGGCCCCGGGGCTAGAGCACGGCGTGTCGGCATGTTTCGCAGTTTGGAACCAGGACCCAAAGCTCCGACTCGACGTGCACCGGCACAAAAACAGCAGGGGTCAGCGAGGTCGGCAACGGGGCCCTGTGTTCCCCTGGGGCCCGTTGTCATGCGATACCTCGCTCGTACGTTATGATAGTGTCCTCGGTATACCCGCTTTCTGTTTTGTCACCGAGCCTCCTTTCTCTCTTTTTCTCCTTTCGTACTTTTGTCTATTATTCGAAAGACGATAGTTCTCTCGCTTCGATGAGGAATGTCTCCTCGATGGTATCGTGCTGAGAAATAATACGACATCAAAGCCACGATTTCTCTTCCGTCGGTTGACCGTCACAGAACGCCCGGTAATCCATTTTCTTTAACTTTTAAGCTCCCGCTTGAAACGTTCGACGATTTTCATTTCCACGCGAAACCGTCTAAACGTCCGACCTCGTGTCGATCGCTAGCACGAAACGTTTTCGAGCACGCCTCTCTTTACCTCGTTCGACGTCGAGTGGACGTTTTTACGGTTATCGAAACGACGGTGCGCGCGCGCGAGAGAGAGAGAGAGAGAGAGAGAGAGAGAGAGAGAGAGAGAGAGAGAGAAAGCGTAGAGAAGAGGAAGCGCAACGCCGCGTAGGTACCGGTACAAATTTATCTTTGTTCCGAACTTTCACGCACCGACATCGACAGCGGGATCGGGCAAACGAGTTCGTGGCGCGTTCACAAAAGTCAGCTCTCGGCTCGTGTGACATACGCGCCGATATCCACGAGAGAACGCTCCTCTCTTTTTTTTTCTTCTTCCTTTCTTCTTTTCTTCTCTTTTCTTCTCCCCTTTCCTCTCGAGTATTTTCGAAAGACCTCTCCTAGTCCTCTTGTGAGAGAAGAACGCCGATGAGTCACGACCGGCTGCGTTTTTCGGGCCGAACACGTGAGAAATTTCGCGGCGCTACCTTAACGATCCTTCGAGAAAAAAATCGCGCTCGAAGAGGTCCTCCGCGAGTCGACCTTCGATTTATAATCTACGTCGCTTCGCTTTTGTCTGTTCCTTAATCCGACGATGTTTAAAGCGCTCCCTCTTTCTCTCTTTTGCTTTATTGCAGCAACGGGGGTTGCGCAAGACTCTACACCTACGGCATCGCGCGTAAGAGAGAACCACCGAAATCGCTCCTCGTCGTTTAACGCGTACCACGAGAATTTGATTTTTAAAGGGATAGAACCGAAAATTGTTTCGAACTGCAAAAATAACTACGGAGAACGAACTATAAAAATAACTATAAAGAGAGAATAAGCAAACCGAGAGAGAACAATGGAACCGACGAAGAAAAGAGATTTTGCGAAGCAACGTCGGAGACTGCGACTTTACGATTCCGTGGAATAGCCAGCCAACATTTAACTGTCGCGCGATATTTATCATTTCTCGTGTAATAGGATCTGACGCAGCTGGTCCTCTCTCTCTCTCTCTCTCTCTCTCTTCCTCTCGTTTTTCTTTCTTTTTTATTTTCTTTTTTATTTTTCTGTTTTTATTTTTCTTTCTCTCTTTTTTTTTTTTTTTCTTAATTTTATTCTGAACGAACGCAAACTACGCGCTATCGATCGTCCGCGAGCGTGGGCGAGTGAAAAATCATTTCGTACGGGTAAAAGAAAAAAGAGAAGTAGGAAAAATTTTTCATCGTCAGCTTCGAAACTCGGCTCGACCGCGCGCTTGAGGATTTTGAAACGCGCCGGTTAAAGTGCATCGCGTCCTGCGGCGAGCGCGCTTTCACGAAGAGTAGAACGTAATGACCACGCACGAGGGAGGGGAAGATGAGAGAGACAAAGAGAGGAAAGGGTATGGGAAAGGTTGAAGGAAAGAGAAGGAAAGAGAAAGAGAAAGAAGGAGATAATAATAAAACGAGATATCTCGTACGTGGGCGGTCGTATTGTTAGCGCAACAAGGCATGCGCGGCGCTTCTGTGTTTGCGCGCGCGCACTCCTGCGCTCTCCGCGCACCCTTAATAAAGGGTACGCGTGTGCGTGAGAGACGTGCACGCGTTTAATAAGAAGGAGCAAGAAAGAGAGGCAGAGTCCGGCTCGTCTCTCGGTGTGAGCGGACCCAGGCCTTATGTAAATCGACCGGGCCCATCTGCGAGAAAGCACGGACTATGGCAAAGAGCACGGAAGAAACGGTGGAGGAGGCGGAGGAGATGGAGCAGCACGAGCGGTGCTCCTCTTCAAAAGCTGTGCCGCCACCGCCGCCGCCGCCGCCGCCGCCGCCGCCACCGCGATAAACACGCATTTATTCCAGAGTGCGCTATACGCAAACGGCGTGCGCGCATGCGCTGCTACCGCGATCGCGCATGCGTATTGCGCTAAAGTACTTTCCACACCGAGCCAACTTTTCAACCGTTGGCGCGATCTTATCCGAAAACTTTCGTTCGTACGATCCGCCAAACGTTAAAGAGAAAAATTCTTTTAAGGTTCCTCCGATTTCAACGTGCCTTGCACGAACCACGAAAGAGATATTTTTTCTAAAGCTGCTACTAAAGTCCACGAGGTAGCTATCTCGTCTAGCGATTAGACCAGTTCCAGTATGTCGTGTGAAAGAACGTTAAGGGAGCCGGCAGCGAGGTAACCTTAGGCGCGCGCGCTATCGCGACTTTACATTGTGTTTGCACATATCCTACCTCTGTAGAAACGCGTGCCGATGATTCTTCCAGAGTCGGCAGATAAGCAGATAAGCAGATGGCTGTACACGTAGGTGCGCTCGGATAAGGAGCTCCGCTGCAATAGACGATCCGCCTTCGGCGAATGCCGCTCGAGCGCATTTTCGTTCGAGCGAATTCGCGAATATATATTTTCTGCTCGCGTTGTTCTTTCGCAGAAACCGAATCGGACTCGACCGTTTGTTCGGACGACGTCGTTTCCCTTGCTCGGAGAAATCGGAACGGGCCGTTTCGACGCGCTCGTTCCTCCTCGTAAGTTTAATAGCTCGATTCCCTTGAAACCGATCGAAGAACGTCGATGCTGCGACGTTTCTTTCTTCGATCGTAGGTAGTAGCGCGTAGGAAAAAGGTCCTTGACTTAGGTATAACGCGTATAACGCATTACGCCAAATCGTTTCGTTCTCTTGCTCGTGCGAGATTGATTTCTGTCCCCTCCCTACCCTCTCTCTCTCTCTCTCTCTCTCTCTCTCTCTCTCTCTCTCTCTCCCTTTATCGTACGCGATCCAGCGGTTCGGACGCGACTTCCCGTCGAGGATGTTGGTGGTCGCTCTCTCGACCACGAGAACTCGGCGCGTTTCCACTTTTCGCCAGTTTATCGATTCGCGTACGAAAGAAAAGTCGCTCCGTATAAGGAACTCGACAAGAAAGATAGAGTTTGAGCGAATAATTCGCCTTCTATCGAACTCACGGTACTCGCTTTACAGCGCGAGTTATCTCGTCGAATAGAAAGAGAAAAGTAGGAAGGATCGAGAATACGTGGGCGATCCGTCGATCTTACGACTCTCTCGATCGATCTTACCGCGTACGAATAATATACGCGTCGTAACGCGCCGACTAATTTATGGACGAGAGGTGGGTAGAGAGTCGACTATACTTTTCTAATTACATATCGTACTTTCGATTATACGCTCGGTAGCTTTGTCGAGGTGGAATCCGCTTACGAAATACGCGGTCATGGCTCATTTTGTGGAAATCGCTAACGATACCAGCAGCCTTTCGGAGAGCTTTCGTTAAATCCTCTTATTTACGAGCGCCGTACACAAAAGTAAGCGACTTCTTTCTTCGTCGATACAAAGTCTAGCACGCTTCTCGTTCCACCTACGGCTACGACTTCTTTTTTCGTCTGTCGACGTAACGAATCGAAAACGACTACCGGGGACCGTAATTGAAAATGATCAAACCGTCGTATGTAAGAAGAGGTGAGTTCTCGACACCGTCGTCGATTCGATTTCGCTCGGAAAGCTTTCGTTCGTTCGAAGAAAGCAGTCGTTCCTTTCGTTCGCTCGAGTCCGAGAGGTGGATTAGGATCGGTCGCATCTCCAAAGTCGTTTCGGTTGGCCCAGATTTTACGAATCTTACGATGTTTGTCTTCTTCCACGTCTCGCGTGCGCGGATGGTGCGCGTATATAAGCGTTTAGTGCCTGTCATCTCGGAAAGTGATAGTAAACGTTGGATAAATGTTTCGAGTCGCTTTCTCGGACGTTTGGACGGCGATGAATACCTACGAGCGTTCTGCCTACACGCTCGCTCGTTTCTCGCGATTCGCTCGAAAATCAAACAACGTTACAAATCGTCGAGGTTGTTTTCGAAGAAGCGTAAACTCGAGGACGCCTTCGTCACTCGCTACGTAGGAAAAGTAGCGCGTTATTAGTTAGCTAGATCGGAGAGGCCCTCGGACGATTTTCGACGGGTACTTGGATCGTTCGTTTGTCCTCTCTTCGATAATGTATCGACAGTCGAGACCGATTGGCAGCACGCCAATTGCTCCAATGCCAGCTGCACATACGGCACGTAGCGAAGCGTTATCGGAGATGCCGAAGAATTAATGTCGACCCTCGAGCACCGCGATAAATAACCTCTTCGTTAGCTTCGCGCGTTTCTCAGCCTTATGCCGACGAAATTCCACTTTGCAAGGAAGATTTTGCTTGGCTAACGCGAATAAAATATTGAAAAATACCAAGGGGAATATTATAAATTAAAATCGGATCGACGATGCGTCGATCGCGAGCGTCGATGATTATATATCCGTATCGGGCGACCGTCTAACGTCTTCCTCTCTCCTTCCGTAAGAGGGAATAATCGACGATTCAACGTATTTTCGTTCTCAACAAGATTTTGCCTCTTAGTCGTGAGCGTCTTACGCTCCTTGGAATTTCCATCGCATATCGCATTCGAAATTTCTTTCTGTCCGTTGGTCACGGGATAGAAAGAAAAATCCGAGTTAAGTAATACCCGATATATCGGAAGGATGATATAACGCGAACGAAGAAGATAGGCGGACGAAACTCGTTTCGAATTTCCACAAGCGTTCGTTACGAAGCAGCATCTCCGGTGCAGCTGTTAGCTCCGTTGAAGCTCTGCTAGGAGCGTAGGACCGCGTTTAGGAGGTGAGAGGGGATGCGCGCGATGCATTAATAAGACGGCAACATGCATCGACTTTGCTTCTGCGGCATAGACTTGGAATAGCTCTCGGAATAGATCGTGACGGCAGTGGGCCACATAATCCGACCGAGAGAACTTTATTTCTCTCTTACATTAGTGATTATTCGGCGGCTCGGGCGCGGGCGCGAGGGCGCGAGGGCGCGCGAGCGCGTTCGACCAACCTGGAATTTCAGAGGCTAAATCGAACGTACGATTGAAAGTACGATTATTCCAATTGATTTGCAAGTAGCAACGAGCAGAACTTTTACTTTATCTTTTACGCTGGGTCAAACGATGATTCGCGTTGAATAACGAGAGCGGCAGCCGGTGACCGAGATTCTCTTATTGTCGCTTTTTTAAGCCCCTTCGGTGTCTCCTTCGCTTCATTAAGCTCGAAGAAACGATTCCTTCAGCTTAGCGCTCGCCTCGTAAAAGAGAGAACGAATCAGAATCGGAGGTTTAAAGGGAATCGTGAAGAAAGCGATTCAGCTCTCGCCACGTCGTCGGTGCCTTTGACGCCTACTAATGAGAGGGCGATCATTAAGGACGGAGAACGCGCGTGCGCGTGCGAAGGAAGTGGAAAGAAGAAGCCGAGTACCGATATAAGAGAACGGACAGACAAATGGACAGCTGCGCGTCGTAGACGTTTTTCGTTTTTCAATTTTTAAAGCCATCCGAGTCCCCTCGTCGATGGCACGTCGTTAATTCGTCATTCCCGAGACTTTTAATGAGATTGTTAACGATCAAGGTCCGACGCTGGACCCCTCCATCTCTCTCTCTCTCTCTCTCTCTCTCTCTCTCTCTCTCTCTCTCTCTCTCTCTCTCCTTTCCGATTTCACTTTTGCTTCGATAAAGTAAAGTAAAATCCAGAAAAAGATTCGACGCGAGGTAGAATATTTATCGGCACCATTAAGTGTTTCGGAAAGTCCTCGTTTTCTCTCTCTCTCTTCCCCTCCCTCTCCCTCCCTCTCTCTCTCTCTCTCTCTCTCTCTCTCTCTCTCTCTTGCGCTACATCAATTAATTAGAGTCTCATTGTCGTGCGGTAGAAAAACAGAGCGCGGAATCGAGAAAAGGAGCATCCGGAGCGATCGAATCGAGAAGAAGAATTCTCTTTTGTGACCCGCTCGCAAAGCATGGAAAACGAGGAGAAGAGGAGGAGGAGTATAAGGAGAGAGAGAAAAAGGGGAGAAAGAGAGAGAGGCGGAGGCGGAGGCGGAGGCAGGGGTAGCCGGTAACAAACGACTCGCAAATCCTCCCTGTCAATTTAATCTCGCCTCGAATCCCAGAGAAATGTTAATAAGGGCCTCACCGCCGTTCTTCCCCGCTCTTCCCGGTGGACCTCCTCCCATCTCCTTCTTCCGTCGCGATCTCAACGTGAGTGCACTCGCGTACGCGCGGCCGTGCGCGCGCGCGCACGCTCGGCACTTTATTTTCGCGCAAAGATACCGCCGTACGGCGTCAGCGGTGCTGCGCTCCGAGCACGTGGAAATTGTGTGCAAAGCGAGTCGCACCGAGCCTCGTTTTTCTCTCCCTCGTTCCTTGCAAACTTCCACCCTCGTAATTTATCGCGCTTATGTCGACGCACTCGCACGGCGGAATCCCTGCCGCGGGTATAAAGGCTGCACGGAAAAAATGCCTATCCTCTTCTCGCTCCTCTTCCTTCCTTCTCCTCTTCTTTCTCTCATCGTGCCTACTCGCGAATTCTATCGTTTCGATCACTTTGCCTCTTCTCGTTCTATAACCGACTATCGCACGTACGAATACATGTACCTAAATCCAATTTCGCGTTTGATCTTAATGAAAAAATTGACGAAAGAAAATCTCTGATTCCTCAACGGTATCATCGTCGACGTTAGTAGATACGCTCGAGCGCTCTCACCGTTAGACGAACTTTTTAATCACGCTTCTTGCTTACGCACGCGCTTGTCGTAACTCGCCAGGCATCTTTCTCTTTCTCTCTCTCTCTCTCTCTCTCTCTCTCTTTCTATCTGGTCGGTCGACCAGGTGTATTACGAGTTAACAACGACGCGAGTAGCGAATTCGCTTGAAAGCTCACGACTGGAAATTACACGTTGTCAAGACGAGCCGGGGACTATCATTCTCGCCTCTTCTAATCCGCCTGTCTCGCGACTGACATTTTAATAATCTTATTTTAATTGGTATCCCCTCCCGACGTGTTCCAGTCTCTCCGCATTCTTGCTCTGACGAAACTCGCCCGTCGTATAGTTTCGAGAGAGTTTAAGATCTCTTGTGTGCTTGGATAATTATTGCAAGAGACCCAACAATAATTTCACTCGAAATAAAAAATTGTATTAAGATTTGTCCCTTTGTATTCGCGAGATAAAAGTGAAAAGCATAAAGAGCAAAGGTAACCTGTATGAAACGATAAAGGAGGAGAATTTAGTTGGGTAGGAGAGAGTCGTAACATTCCAACGAGCGAGAGAAGGTGCGCGCAGGATCTGCATTCTACCGGAGTACGAGGTCCGAGAACGAGCTCGTCGTTCCCGTCGAGCTTCATGGCGTTTTATCGTCGTTGGACGCACACGCGCCGTACGAGTATCTCGCTCGTCGTCGTCGTGGTCGTCGTCGTCGTCGTCATTGTCGTCGTACAGCCGGTCTCTGCTAGACCAGTGCCCGCTGCTGTGCCGAGTCGGCTGCTGTGCTCGCTTTCGCGAACAAATAAACTCGGACGGACGCGTTTGAGTCCGACGTTAGAGGTAATTGTCTCTCCAAGCCTCGAGACGGTCGACGACTACGAGCTCGGCGAGTCGAACGAGTGAGAGAGAGAGAGAGAGAGCAAGAGAAAGAGATTTAAAGATGGTGTGGGACGAGTACCGAAAGCGTAAAAGCTCGAACTGCAACGTGCGATTACAAGGATCTATTGTTAGCTTAGCCACCGGCGCGGCGTAAAAGCCAAACATTCTTTCATAGCCGTATCTGGGTCGCCATCCACGCTCTTATCCCTCTCTTTGCCTTCCTTTCTTCCTTCGCTTTCCAAGCTTCTCTAGGAACGTCGATTTTAGACTCTATCGGGATTTAGAATAAAGCGATACAATTTCTCGATTAAACGAATTAATTTTGATAGGCGCTATATCGCGCTTTAAGACGTCGGCACTGATCATAAATGCGTTTAACGCGTCTTCGTTGGTGCTCTTAGCCTCGTTAAATGTGTCTTTCCAATGTGCTCGCGTTAGCTTTTCTTTGCGTCTCGCTAGACCGGATAAAGCGCACGAAAAATCTCGCGATATCGGGAGGTACGTAACCCGCTAAAGTTTTATGTCCAATAAAAGTAGTCCCTATGCGGTTTATTGGAGACACATCGGTTACACGACTGGTTTTATTGCTCGTAGGTACTGTTCGTCCGTTGGCTGCATTTATCTCGAGCCTGCCGCTCGCCGAAATATATTGCCAATAAATACGTTTTTATTATTAAAGAATTTTAAGCAATCTTATGCGCGCGAGCGCGCAAATTTCTGGCGCGCGTACACCTTACGTCAAAAGATACAGCCATCGTTTTATTCTTATCGAGCGTTTATTCCTATCGAACGCGTTCGAAAGAAAGATAATAGCCTCGAAGAGCATACGGCGTCTCTTCCGGACATTGATACATGTCGCGTTATGGATCCTGTTCCGTCAGTTGACTTTTAAACGGGAGTAATATGAAATTTACCAAGGAAAGCTTCAAATTTTCTCTCTTCGCGGAAGAGAGAGAGAGAGAGAGAGAGAGAGAGAGAGAGAGAGAACATTCCTTTGTGTCTAGGCTCGATGGAATTCCCTCTCACATTCTTACTCGATTCCAGAATGTCAGTTTTTATGCAACAAAGAAAAGCGTCCTGAATCGTTTGCTAATTGCTTTAATGTCGGAGTTAATTCGCTTTGGTCGCAGCTTCTCGCCTAATCCCAATAACGTAACGCTCCTTGTAATAGGGTACTCGAGCGGTAAATTTCGTCCTTATCGTAATGGAATGAAATCGTGCGTGCGTGTCTCGCTTATATCGGTCAAGTACCGCCGAGAGAATTCCCTCGGCTCGACGACGCGCGTGAGAAAAGTCAAAAGTTTCTCTCTCGATCTCTCTCGTCGAATAAATCGTTCTACCTTACTCCATTATTTCGTGATTGAGATAGAGGAGAGCCGTTTAATTAAGATACTATCGCTTCTTTACCGTCGAGCGAGTAAACGAGAAACGGTGTCATATTCGATATTCCGCGCGAGACAGCTTCGACGAGTGGCAAGAGAGACGAGGTTTCATCGCTTTCACGGTAGCTAAATCGTCGATCAATCGCCGTTGTTAGAAGTATCTCTCTCTCGCTCTCGCTCTCTCGTATATACATTCTCGGTAAAACGCGATAGGATGTTTAAGCGCGATTAATTGCAAAGAGTCGAGCCCTAATAACAATCCTTGTCATTGCGGGGATTGCCGTTATAACACGTGACGGCGCGCTAAAGGGAACAACAAATTATCCGAACGATGTGTGCACACAGAACCGACGATATAAATTATACTTAATAGCGTGCGTCTCTCGAGCGTTCAACCACACGGTTTCCATCAGGCTCACGAACGAAAAGGGAAGAAGAATTTGATTTTCTCGTTCCGCGAAACTCATCTTCGAGCTATCAAGCGACTGCTCGAAATTCGCGTCGATCGAGCATCGATCTTCTTCCCATCGGACTGCACGCATTTTCTCTTTTTCCTTTTTCTCTGTTTTTTTTTTTCTTTCTTTTTTCGTTTTCCTTTTTCTTTTTTAAATTCCTTTTTTTGGTTCACGGGTAATATTTTAAAAGATTAATTAGACAGGGAATGATGGATCGTATTGGAATGGTAGAAATCGAGGAGGCTCCGAGCTAATCGAGATACTTTCTCTCTCTCAAAGTCGTCAAGGAGGCGACTCGACTCGACGAGGGCGTCGACGAACTCCTCTGGACTGGTCTGCCAACGGAATTGCATCGAGTCAGCGAGCGAGCGAGCGAGCGAGCGAACGTCGCACCGGTGCAAAACCGCGTGCGAAACATTCGTTAACATTCCCAGCATGCGGTAACGATCGACCCGGTAAGAAGCTACGCCGAGGTCTTAAGAGTACCCACTACTAATCTCGGCTTAATAGCGCGTTAGAAAATTAATAGAACGGCCTGTTGGCTAGCTCGTACGGCGTGCGTACAGAGATGAGGAACGAGAATAACGCGTCGATGGACCGTTTCGAAGAAACAAAGGAGAAGGAGGAGGAAAGGCAATGGGAGCGCATATCCGACGAACATTAGTCTCGGTTCCGTACGTCGATCACGCCCACTCGACGATCGAGAAGGGACCGTGAGATCGATAGATAAGAAGAGACGATAAGGCGAGTCGAACGATTTGTCAAGCGGCTTTTCTTCCTACCGGCCGAGTCCTGTTCGTTCTCTTAATCCGCCGCGACGAAGGAGCGTACGACGAAGGTGCGCGTCGGTCACGCCCAGTCGTCGCGCGTCCTCCGCGCGTCGTCGCAACTTACGAAATCGCTCGCTCGCGGCCTTCCCATCGATTAGATTTAGAAAAGGACGAATCGATCGTTTTTCCAGCCTCGAAAAAGTCCCGCTCGTGGGCGAGATTATTTGTCAGTAAAGGGGAAGGCAAAGTAGGGAAGAACCGGTAAAGGTTTCTGGGTGAACCAGAGCCTCTCCGTTCCCTCGTCGATACGTGGGCGATGCCGGACGTTATTTCGGCAACCGCGTTGTCGTCGTCTTCGTCTTCGCTGTCGTCGTTGCCCGGGCCCAGAAGAAGGATCGCGGGCTCCCGCGTGGGCGCGCTTTCAGGAACAGCCGAGCAATTCCGAAATCGACTTTGGGACTTACAAAACATACCGGTGGGCGATTCGATCGAAAGTAGGAACGACGAGCGGCATCCCCGCCATCGACTCGCCGGCTTATCACGCGCGAATCGTGCGCGTAGGCGATCGCTTCCGGTCACCACGATCCTACTCGATCGCGCCGAAGCGACGATCGATGCTTTCGTCGATGCGAAGATTTCTCCCTCGACCTCTTCCGATACTCCTCGACCACTTTTACGCAAAAGTCCTTGAAACGTTCTATCGCGCTTGAACCGACTCGCAGAAACGTATTTTCTATCGAAGCTCCGTAATCTCGTAGCTCGACTCGACGCTTTGATTTTCACGCTGGCCGCCACGTAGGTACGTCGAGACGGCAGACGATCGTTTAAAATTCCGTCGTTGTTCCACGGAAGTCTCGACTTCCTCGGGGTCTTTTCGACGTCGGGAATTCGTGTCACGTGGCCGCACTCCTGACTCCTGTAAAACTCGTTACCCCACGCGCGGCGAATAATTGTACCATGAAATTGACAACGATTTTAAATCCATACGTACCGGAGGGAGAGAGAAAGAAAGAGAAAATTAAAAGTTGACAAGCCCCCTTACCAAGTACCCGGAGAAACATTTCTTCCGGTGGAAGCGTCTTCTAAAAGACACCATTAACGCGAGCATAGGTGTAAGATTTTTCTGATGGTTCTATAAATATGCGGATGCTGCAAAGAACTGGAGGCACTCGTAAAATTCTCCCGGCAGTAAAATCTGCTTCTCGTCGAGAGACTTTCTCTCTCTCTCTCTCTCTCTCTCTCTCTCTCTCTCTCTCTCTCTCTCTCTCTCTCTCTCTCTCGCTCTCTCTCTACGAACATCATACAGCAGAGTAAAGCAAACAGCTTAAAGGTCTTCCGCGGCTGGCCCTTTTAACTCGGCCCTATTTTTTCCCACGGATCTTCCGGACGTTTTTAATATTTCTTCCTCGCGCTTGGTCTATTCGTGAGGAATATGAACGAAGAGACGAAGGAAACGGAACGAAAGAAAGGGATCGTCATCGATTTATGTAGCTTTTAGCGAGTTTCTTCGGCCGGGACCGCTAAGGAAGCAAAAGTGATTTCGTTAAGAGAAAAAGAAAGAGAAAGAGAGCTCGTTATCGAGTGCACGCGCGGCGGTAGACGGTACCTCGTTTGACTCGGGGCACGCGCCTGGTGGGGTCGTAGGCCGCTCCACCCCTGCTACGCTGCCTGTTCTCCCCGGCAAAGAGCAGCGAGGAACAAAGAGAGAATAAGAGGAAGAGAGAAAGGCGAGAAGCGAGGCACTCCCCACTCGTGCGAGCCAAGCGAGAGGGCCAGTCCTCCCACTCGCTCGGTCCCCGTCGGGCCGCCTCTACGACCTATCCCCTCTCCGCGACAACGGCACTCTGTTGGCCCTGCGCTCGCCGCAGCCCACACACGAGAGCTCGCGACACCGACGCGCAAGACTTGTTGCTTCGTGCTTGCTTGCTTTCTCGCTCTCTTGCTAGCCAACTTACTTGTTTGCTTCCTTGCTCCTTGTTGCGAGCGAGCGAGCGAGTGAGCGAGCGAACGAGCGAGAGAGAGAGCGCGCGCGCGCGCGCGCCTGTGCCTGCCTGCCTGCCTACCTGCCTGGCTGCCTGCTTGCTGCTGCTTGCCTGCCTGCCTGCCTGCTGCCTGCCTGCTGCCTGCCTGTCACAGGAGTTTACTCGGAGGCGCGCGCGCGCGCGCGCCCTCGCCCGCTCGCTCGCAAGCGGTCCTACCTCCTGCAGGGGACCGTGTCACGTGGCCTCCGGCCGTAGAGCAGCAGCACGCACCGCTCGAACACGAGAGAGCTCGCGCGAGTGCGCGCACACACTACGCCAGTCAGAGACGAACCGAGAGACCGGCCGCAGAGCGCACCGACGCGCAACCGCTCTCTTCTTCTTACGCGTTTATTCTCTTGCCTCGATACTTCATTCCGCTTTCTCTCTCTCTCTCTCTCTCTCTCTCTCTCTCTCTCTCTCACTCTCTCTCCTCTTTTTCTTTCTTTTTCCATTCGATACGTTCAAAGGTCCAGTGTTAGTTGTGCATGTCACGAGAAGCTCTGGTGTTTTGTGTGTGTCCTCGACTGTGATACCTCTACGACCGTTCGCACGATTTTGAGATTTCTCTTACGCTCTTTTTTCTTCGTTTGGAAAATTTTTTCTTTGGAATGTTTCGTCGCCATGTAAAGTGAAGTCGACCGGATGGTGGTAACGCCACCGTTGACGTTTCTCGTCGACGGAGAAAAAACTCTGCGTAGTTGTGCGACTGTATGGTGAAAAGTGTTCTACTTGGAAGTGTACGTGCGACATGCTCCTCGTCACCGGCCGGCGCTCCAGCTGGATCTTACGGATCGTATTGAATGGTGCGCGATCTAGATCGATCTCTCGTTTTAGCGATTCAAGACCATAAGCTCCTGAGCTCGCTGCTCGTCCTCGAAAATATTTCGATTTCACTCGGACGATTCTCGAAAGCGACATCCTTGCGCGCGAATCGTTCGCTTACGGTCTCGGCCGTTGCTGGAAATTCGTTTCGTTGAAATATTCGGTGCGAGATCTCTGTTGGTTGGGAACGCGGCTGTTAAACGATCGGGCGTGTTGCTGACGCACGATCGGACCTCGTAAAAAGGGTATATCGAAGGTCCGCAAACTCGTTAATGGGTAACGAAAACTCGTTGCAACCGTGTCGCAGCGCGTTCGACGCGCCACGGTAGTCGAATAAAAATCGGTCACGACGATCCGGGGAGAGAGAAGGCGAGAATCGTAGCGTCAAGGTTTCGGCTTTACGACGAATCGACGACCCGCGATATAATTAAAAAGTGTCCGCGAAATAACAGTTCGCTCGGCGATAACGACGTCGACGGTGCGCGTTCCACTTGGAACCATCGTCGACTTAATGAAGCGATTCCTATCGGTACCGGCAAAATCTGATAATTAAATCAAGCCAGGGAGGAGCGGCCCACGGATATTAATTGAATCGCGATCGGCTTCGATCCGCTCGCTTTCGCAAACACGCTCGACCATGCAACGGTTATGACTTTAACTATATACACGTACACACCGTGCAATTTGGTGTGCGCGGCCGTCCGTGTGCGTGCCAGTGAAATTCGTAGCCGTAGGGGAGATCGTAGAGGCCGATCGATGCGGATTCGATGATTCGAGGTTTCTTTGCACCGAGTCACCCGATCCTTCCTCGAGCCGACCACGTTATATACTCGTTCTGATTTATTGGCGCGTCCGAGGCGTCGTCGATCGGCCGCGTCCCCGGACGACGACGATCTTCTTCTTCCTCTTTTCTGCTCGCTCGAGTCGCCGAAGGAATTTTCTCTTCTCTTCTCGCGATAGAGAAGGACGCTCCCCCTTTTTTCTTCGCCATTCGGGACACGTCCACCCGACAAAAAAGTCTCCTCTCTCATACATATATACAATAAGGCGAATCGAACACGGCCGATCGCGATTAATCCGTCATCGTAGAGAAACCCAGGCAGGACTCTCTCGCGAGGAAAGATCGTAAAGATCGGGACGATCGGATAAGGATCGGTCGGTCCGGGGGCTGATGGGTCCGTGACGACGAAACGACTCTTTGGAAATGCGTGTCGAGGCCGAAAGTCGACGCCGAGCAGGCGGCTGCCACGAGTGCTGCCGCGTATCGTCCTGCGCTCCTCGTAGGAGGGGCCGATCGAAAGAAACGGCTCTTGCGAGAGCCAGAGAGAGAGAGAGAGAGAGAGAGGAGAGAGATTTCTCTTTCGCAACCCCTTCGAAGCGTCGCGAATTTTCGTTCTTCTGGCAAGTTAAAGATCCCGACTTTGTGATCGCTTCGAATGCGCGCTCGTGCACGTGCGAGCCAACGAAATTGGGATGATCGGACGAGCTTGATTGCTCCTCGACCGAGAAAATTAAGCGGTCCTTCGTTTTTTCCCCGAGCGCTGCGCGCTTTTACGATTCCTCGCTCCTCCTTTCCTCCTCTTCGAGGACCTTTTTTACGACGACCCCTCTCGAGATCGGTACATTGTAAATTATAGTACGTCTTAATCGTTACAAAACTCGTCGCGCTAATTATTGCCTCCCTCGATACGACGTAACGGCTGCTCCCTTTTGCGTAATCTCTTCTTCTCCTTTTTTTCTTCCTTTCGTTAGTTAATTATCGAAGAAGAGCTCGCGATTTCGCTTCTTAGGCAAATCGTCGAGAGAAACTCCGCTTTTCTCCCGATCGGGACCAAGTATCGAAAAAGGGAGAAGAAAACAAAGGGGGAAAGAAACGAGCGAGGAAGAAGATATAGGAACAAAAAGAAACGAGAGACTTACGAAACACGCTCGTTTCTTCGCGGAGTCCTCGAGGAGGGACATAAAACTGAGAAATAATAGGCCGGACGGGGTAAATGAGGAGGGCCTCGATGTAGCTGGTAAGCGCTATCGAGAAGCCTGCGACGTTAATTTCGTAACTTGATACGTCATTAAGGTAACAAATTGCACGATTAACCCGGGCACGCTTAATTAGCCGCGGCGTTATAAATGGCAGAAAAGCGCCGCGAATTAATCAATGCTCGATCGGCTCGATCGGGTTCCGGGCGCTTCCCTCTCGTGCTCTTCTCTCGCCTCCACCTCGGGCTCCTCTTCAACCTCCTTCTCAACCCCCTCCCGGAGAACGATCGCTCGTTGGTAGCGATAAACGCGATAAGTAAATTAAACGACGGGGACGAAACAATCCGGTTAACCGTTTTGTACGAGCGTGGCATTAACGAACGACCACGCGTAATAAGGATGATAACGGTAATTAAAATAATTAGACGGTACGTGCTCGATTAAAGCGAGAGACGTTTCCAAAAAGTTAATTATAACAACGTTTCTCGTGATAAAGAGCGGCTTAATGTCTCTACACTGTAATCGCGGTAGGAAGGGAGGAAGGGGGAGGGAAAGGGAAAAAGAGAGACCTCGATAAATGAAATTCACCGGGAGAGAGAAAACGTAGAGAATATTATAGTCGAGAATATTATATCGTACCTCGATAAACTCGGCCGTTTTCTCGTTGAGAAATCCTACGTACGTCGCGTCGGCATTAATTATATTACACTTTTTACTCCGATTTCTTGCGAAAACGTCGAAAAGCAGCCGACAAACGGTGCGACGGCCGTGGAAATCTTAAAATCGTCGCGGGAGGGAATTCTTTTCGATCGAGAGCAGCGCTTGAGAAACGCGTGTGGCAATTAAGATCGCGCATGATTAAATAGTAAATGATTATTTACGCGGAGTTGCACGGTCGGCCGTTTAATGCACGTTCGGTACGATCTCCGATCGCGCGTACAGCAATTTCGGTGTTAATTAAATGGCCGTGCGTGGGCGTTTACCGGATCCCTCGAGAATACGTTTTGTCAACTTTCACTCTGACTCTTCGACTCGTACTCCTCCCCGTCCCGTATTCATTCTCTCCGCCGTTCTATCTTTCTCCGTTGGCCCCTATCTCTCGTGGACCCATAGTCCGTTCATTTGCATCAACAATAAGGGGCCACGGTATTAAAATAAACTTCACGGATTCGTATCGGTCTTAAACGGGACGAATGATTTAATCCTTTCTGCAGGAACTCGACCGTACCGAAATAAGCTTCGCAACTTTGTACCGGTTTTGCGGACGAGTCTCGGTGACTCGGTACTTTCTGCCCCGCGTCTTCGTCGCTCTTGTAATCGTAAATTCGACGATCGGTGCTGCGAGAACGGGAGAAAAAAGGAAGAAAGAAAAGGATCTCACGCTGAAAGAGGAGACGGAACGTTCGTTTCGGACCGATTTACCAAATCGTTCCTTCCATTTTCCTTTCCCGCCTTCTCCCACTCCTTTTCTCGTACGATTTTCGAAAGTCGGCTCTTTCCACGCTCGTGGCAAGAAATCCGACGTAATTTATGCGCCGAGGAAGGAAGAAGCATCGCCCACGCGACGACGCGAAGAAAGCGAACGAATTGTCGGCGTTAGAGAAGACGAGCGAGGAAGAGAAAGGGCGAGTCTTCGGTCTCATTTCGGACGATTATCGACTGGTCGACTGCCCACGACTATCTCTTCTCGGCTAATTACCCCTAGTAGACGAAGCAAGAGATCGGCTTTGGGAGCGGGCAAGAATCGAGGATTAATTAAATCGAATTGAGCTTGATTAGCTCGAGAGGCGCGATAAAGGGAAGGAGGATAGAACGGAATCGTAGAAAAATCATTTTCGCGCGTCTTTCTCGTTGTCCGTTCTGGACGACAGAACGCGAATTCGATAAGATCTGCCGAAATAAAAATTGTAATTTACATCGAGAGACGGGAGGAGGAAGGGGCCCGTTAAAATCGCCATTCCTTCGAAATCGCGTCGCGCCTACGAGCCTTGCCGTACCGTGCCGTGCCGTGCCGTGCCGTGCCGTGCCGTGCCGTGCCCTGCCGTGGCGTGCAGTGCCGTGCAGTACCGTGCAGTGCCGCGCAGTGCCGTGGCGCGCCGAAGTCAAAACGTACGAAATCGAATAAACGTAAACGTGATTTATGACGCGTCCCGTTGCAATTAACGAAGTAAAGGTGAAATCAATTCTCGTGCATACGGACTTAAATTCAGCAGGAGGAGAAAACCCGTGTGAAATTCCAAGCGGAGTCTGCGCGACCAAGGAACCGAGTGAAAGCGTTACGTCACGAAAAACGATTGTTTTAAGGCTAACAATCGACGGTAATGACAGGCGCGATCACTCGCGATAGGGCTTTGTTAAGTTTATACGCTATACGTTCGACGGAAACGTACCGCGAACGACGGAGCAGCGAGCTTGGGAAAATCTTCGATGTATCGAAGCATGTCGGTAAATAAGTCGTCGTCGTCGTCGTCGTTGTCGTTGTCGTCGTTGTCGTCGTCGTCGTCGTCGTCGTCGTCGTTTTCGTCGACGGCCTCGCGCATAAACGAATTCATGACCATTTTGGTAATTTCTACGAGGTTGCGAGACGATATCGCGTATTCGAGAGATCGAGGAGATAGATCTGACGAGCCGTCGACTTACAGGACCCGCTAATCGCAGGAGCGTCGATCTTCGTCCCCAGGGGTGGATCGAAAGGATCGATTTTTTCTCCTCGACGACGACAGGAACGTCGAGACAAGAGGATTATCCCTTCGAGTCCGTGTTAACGCTCGAAACAACGTCGAGTTCGATCGGAATGAATTCGTCTCTCGCGAGAGCCGGAAAGTCACCGGATCGAGATATCCTTCTTCGAATCGAAACGAGTGTGCGAGTATAAAAAGTACAGGAAGAGAACGACTTTACGAACGATCGCGCGTATCGTTTATTTTTTCTCGCTCGTTGTATTCTTGACCGATCAAAATTATCAGAAAGATGGTCACCCTGGACACCGAGCAGAAGCCCGAGAGGCAGCACTGCGGCCGACGCATGTGCGCCATTTGCAGACGCATCAAACGTGATAAAGGTAAACAACGATTTTCGTTCGACGCACCGTTCGCCGGTACGTCGTTTTATTAACGGGCGCCGCTTTTAAGACACGCTCCGTAGTCGTTAATATCCAGCGAGGTTGTTAGTAGTCGTTATTTATTTCTGCTTGGCTACTTAATTAATTAGCCATTATAAAAAAGGCAGAGGAGGGAGAATCGATAAAGTCGATACTTTATCTCGTCGCGACAGGCGTTGATCAAGCCCGACGTCGTTGTCGTTGGGATTTAATACGCAGCTTCCGAACGAGCACCTTAGATAATAATTCAAGTACGTATCCAGGAGCGACGATTTTTTCGACGGACCTACCTACATAGCTCGGCGCTGTTATGCAAACGACTTTTACTCTCTTCCCCACCCCCTCCCCGATCTCCTCATCCCCACCCCCGCAATCACCCTCGCGCCTCTCCTCGTCCTTTATCATTTCGATTTGTTTTAAACGTCGTCGCTTTATGGCACGCGCGATGCGCGAAGTAATATACGACGATATAACGTCCAATAAACGCGATTATAAGGTACGCGCGATAAACCGAACGAAGAAAAATTCGGCCAGTGATATACGATAAGTCGAAGCCTCCAGCATCCCGATATATTAATGGTGCAACCGCATAATGCATAATGAATCGTACGTCGTAGCGAGGACAATGTATTTCGTGTTATTACACGCTTCGCGCTCCCCTCATTTACATCGCGTTAGAGATCATTTACATGGTACGTGCGAGAGCCGGCCTTTTTATGCGATAACTAATTAATGTAAAAAAGAAAAGCTAATGCGCGCGCGTCCTCCTTCGCGACTCCAGGATTCGAACCGTAATCCTCTTACGTCACGATCGTGTCGACAACTTTTTGAGGGATCGAACTTCTCGAAATGGACAAACGGTCTCTCTTTCCTTTTCCTCGGGATCCGAAGCATTACGAAGGAGTTCTTTGGCGGCTCGAGAACTGGTTCGTTCGTCGTCGTCGTCGTCGTCGTCGTCGTCGTCGTCGTCGTTCGAACGTCCTCGTTGTTCCATGCAAATCGCTCGTTAGTCGAAACACCTGAAATACTTGTGTGGGACGCACATACGTTGCCTTCGGCCAGCACTCTTCGCTCCATGGATTATTCATTCTCGTAACGTGCGCGCGTTAAGATGACGAACGTACGAGCTCGACCGACCGACTTATCGATATAATTCTTCGACGTTCGCTCGGTAGGTGGAAAACGTTCGAACTCGAGAGACCTTTCCTTTCGTCGTCGTTCGATTTTTCGAGAAAAAAAGTGCAAGTTTCGTTGAGAGAAGTCATTCGAATGCGAGAAAATCTTTCGAAAGTTTCGAAAAGGACAAGAGGTATTTCCAAGATAGTCGGAGTCGTTCGTTCGTTCGCTCGCTCGCGCGATCTCGACTCTCTACGACTCTCGACGAGTCTCGGCGAGGCGCTCGTGACTAGGCCGGAGGTACCGATTATGATAGAGCGCGTGGGCGAGCCCACGCTCGCCCTTCGTCCGTCCGTTCGTTCATTCATAAATTCAACTCTCACCGGCTTGGCTCTCGCACGCGACTCGCTCGCTGGCGCACGCGCGCGTCTTTCGGTTCCTGCTAGTCTCGCACCTACGAGACCTACGTTGGCCAAGGTACCGTATCTCCTACTACCAAACGATTACCTCTGACCCATTGTTTCCTCCTTTGAATTTTCCTTTCAATTTTTACCATCTCTATCGTGAAAATAAAGATAAAAGGGAAAGAAGGAAGGTACGAGTTTCAGAGTTACGAAGACGCGATCCTACGTATCGTTGAGTCATAAAATCACATCGTAATTCACATTCGCGTCGAATCGCGATACCACGCACCTCTCCTCTCTCTCTCTCTCTCTCTCTCTCTCTCTCTCTCTCTCTCTTTCGCGCGCGCG